>NC_139031.1:28638853-28939938 GCF_964662115.1 Mustela nivalis | reverse complement strand
CAGTCCTTTTTACAAAGCTAGCTACCCTCACTCCTTTCTGTAGTGCCCACCTTGCTATAGGCCACAGCATCTAGGTGGGGGCCATGGACTCTATCCACATGGGGACTCAAGTCCGCCATTCTGGTCTGCCAAGTTCGTTGGAAGGTACATGTGGGGTCATTCATTTCAGAGTCCTTATTGAGGAATAGAAACATGAGTGTCCTCTGCCCTTGCTGCTTCCCTCAGCTATCCCAACAGCCCTGACCACCGTGTCTCTATCTCGGCACTGGGGATCTTCATCTAGTTTCTCCAGGAAAGGAGGGTGGAAGATGTCAAGGTCATGAGCTTCTCTACATATTCTCATTCTAGTCCTTGCCAAGCGTGCCCTCGGTCATTTCCTCGCCTCAAGGCCTTCGTTTCTGACCATTAAGGACCCGGATTTAGACAACAAAACTGAGCACTGTACCTTCCACTTCATGAGAATTGTGCTATAAGAAATGCCAATCCCTTTCAGACATTTTTATGTGGAAAAGTCTTATGTTAGAAAGCCAAAGGAGGAAAAGGGGGATTAAGCATTTATACCCTTAAGAAGTAAGAGGTAATTCGATTTCTATCCTTTTCTTTAATTTAGCTCTGAAAATTGTGCATAAATAGATAGGGACATATTCTAGCTTCTATCAGGGGAAAAGATAAAGTTAACTAACATTTTTGGAGTGGCTGCTATGTGCAAAATACTTCTCTTTATCCTTTTATTTCCTCCTCCCTCAAATAAGGATTTTCCTAATGATCTTGCATAACGCTTGCTATGCAGAAGGCTAAATGCTCTATCCCTTTCCTTCAAATTATTTGCAACTTAAAATTTGCATAATTTTTCAAAGGTATAAAGTCTTTTTATTTACATTTTCCATGTCATATCCTCACACCAGTCCTGTTGTTGTGGAGGAAGGTCTTCAGTGACTGTGTTTTGGAAGTAGAAACTTAGGTTCCCAGAGCTCAAATAACTGGTTCCAGTGTCAAATAATAGAGCATGATGAATTGACAGAGAGAATGCGTGGAGGAAGAGTCAGTCTGCTCGTTGCTTCTAGGTTTTCTCATGTTCACAATAATCATGTAATATAGCTTTATAGTAAGAGTCAGAATATTTAATGCGCTTACACATAAATCGTGTAAGCTGTGACAATGTAGACTTGCTGAATGCTAAGTTAACAGAAATCTAACAGTTTGGTTAAATTTTGTTAAAATTAAGGACAAAGAGACAAAATTCCATCAAATTCCTGCTAAATCAAATCTCAGCACCTCAAATCATATGCTGAAAATTGCCAGAAAACAGTAATGGAAAGATGGAAAACGCACCAGGTTTCCAAGGTGGATACTCATCATCATAACTAACCTAAAAAAGAGGCTTTTTCATTCCATTAGAAAAGAATGCTATTCATTTTGAGAAAACAGTTGCTTTGTTAATGGTAACCCTTTAAAGCTTCCATGGGGCCTGGCCACGAGCGCATAGACCCTGGGGAGAAATTAACCCAGTTCAAATTCCAGTACCATTTCCCACTTACCTGACCACAGGCAAGTCACTAAACCTTCAATACCTCCGTGTTCTTATCTGTGTCCGTTGTTCCTATCTGATGGGGTTGTTAGGAGGTTTAAACACATAAACCAACTTCAACAGTGTCTGGGGAGCACCTAGGCGGCTAGTTGATTAAGCGTCTACCTTCGGCTCAGGTCATGATCTCAGGGTCCTGGCATTGAGCCCTGTGCTGGGCTCTCTGTTCATCAGGAAGCCTGCTTCTCTCTCTCCATCCCCCCACCAACGCCTCTCGTTCTCTCTCTCTCTCTCTCTCTCTCAAATAAATAAATAAAATCTTTAAAAGAAAAATAAAACAAACAGTGTCTGGTATGGAGCAAGAAATTTCCAGCTATTACTAGAGTGTAAGCTTCTGAAACCAGAGATTGGTATCTGTTTTCTTCACTATTGTAATTCCAGAGCCTGTAAGAGTGCTTGGGCTAGAAAGCTATTTTCGAATATAAGTCAATGAATTGAATACATACCATTTACCCACGTAAGCAAACAAGGCAACGTGAAGCTAACCAGCCCACCCCATTCTATTGATATCATGAGCTCTCTAAGTCAATCAATACTTTATACTTGACCTGTCCTTATGCCTATTAAATTGTTGTTTTCCTGCTATGTGGCATGTGTCTGTGTATGTCCATGTGGGAAGGGAGAGAGGGGGTAGGAAGCAAATAGAGCTTTTATACCTAAACTCACCAGTTCTATTCTTATGCCTTTCAAAAACCCCATTATTCCCTCTCTGTGTTCAAAAAAGATGTGTGCTGATGACGTATGTTAGAAAAAAAATGCAACCTAATAAAATAGAAATCGCAAATTACAACCAATAAAAGGAAAAGAAAGAACTGTCTAAACCATAAAGAGTAGTTGCTGTGTTTGAGTATCACAATGGGCTCTACATTTTTTGCCCAGCCTTAACCTTTCCAAATGCTGACCAGCAGGGCTGGCCTCATCTCATGACTACAGTGGTAAATTAGGGAGCCATTATCATGGAACATTTTTGAGACGTTAGATTGTACAATAACCCCAGCATATTTCTCCCTCTGGCCTAGCATCAGTACATGGAGCTAAGATTCAGACATAAGGTAATTGCAACAGAATAGCTCAAATTTGTTTAGAAGGGCTCTTATTGTATATGGCTGCTTTTCTGTAAGCTACCTAGCTAACAATGTTACTATGTACTAAGTATCCGAGATCGGCATTTTAAACAGTGAAGCCCTAAAAGATAAAATTTTAAGAGAAAAGAGAACTGCACAAAACTATCATCTACTAAGGCACTGCAGTCAAGCATGCCCCACAGATTGCAGTGGCATTTATCTGGAGTTAAGTCAATTAGAGTAACATAGGGCCAACCGAATAATTCAGCAACAGTTGTTGGATGTTCGGATTCCATACTTGTAAGACCAGCATGAATACCTATAATTATTACAAGACACACAAATTGGAGTCAAAACTAGTAAGAATTGCTTTCTTTATCAGAATACTGTTCACAAAACTTATTTTCTGTCTCATCACCAGCTTTTCTTTCAAGTACTCAGAGTGGATTCTTTTATATGCTAACAATATAATAATAATGATGATGATGATGGTGGTCTTTTAATCATGCATCCCATTAATTTTTCAACAATTTGTAGCAAAAAGTAATAAGAAATAGACCTTATAAAGTCAATTACATTATAATCTCTATACAAACCATGAGCATCACCCTTAAATGCAGCCCAAATGAGAAATGTGTCCCAAAACATTGTATTACTTAAAGTATGCTACAGAGGCCCCTGGCTGGCTTAGTAGGTAGAGCACGGAACTCTTGATCTAGGATTTGGTAGTTCAAGCCCCGTGTCGTGTGTAGAGATTACTTAAAAATATTCGAAGAATATAAAAAGTTAAATACTTTTTAAAAAGCATGGAACAAACATAAAAGATATAGTACTTATATTATATATGACACTTCTAAGTTGTGCTTTTATCACTCATAAATTTTCACTTATGTCACACTTTTAAATGACTTTACATCACTCATAAATTATCACTTGGTCACACTAGCTGCCCCCATCAATATTAAGTTCTGATGATTATCAGGTAAAAAAAAAAAAAAAAAAAAAAAAAAAAAACCACCTTGTCAGTGAAGTAACATTTTCACTTTAGGGATCTTACTGAAACAAAGTTCTGCTATGGTCTTCATTTTTTCTTTATGCCAGAGGCCCATGGAGAGAGTGGAAATTAATTTATCCTCAACTTAGATAATGAATCATGAAAAAAAGATTTATTTTCCCAATATAATATGAAAAATTTAAAAAAAACTTAAAAACTTTTTTTAGAGCTCCGATGATCTGGGTGATGATTTGTTTAAATCTTTTTTAATAATATAGCTATGAGAAAAACACTGAGTTAAAAAAAGCTTTACTAACAATTCATACTTCTGACTCAATAACAATTTCTTGTACTGGCCTCTGGCTGTAATGTTTTCTATCAGACTCAAGAGACAGAATCTTTTATCTCTTTCTTAGACTAGCCGGGAAAATAACCATAGCGGAAATTTTATAATTATATCCAAGTAAAATAGAAGGAAACTTGATCCTCTCTAATTTAATAATGTATTAAACCATTAATATTTTTCTCCCTCATTATGCATTTTTGTAGGAAGGATAGTACCTTAGAGTCTTTTCCTTGGTTCAAATGATAAAATTCATTTGAATTTGATACTAACCAGGGAAATAAGTATTTTCTGCATCTTTGCTGTAGGGAACAATTGAAACAAATGTATTGAAATTCATGACTCACACTTGACTACAGGCTGTATCAACTTAAAATTCAAGGTTGTAGTGTTGCAGATGTGTTGTGAGGCTTCTTGCATACAATTTCATCAACGAGGACAAAAGAAAAGCAAGATCTCATAACATATTTCCTAAGAAGCTTAAACTACACCCTATTAAAGTGAAACTGTACTGGTGTTTATTAGAAAAATATATATCTATATTACAGATTCCTGTTTGTTTTCATTTCAAAGGCAGAACATACTCAGAGTTAAGGTAAAGTAATATTTCGATATTAATTGTAGATTTAATAGGTCGTTGTTATCTCCACTCAAATTTTACCAACATATGCATTTGTGTAGAGTATTTTGATCATAAACATCTGTATAGCAATCAGGTTAAGGCAAAAATTATACTGTTTGTAAAATATCAGCTCTCTTAAATAATAAAATTAACCTAATATTTTAAAAAGAGGTACATTTTCAAACATACAAATCTCTGTTTTAACAGCTCATGGGAAATAGTGTTTTTTTAGCTTGATTTTGAAATACTTTTTACTTTTAGTGAGTTTGTGAACTGAAAAGACAAGGAAGGAATGTAAGCATTTGGAGTTACAAAAGAACTAGAAGAAATATATATAACTACCTTTTATTTCTTAAAACGAACCTATAATGAACCTCAAAATATATATCATTATTTTCAACAGTAGTTGCTTCTTATGGGAAAATAATTTCAAGAAATATTTTTAAAATATATTGTGTTTTTCCAGAGAGTTCTGAAGTGTTTATTCTAGTAATTCTCAGCATGTATTTTCTATCTGATATGTATAAATATTCCTCTAAAAGGAAAAAGAATCAGAATATTCAAATATAGAAGAGAGATATAATCCAGAAATAAATGATAGTGATGGGGTGGTGATGAAAGCTGCTCAAAACATAAGCTTCTGTGTTCAGTTATTGAGAATTTTATTTATAAAGATTTTAAGGTTTAAAGTGATACAAGCACCGTGTCTTATGTTAGATTCTTCTTTGACCATATAGATCAGCTTTCATGTGGCAATTAGAGTTAAGTTGAATATTGACTGTAATTGGGTCTGTGCATACACTAAATTCTCTTCTTTCACCATAGAGAAGGAAGGTCTTTTAACAGTAAGATCTGTGGATGACTGCAATACAGGAAGAGCTACATAATAGAGAAGAGAAAGCATTTGTAAATGCAAAATGTTCTTTTTTTGATAAAGGCATCATTTGAGAACTTTTGACATATGTTGCCAAACCTCTAAGACACATATGGGAGACACAGTGTTTTTTAATTAATGATAGAATGATGACTGAATAACTATTTTTTAAAAGGTAGTTTTTTTGGTAAAATGACATATAGGGATTTCTTTTAAAATGCTCCAGAAAAATTGGGGAGAGAGTAGCTAAAGTAAATGGGGCAAAAATCATGAAAACTCTGGAATTTGATAATTTTATGAGGGTCTGGTTTATTTTTGTCTCTACAATTCTACGTTTAGTTTTTTCATAATAAAGATTTTTAGAAGATGTATTTTTTTAACATTATCTATCTATCTATCTATTTATTTATTTATTTATTTATTTTACTTTTATTTTTTTATTTTTTATAAACATATATTTTTATCCCCAGGGGTACAGGTCTGTGAATCACCAGGTTTACACACTTCACAGCACTCACCGAAGCACATACCCTCCCCAATGTCCATAATCCCACCCCCTTCTCCCAAACCCCCTCCCCCCAGCAACCCTCAGTTTGTTTTTTTTTAAGATTTCATTTATTTATTTGACAGACAGAGATCATGAGTAGGCAGAGAGGCAGGCAGAGAGAGAGAGGAAGGGAAGCAGGCTCCCTGCTGAGCAGAGCCCTACACTGGGCTCGATCCCAGGACTCCCGGACCATGACCTGAGCTAAAGGCAGAGGCTTTAACCCACTGAGCCACCCAGATGCCCCTTAGATGATGTATTTTTAGTTGCCATTAAAATTCATAAATTGGGAAGAGTGATAATTTGACTTCTTCTTTGCCGATTTGGATGCCTTTAATTTCCTTTTGTTGTCTGATTGCTGAGGCTAGGACCTCTAGTACTATGTTGAATAGCAGTGGTGATAATGGACATCCCTGCCGTGTTCCTGACCTTAGCAGAAAAGCTTTCAGTTTTTCTCCATTGAGAATGATATTTGCGGTGGGTTTTTCATAGATGGCTTTGATGATATTAAGGTATGTGCCCTCTATCCCTACACTTTGAAGAGTTTTGATCAGGAAGGGATGCTGTACTTTGTCAAATGCTTTTTCAGCATCTATTGAGAGTATCATATGGTTCTTGTTCTTTCTTTTATTGATGTGTTGTATCACATTGACTGATTTGCGGATGTTGAACCAACCTTGCAGCCCTGGAATAAATCCCACTTGGTCGTGGTGAATAATCCTTTTGATGTACTGTTGAATCCTATTGGCTAGTATTTTGTTGAGTATTTTCGCATCTGTGTTCATCAAGGATATTGGTCTATAGCTCTCTTTTTTGGTGGGATCCTTGTCTGGTTTTGGGATCAAGGTGATGCTGGCCTCATAAAATGAGTTTGGAAGTTTTCCTTCCATTTCTATTTTTTGGAACAGTTTCAGGAGAATAGGAATTAGTTCTTCTTTAAATGTTTGGTAGAATTCCCCCGGGAAGCCATCTGACCCTGGGCTTTTGTTTGTTTGGAGATTTTTAATGACTGTTTCAATCTCCTTACTGGTTATGGGTCTGTTCAGGCTTTCTATTTCTTCCTGGTTCAGTTGTGGTAGTTTATATGTTTCTAGGAATGCATCCATTTCTTCCAGATTGTCAAATTTATTGGCGTAGAGTTGCTCATAGTATGTCCTTATAATAGTTTGTATTTCTTTGGTGTTAGTTGTGATTTCTCCTCTTTCATTCATGATTTTATTTATTTGGGTCCTTTCTCTTTTCTTTTTGATAAGTCGGGCCAGGGGTTTATGAATTTTATTAATTCTTTCAAAGAACCAGCTCCTACTTTCGTTGATTTGTTCTATTGTTTTTTGGGTTTCTATTTCATTGATTTCTGCTCTGATCTTTATGATTTCTCTTCTCCTGCTGGACTTAGGGTTTCTTTCTTGTTCTTTCTCCAGCTCCTTTAGGTGTAGGGTTAGGTTGTGTACCTGAGACCTTTCTTGTTTCTTGAGAAAGGCTTGTACCGCTATATATTTTCCTCTCAGGACTGCCTTTGTTGTGTCCCACAGATTTTGAACAGTTGTATTTTCATTATCATTTGTTTCCATGATTTTTTTCAATTCTTCTTTAATTTCCTGGTTGACCCATTCATTCTTTAGAAGGATGCTGTTTAGTCTCCATGTATTTGGGTTCTTTTCAAACTTCCTTTTGTGGTTGAGTTCTAGCTTTAGAGCATTGTGGTCTGAAAATATGCAGGGAATGATCCCAATCTTTTGATACCGGTTGAGTCTTGATTTAGGACCGAGGATGTGATCTATTCTGGAGAATGTTCCATGTGCACTAGAGAAGAATGTGTATTCTGTTGCTTTGGGATGAAATGTTCTGAATATATCTGTGATGTCTATCTGGTCCAGTGTGTCGTTTAAGCCTTTATTTCCTTGCTGATCTTTTGCTTGGATGATCTGTCCATTTCAGTGAGGGGAGTGTTAAAGTCCCCTACTATTATTGTATTATTGTTGATGTGTTTCTTTGATTTTGTTATTAATTGGTTTATATAGTTGGCTGCTCTCACGTTGGGGGCATAGTGTCCATCAACAGATGAATGGATCAAGAAGATGTGGTATATATACACAATGGAATACTATGCAGCCATCAAAAGAAATGAAATCTTGCCATTTGCGACAACATGGATGGAACTAGAGCATATCATGCTTAGCGAAATAAGTCAAGCAGAGAAAGACAACTATCATATGATCTCCCTGATATGAGGAAGTGGTGATGCAACATGGGGGCTTAAGTGGGTACGAGAAGAATAAATGAAACAAGATGGGATTGGGAGGGAAACAAACCATAAGTGACTCTTAATCTCACAAAACAAACTGAGGGTTGCTGGGGGGAGGGTGTTTGGGAGAAGGGGGTGGGATTATGGACATTGGGGAGGGTATGTGCTTTGGTGAGTGCTGTGAAGTGTGTAAACCTGGTGATTCACAGACCTGTACCCCTGGGGATAAAAATATATGTGTATAAAAAATAAAAAATTTTAAAAAAATTCATAAATTGGTACTATGCAAGCATTTGTCATATTTGAAATCGGATTTAATTCTCTTTTCTCTGTGCGAATTTGTACGTTACTAGCTTCAGAATTGTATGAGGAAAGTGTGTCTTGAGTTCTTTCCAGTCATTAAAGTAAACTTTTTGTGACATTTTTTAGATGCCTAAAAAATTGTTCCTTGAAAGCTCTTAGAAATCTCTAAGACAAAAAAATCTTTTCTTTTTACTTTTAAAGGCCAACTTGATTTTTTTCACGTTTACATACATTTCCCATTCTACAGAGCATCTAAACTTGCAGTCCACACTCTATTCAAATTAGTTCTAAATGTGAATCTAGGGAGCCTTGAAATCAGTCTCTCATCATATTTTTCAAGTTAATCTATAAACTTATCTATAACTGTTCTTCTCTCAGAAGTAATCACTAGATAAATTAATTGCCTTAATTAAGCTTATATAACTAACATAATTAAGTCTAATTGATTAATCTTGCTAAACTTAAAACTACCATATTCCTTAGGGCAGTGAAGTTTAGTTGCCTACCTGAAAATCCATTCTTCTTCCTCCTTTACTTTATTCATAATGGCCTTGCACCCAACTAAATAACACATTTCACAGACTCCCTTACCACTGTGTTTTGAGAAACAGAAGATAAGCAACATCCAAGAAGTCTTTTTAGAGAGAGAGAGGGGATGTCCTTCTGTTTATTCTTTTCCTTCTGTTCTGGAGGTAGACCAGATGCCTCCAGCTCAAGCTACCATTATATATTATATATTGAGGATCATATATTATACTCTAGTATTGTATTGTATTATATTTATAATAATAATCATTGCTAAATTTATTGAATATTTGTTATCTTTATTTAATGGGCAAAAAAAACAAGCCTTGGCAAGGTTAAGCGGCTTGAGAAAGTTCCCAGTTACTGAGAGGTAGAACTAAGTTGCAAACCTAGTGATCCCTTGAGTTGAAAGCATAAATTCTCAACCCCTGTGCTGTAGAACTTTTCGCATAAAGGCTTTATATTTTATTTAAGGATTGCTTTAAAAAATAATAATTACCCTTTTTTAATGATTGTCAGAGACTTTAAGAAGAATGTAGCATCGGTACTAAGTCTTGAAAGGTATGTGGGTTTCAACAAAGAGAGTTTTGAGAACAGAAACGCAAGAAAAGGAAACATGATGATTTAGAATTTGCACTGCGGTGTTTGAGACACCCGACAACCAGGAGGAAATACTCAACGGGCAGTTGGAACACAAGTCTGGATCCTTCAGCTTTTTAAAAAGTCAGAACTAGACAGAGATTTGCCAGTGATTTTCATGTAAGTGATAAGTAAAACAATAGAAATATTATCTGAGATTACCTGAAAAGAGGAATAAGAAGCTAAAAAATAAGATTGATGAAGGATTCCTGAAAATATTTGCCTTTAGAGAGGGAAGGAAATAAAGAATGTAGCAGGGGAAGCTGAGAGGATTCATCCCAGAGAGGAAGGAAAATCAGGGGCCTGATGTGTCAAAACAAGCAAGGGTTAGAAGTGGAAGAAAGAAACAGTAGTAGAAAATGTTATAGATACATTCAATAGGGCAAGGATCCAGAAATTGAACGTTAGAATGGGACTGGTAACCCTGAAGAAAGCAATTTCAGGCAACTAAAATAGTGAAAGACTGGCTGTGTCAGTTTAATTAAGTAAATTAAGTAAAGTAAGTAAGATGAAGAATTAGACACACCAAGTATAGAATATTGTTTCTAGAAGTTTGACAAGAGAAGGGAGAATGGATATGTGCAGGCATGTGAATGGGAAGAACCAGAGAAGATTCTTCTTTTATTGTTTTGCTTTGCTTTGTAAAATTTAGCATGAAAGAATATGGGTATGTGATCGTGGAAGAGAAAAAACTAGGCAAAAAAAAAAAAAAAAAAAAGTAAGGATAAAGACATGAGATTCGTGAGAAGCAATATCCTAGGAGACACAGGAACAAAAAACCTCAGTGAACATAGGGAGAGGTGAATTTTAGAAATGAAGAAGAAATCCTGCCTTGGAGACAGGAGATGAGGGCAAAGTAGGCAAGCATGGAGGACATGCTGATGTGACTGTCACCGACTCTACTGTTTCCCCTTCGATTTCAAAAGGGCTTCAGATACCGCTAACCCAAGACTTCAGGGTGGTGGACAGGTGTCTCTTGTCTTCTATTCATGATGCCTTCCATTGTGGAGTTATTTTCCATAATTATATAAAGGCTTTACATTTACTTTCTATTATGCAGATATGGAATCTATTTCATTACACAGATAAGAGGAGAAATATCCATTTACCCAAAGCAACAAATTTCTCAGATGGAATGTATTTCAGCATACATTGAAATACAATTTAACAAATACATTTTTTCCCTCGGATTAAAAAGGTTGTTTTCAACATTCCCACTTAAACTTGTTTATTATACCATTTAATACTTTTTCTACTTTGAATGCTTTTATTTTTGCTAATCACTTTTTATGTAACATATCAAATATATAATAAAAATTCTTGCAGAACCTTTGTTTGAAAGATGAATCTACCATTCATGGTAGATTTTATTTTAAAAACTTATCAAGGAGGGCACCTGAGTGGCTCAGTTGGTTAAGTGTCTACCTTTGGCCCAGGTCATGATCCAAGGGTCCTGGGCTCGAGCCCCACATCAGGCTCCTCACTCAGTGGGGAGTCTATTTCTCACTCTCCCTCTGCCTGTTGCTCCCCTGCTTGTGCTGTCTCTCTCTCTCTGTCTGTCAAATAAATGAATAAATAAAACCTTAAAAAAAAAAAACTTATCAGGGTTTCACTGTTTCACAAAAAAGCTATCAAAATGAAAGCTTTATACCCTTGTATTTTTCTTTTTCCTTTGTAATAAAATAAGCTACACACACACATGTGCACACTATTGCTAAGATCCAGGTTTATATGCATTATAGCTATACATATATGCACACATTACATATATATTTAATACATAAATATTTTATATTTGTTTATAATTATGTTTTACATAGATATATACAATATGTGTTTTTATATATGTAAAAATAAATTTAAAAATTTTATTAACATCTTAATCAACATTATAAAAACTTCTTATTTGTTAATGTTTTCATTTTTAGTTTTGGATTAACTAGAATATAATATTTTATTTTTATTTGTTTTTAAAGATTTTGTTTATTTATTTGACAGACAGAGATCACAAGTAGGCAGAGCAGCAGGCAGAGAGAAAGGGAAGCAGGCTCCCTGCTGAGCAGAGAGCCTGTTGGGGGGCTTGATCCCAGGACCCTGAGACCATGACCTGAGCTGAAGGCCAAGGTTTAACCCTCTAAGCCACTCAGGTACCCCTGATCTTTTATTTATTATAATACTTAAAACCATTAATATTTTGTTACAGTAACTGGTATGTTTAGTATTATATTAATGAGCAATGACCAAGGGGGTATTTTGGAATTATTTCTTCAACTTATAAAACTCTCATCTAAATATCAAATCTTAAAATTCCTGGAGTTTATTATCTTAGAGTACAAAAAGTCTCTATTGTCCCTTTAATAATGCCAAGAAGGACTTGACTCCATGGCAACATAAAATATCAAAGTGTAGGAATGGATATACAGTGCCTGCCCAGGAAACAGGACAAAAACATGACCATAGCTTTTCACAAAGCACAAAAGAGGAAAACAGTAGTCCTTGATTTGCTCGGACAAAAGATTGACTGTGAGGTGTTTCACAGAAGTCTTGCCTCTACTGGATTCTCCATGGATAAAACCATGTACTCTGTATGTGAAAGACACTAAAGAAATTTTGTACGAAACAGGAAATATGAAAAAAAAATCATAACAATTGCCACCTCATCCAAGAAGCTACTGTGACCATTCTTTCTAAAAGAGTAACCTTCAGGGGTGCCTGGGTGGCCCTATGGGCTAAGCCTCTGCCTTCGGCTTGGGTCATGATGGCAGGGTCCTGGGATCAAGCCCTCCATCGGGCTGTCTGCTCAGAAGGTAGTCTGCTTCCCCCATTCTCTCTCTGCCTGCCTCTGCCTGTTTGTGATTTCTCTCTGTCAAATAAATAAATAAAATTTTTAAAAACAAGCAAACAAGTAATTTGCAGAAATTTTACAATGTTTTGTTATTTTTCCTAGCATTTGTTACGACCATACTTACTTTTTTGTTTTTGTATTTTTTTAATCTCCCTTGTTTAGAAAGTAAACAATGTGAGAGAAGGGAGCTTGTTGGTATTCACTGCTGTATTACCAGCACCTAATGTACATATGTGTTCAACATATAATTTTAAATGCAGAAATAAATGAATGAACAGATATGAACTATTAGAGCTCAGTCATTCAAGAATCAATGTATTTTTTAAAGATTATAGTTGAAATAAAATGTCCTGTTAGTTTCAGGTGTCCAACATAGTGATTCAATAATATATTACTCAGTGCTCACCATGGTAAGTATAGTTACCACCAATCACCATATTACATTATTACAATATTGACTATATTCCCTTTTCATCTCTGTGGCTTATTTGTTATATAATCGGAAATCTGTACCTTTTAATCTCCTTCACCTGTATTTCACCCATCCTCCTTCCCCTCTGGCAACTACCAGTTCTCTGTATTTATGAGTCTGTTTCTGTTTTTTTTGTTTGCTTGTTGTTTTTTTTTAATGCCACATATATGTGAGATCACTCAGTACTTGTCTTTCTCTCTCTGACTTATTTCACTTAGCATAAAATCCTCTAAGTCCATCCATGTTGCTATAAATGACCAGATCTCGTTCTTTTTTATGGCTGAATTATATTCCATTGTATAGCTATCTATACATCTTTATACCTTCATCTATCAGTGGACACTTAGGTTGATTCTATGTCTTGGCTATAGTAAATAATGCTGTGGGGCACCTGGGTAGCTCAGTCAGTTAAGCACCTACCTTCAACCCAGGTCATGATCCCAGGGTCATGCTCCCTGCTCAGTAGGGAATCTGCTTCTCCTTCTCCTCCTTGCTTGTGCTCTCTCTCTCTCTCTCTTTTTTGCCCCAATAAATAAACAAAATCTTTTAAAAAATGATGCTGCAATAGACATATCCTTTCAAATTAGTGTTAATAATGGGAGAAATTATGAATAAGGAATATCATAGAAATTTTAGAAACCAAGAGCAAACAGAGGAGTGAGTGGTAGTTGACCTACCAGACCAGAAAATAATGAAATTTAGTTCCGCAGGGTGTGGAATCCAAGAGGATGTAAGTTAATTAATGCTGTAGAACTCTAAAAACGCATGGGAATTGTGAGAAACAGATTTTTCTGAAGTTGGAGAGGGAAGGTAAGGGAGATTCATAGAAAGTTAAGGTAAGGAGCAGTTAACCAGCCAAACAGTATATGAGAAAAGGGCCAAAGTTTGCTTTCCACAAACATTTAGGGGTGCCTGACTGGCACAGTTGGTAGAGCATGTGACTCTTGATCTCAGGGTCGTGAGTTCAAGCCCCATGTTGGGTGTGGAGCCTCCTTAAAAAAAATAAAATAAAAAATTTGTATATTGTTTCATGGATTCTAGGCGCAGGTGGTGTGCCAAAATTCAAATAAAAAGAATGAGTGAAAATGTCCATGCTGAGCGGTGAGAAATTCCAAGCGTCTTCCTCTGTCTGGCCCACTTATTTGTTGTCCTTATCCTGGTTTAGGTAGTTCACCAATGATCTGAGTCAGTTGTACTAATTGAGACAATGCAAGGGGAATTTGTAAAGTACTACTACTACCTACCGTGTTGTCCTTTTAAGCATATATATAATAAGGCCAAAATATATGGGACAAGAACTTGAGGAATGCTAGACATTAAAAAGGAAAATCAATGTTAACTTTCAATCCCAATTTAAATGAATTGAACTATTAAAAAATCAGAGCTACAAAGGAAACATGCTGCCACGGAACAATTTCAGTGTTCCTGACTGACATAAGCAAATTGGAACTATAAGAAGGATCAAGGCTGCAAATGGCTTTGAAAGCCATAAATTGTAAAATCGATATGCTAAGCTACTGGAAGCCAATGTGAAAAGCATAGCACAGGAGCACTCCAGTAATCCAGTCTGGCTCCCACCAATGCCTGGCATCACGATTCTATAAATTAACTTTCAACAGGTTTGGCTTTCTCGCCAAATAGGCTTGCAGCTTTTACTAGAAAAAAAGACATGTTCTTTAAGTAAAGGGGGGGAAGAGGGGAAAAAGATACCCTTAATATGAAAGCAAGCAACAGTTTAGCTTTCCATATCAGAAGCAGTCTAATCACTCTTCTGGGTACAATTAAGCACCGCAAGTCTAAGGTAGAGGAAAATGACCACTGTTTAAAATATTGGGAAAAGTGAAGGAAGTGGAAGTGATGAGGCAGAATACAGAAAAAGGAGTGACATCACCTATCTCCAATGTCACTGAATTTCACAGAACCTAGACAAGAGGACCAATCACAATACCAGGTGTGGTCTCCCCAAACCCTCCCCTTCCCTGGTGCTGTGGAGAAAGACTGTTATTTGGAAAACACACTGTCAGTTTTTGGAAGGGCCTGGTATTGAAATACTGGAACCACACCTCACTGCTAGTGCCTAGACTTTGCCTTATGTAAGACTATTTCAATAATATGGAAAGAATCTGAAGATTCTACATAAGAAGTAAAAAACAGGTTGGAAATGATTGATTTCAGCAACATCCGGGCAGAAGATATGCAATTAAAAAGGGGGGGGGGGCGGGTGTCAGGAAAGTAGGAACAGTGTCTTTCTTGTCTTAAAGTATTAAGAGTGTTATTTTATTTAAATTTTTGTAAAAGCTTGTATTATTTAAAAATTAAAATAAATTTGTTAATGTAAAATAATTTTTATTTAGAAAAATATTATCCTCATTCTTTTTATTCAGTTTATTTTATATTTATTCATGAATTTTGTATAATCTTTTATGAATTGTCATTTTGGTCCCTTTATGTATATTTGCAAGAAAAAACCCCACAAATATTTAAAAACCTTATTATCCTTTAAATAGGAGTAATATACATAGGAAAACCGGCATAGTCAACTGTGACTTATTTTGAGTATCTAATTAGTATGCTAATTAAACCCAAAGTATATTTTCCAGACATAAAAAATAAGCACATATTTAATAACCTACTCTAAATAATCTGTTCGATTTTCCCTTATCATTTGAAGGTATAGAATATTAGATCATTCAGATAAATTGACAGTTATCGCTAAATGTTAACAAGTATCCTGATTAAAATTACCACTCTGCTAGAAATAAATTCAATCTTTCTGCATATATATTCATATTCTGTATATTAAACACAGGCCAAAATAATCCTATTTTCCATCTAGAATAGTTTATATTTGTGCAGCTAATACTTCATGTCTAAAACATTTAGCATCAATGGGAATTAATTCATACATAATACAAATGACCAATGTATCTATAGATCACTCTGTTATTATTACAACTCTGTGTAAGTTCTGTTCAATTGATGTATGGAATGATTTAGATACGGATTTAAACTTTATATATATGTTACTTTATATATAGATTAACATACATATAATAAACTATATAATATATAAAGTAATAAATATATAATAAACTATGTGTTGATATGTATGCAGTATACAAATTACAAATTAATAACTTTAATAGAAAATTCATTCTATCATGTGATAAGTGAATTTCTTGTTTTTTCCTTTTGAAAGATAAGCATTCATTCATTTGAGGCAGTTTTGCAACTTACGTGACAAACCTCCAACTGAAATAAAACAGTCATCATAATATTCGTTAAATAAAGACTTTTCACAGAAATGCCACATCCATTACAAAGATCTTCTCCCTCTCTCCCTGACGGATCACCCAACTTGCTGACAGAAGCATATTCTGTCATTTTTCCCTGTTCCATTTACGGTGATTCCAGTAGAGATGAAAAGGCTTTCATTTCAGTTGTAATTATTCACATCATCATACCTCTATCCAAAAGCAGTGTTAATCTTGAAAAGTGGTATTTTGTGTAGTTAAAGCAAGCACTGGGCTTCATGTCCCATCCCACAGGGATATAGAAGGATGATCTGAAGTCTGGAGTAGTAAATATTGTGGATCCTGTAAATTTAAGAGTAATAAAGATTACCTAAATTTCTATTACAAGTGCTCTATGATAATTTCAGCAGAAATAGAAAGGCCACCCAGAAACACTTCAGATAGTAAGTCAGTCTAAAAACCTGCTTCTATTGGTGGGTCAGCCAGATGAGCAAGGAGAAAAGGAAGAACCAGGAGAGTCATCCTGTCACTCTAAACAGAATCACTATTATTAAACTAGGCTTCAAATTTAGGCTTTGCCAGGGTGACCTGGAAGCCTAAACCCTGGGGGTGGATCAGAGAAAGTCTGGGTCACCACAACTCACTAGGGCGGAGGTCATTCTGGCCTGAAGCATATTACTTACAAGAATCAGAGATTTCAGTATTACTCTAGTGTCTGTGAACTTGTGAGGAAACAAAATCACAACTTAATTTCCCCTCAAATCTCTCATAATTATTTAGCTTTTCTCTCATTGTGAGTGTAAGAAATGGACACAGTAGTATCACTATACTGTCATTGCCGCCTATTGTATTACAGTAGTCACCCCCCCCCTTTTTTAAAGATTTTATTTATTTATTTGAAGAGATCACAAGTAGGCAGAGAGGCAGACAGAGAGAGAGAAAGGGAAGCAGTGTCCCCAGTAAGCAGGGAGCCCAATGCGGGGCTCTATCCCAGGACCCTGAGATCATGACCTGAGCTGAAGGCAGAGGCTTTAACCCTCTAAGCCACCCAGACACTCTTACAGTAGTCACTCTTATAGGGACTTCCAATCCTCATAACTTTGTTATCTAAGTAGTTATTAGACTCAGTCCTAGCTATTATTTTACATGATTTGTTAATAGAAAGCATATCATGATTTTAGATTTTAATAAATTCATAACAACTTCAGTATTCATGATTTTTATTTTAATCTCAGACGTTTTATTTTATGCATTCAGAAATCTATGGGGAAAAGGAATCCATAGATTTCAGGAAAATACCGCCAGAGCGCATGGCCCATAAATTGTGCCAATGCCCAGAGTGCAGACCTTGGGTTAAACAGTAGCGTCACATCACACGTCTAGGATGTACAGTGATTTTTATGCCATGCCTCTGTGGCTCTTGTCTATACCTTAAGCACTCCCTGGAGGATTGTGAAAGTGCCAAAGAGCCACACAGGGATTTGGAGTGATTGGATAAAAGAATTATTTACCGAAAAAACTATGGATAGCTCAGGCAGTAACATCCCTCTTCATATTCAGCATTAGTCATGACCATCTGGTGTAAAATTTCTGCTTAAGCAAGTAAATCTGTCCTCTCATTGCTGAAGTTATACTGAAACTCGGGGGATGATTGGACACAGTACCTGCCCAATAGGCCACAGTCACAAGCCAGAACGAGGGACTTAGTGAATGCTTACTGGACGCTAAAGACCAAATGACTAAAGAACTTCTACTGGGCTTTCACGCTGATGAGACATAGGAAGGAAAACCTGCCATTCATACTTCTAGTACAGGAGGGATCGAATGCGTCCCAACACTTGATAATAAGGAGGAGGGGCACCTGGGTGGCTCAGTGGGTTAAGCCGCTGCCTTCGGCTCAGGTCATGATCTCAGGGTCCTGGGATAGAGCCCCGCATTGGGCTCCCTGCTTACTGGGGACACTGCTTCCCTTTCTCTCTCTCTGCCCGCCTCTCTGCCTACTTGTGATCTCTGTCAAATAAATAAATAAAATCTTAAAAAAAAAATAAGGCGGAAATTTTTTGTGACATAGCCTTATCACAGTTAGATTATGAATCATGTTTAAGAAACATAAACATACAGGGGCGCCTGGGTGGCTCAGTTGGTTGAATAACTGCCTTCGGCTCAGGTCATGATCCCGGAGTGCCAGGATTGAGTCCTGCATCGGGCTCCCAGCTCCTTGGGGAGTCTGCTTCTCCCTCTGACCTTCTCCTCTCTCTCACTCATTCTCCCTCAAATAAATAAATAAAATCTTTAAAAAAAAAAAAAAAACAGAACAAAACATAAACATTCAGAGTGTTGAGTTCACTGGGTTGAAAGATACCACAGAAGAGAAAGAAAACTGTCTTACTGGGTAAGACTGTGGTCCCCAAAATATATGTGTATCAGTTAATTATGAGACAAGTAGTTATTGGGTGTCCACAGTGAGGTGCTGTGTCATTCCTACAGCAACAGAGCAGATAGATATATGATTACAGACATCCTAGAATCATAAAGAAGGGTTTTCTAGTATTTTAGAAAGGCTTTCCTTCCTTTTGCAGAAATAACATATTGTACTTGGTATCCTATCAGTCACCGTTAAAGGTAACTATTTTTCAAGTTTCTTGGAACTATGTTGAAAAGACTCACCCAAGACAGGTGGGAAAAATAGTGTAGACTCCTTGCATGTAACAGAGCAAGTTCTGCGAAGAGATGCACAAGAAATGGGCATGTCTTTAAGTGTTAGTGACATAGGAATAATATCAATCCTAGCAAAACATGTGGATTTATTTTTAGTACTAAAGACATTATTTTTAAAAATGAATTCTCGGAATTCTGCCATCTCTTCATTTTCATTTTACTTTTAATTCTCATTTCATGCATTTGAAATTTTAGAAGCAATTAGAGAATGTTTGAAAGTGCTACTACCCATTTATGTGATTAGTGCAGTTATATAATTAATGTAAATAATTACAACCTGACAATTATGATTTGTTATCTTTTAATAAAATATCTGTAATGCTGAAAGTTTTCATGTAGTAGTAGAAATTTTAATTTAAATCTTTGGCCATTTAAATCATGTCTAATTGAACTTTTTATTAATAATGCTGTGCAAAATAGCAATTACAATTTCATGTTTTCAGATGAAAAAATGTCTTCTTTATGCCTTGCATAAATTTTCTCCAGACATTAGTATTTTCCTGACCACACTATTTCACGGCCATCAATCAAATAAGAAGTAATTTATTTCTCTAGATATTGGATCACTTCAGTTCCTGTCTCTACTCATTCTTGTGGAATGAGAATTTAGTAAAAAGGAAAAGACACAGATGCACAAAAAAATTAGGTCTTCTGTGTAGTAACTGAAAATCATAACATAATGTGTGATTTATAACAAAAGTCTTAAGGTAGGTGGATTTCTTGAAATCACTTTTAGAGAAGCTTGTGTCCCATGCCAGAATTTGATACCATCTTTCCACTGGATCATGTATATATCATGAAGCTTCTCTTCCCTTCCTGCCACCGGTCTGATTCCGTCATCTCATAAGTTTCTTGTAGACAATGATTAATGCTTTCCTTAATGATTTAAGAAGAAATTTTAGCAAAAGGGGCACGTTACTATTGGCAAAAGAGAGAACTATCTAATTGAATCATGGTGCTGATCGCGAGAGAGCTAACAACAAAGAAGGTACGATCCTTTCCCTCAAGGCATTTAAAGTTTAAGAGATGGAGACAGACATCTGAAAAAACAATGTATGATTTCATAAAAAGTTCTTGCAAATACAAAAGAGGAAAGCAAATGACCACATAGAAAATTGATAAGGGACTTAAATCGGCATTTCCTTTTCACAGCAAAACGAACACAAAAATACCAGAGACCAATAAAAAAAGTCTCAATACTATCATTAATAAGAGAATACAAATAAAGACTATAACAGGATAACATTTCACATCCACTGTATTTTCAAAAATTAAGGATTTTAAAAAGTCCAGTGATTGGTGAAGATGTGAAATAATGCAAATTTGTATGTTGCTCGTGGGACTAGAAATTGATACCACCACTTTTAAAATTCTTGGATGTTTGTATCAGGAGATATTATCCAGAGTGTTCACAGGAGCACAATTCAGAATAGTGTTAAACTGGAAACATCTCAAATATCCAATTGGCAAAAAAATCATAATCTATTACTACAATGGAATATTAAGTAAGCAGTAAAAATTACTGACCTACAAGTAATTACATTCAAAATGAATAAATCACAAAATAGTAAAAATGTAAACAAGCAAAAAGTGCCATTTTTTCTGTATATAGGATAATGTCATTTTGAGAAAATTTTAAAATCATAGAACTAAATAATACACCACTTAGAGAGATACATGTGGTACACAAACTATATTTTAAAGCAATACAATCATAAGAAAAAGCTTTGAGTGTTTCGGGAGGAAGATGGAAAAGGTCATCCAGAGGAGAAATCAAGTAGCTTCCAGTAGCAGTAATGTCTAGATATGAAGTTAATTGATGCATTTTCATTTGTATATTTTGTCATTTTCCTAGAGTTTTGTATGCATATAGTTTTGTATGCATTATGTATGTCTTTTTCTCTATTTTATGACATCATATATGAAAGGAAACCATTTCTACACGATGTTTGTGTCACATTAAAACATTTCTCTGAAAGAGTAATATTTAGAAAGCATTGCAGAGGAGTTGCAGTCGTTGTAGAGAGAGAAAACACCTGGAAGAGTTATATGTAGATCAGATAAATATAAAAGATAATTAAAATTAACAAAGTCATGGGTCTCTATAAGAAGACATCTCCTATCATATGTACAGTTTTTGTTTACCTTAGAAATGCATTAATTATCCAAGCAAAAACCCATTTAAATGATTCTAAAAATATCCAAATCCCCTCTTAAATAGACCTGCTGTGGAATCGAAATGATATTTTAATCCTCTAAAATATGGTTGGGGATGTATTCTAATGCAATTTAACTTCTATAGGAATCTGTGTGCATGGCATGCTATTTTATTTTTCAGTGCTCTAGACTAATGCATCCTTAGAGGAAATGATTATATCGCTGTATGTTAAAGTGGATAACATGTCTGAAAATAGTCAAAATATATGTAAATCAGTATTTCAAGTAGGACCTAATGGAACCATTTAAACAGGCTTGTTGAAGTTTGACCCATAATTGTGATTGTACCAGTGTGTTGTCAGTTTTACTTCCCACTGCTTGTTGATCACCAGAGGACATAAATAGCCATGGAGTATATAATTGGTGCTGTGTTGCCACAAGTAGTTATTTAAATTCAGCTTCTTTCTACTCCCCTGAAATCATGTGCATTAGTAATAATAAAGCTGCTGAAATAAATAGATCCTTTGGAAATATAATGAAATCTTGGAAACATGTTAGTTTTATATATTTATTTTTTCACTAGCATACTAACCTGGAAACCCTTTGTGTTTATACTTTATGAAAGCTAACATTCCAACCGGGTCTATGAGCAGTAGACGATGTGGATTGTTTTTAAGCACAGCATTGCTTTGAAAATTAATGGGATCAAACATTCCATTAAAAAAAAAAAAAAAGATGTTAGCAGTCCTCTCTTGGATATTTTAAAGCAAGATTGAAGGGCCACTTTTTTTTTTTTAACCCATTTCAATGTGATTCAGCTCTTTGGTGAGACTACTTTATCATTGTGTGATAAGAAACAAGCCTGTCAAACCAACGTGCCCAGGTCACTATGTCCCTTTCAATCAGAAAAGTTGGGGCTGTCGTGTTGCTGACCCAGAACTATGCAGATTGTTCATTAGCATAATGGCTGATCAACTTAATGCATTTTAATGACATTAACTTTTCCCTGTACCCAGAAAGGAAAGAAAATGTAGAAAATTACAATTTCAGATTTGTTATGGTAGATCTTCAGTTGAGCTTCTTTTTCCCAAATTTCGTAGACTAAAGGTCAGTTACAGAAGCTGCATTCACATATTCTGATCGAGGTCAGGATTGAGAGGTACATTACTAGAAAGACAGGTGAAAGTTCAGCTATTCTACCTATACTCGTGTTCCACCAACCGTACGACTAATGTCTGAGTTTTGGGAAAAGCAAGGTCTTGAGACAGTAGCTCCATCTTTATTTTTCTTAGAGTATTTATTCGGGAGAGACAGAGGAAGTGGGTGCATAGGCAGTGGGGAGCAGCAGGCAGAGCAGGCAGAGGAAGAAGCAGGCTCCCTGCTCAGCAGGGAGGCGGGACTCAATCCCAGGACCTGAGATCATGACCTGAGGCCAAGGCAGAGGCTTCACAGACTGAGCCAGTCAGGCATCCCAGTGGCTCTGTTTTTAAAACAGCAGGGAGGATAAGTATTTCTTGGCTTTGAAAGAGTAAAATATTCATTTACCTTATTGGTCACATGTAGCAAACCGGTGGTGGGCAGCAGGCATGTGACATGGCCAAAGAAATGCTAGAGGAAGTTGAATGAACACAAAAAACAGGCAAACTTACTAAAAGTTATGGAAATCAAGAGGACAAGCTCAGTGGCTATTTGAAACAAAAGTTCAATAAGAAGAGGAAAAGGGATCACTCTAGCTCAGAGATCTCTTTGGGCAAAAGCTGTCCTGTAAACCTGCATCAGTCTACCTGAAGAAGGTGACCTGATGGGCTCTGAGGTTGGAGAACTTAGGTTTCCAAGCCTGACTCACTTGGTAGATTCTAACCTTTCTCTGTATCCTGTTTGTATCACTGCTGGTTCTAGTTGAGGCCACAGTCAGTGTCAGATGAGAAGGCTGCATATTAGAAATTGACATGCACAACCTGTTACTGCCGCCTGATTCTTGACACTTTTCCTAATCCCTGATCACTGGCTGCAACCTTTCTCTTTTCCAGATCTCTGTCGTACGTTGCAGCAGGTATCATGCTCTGCTTTGTGTAGTAATTATTTTGTCTTACCTTCACTGTAAGATGATAACCCTCCTAAGAGTTGTGGGTAATTTGTATACACACCATGTACTCCCTAGTACAATCACTTGTTGAGCTGAACAAATTTCATTACCCAACTCCATGAAAAGATATTAATCTGGCTTAATGATGATGATGATGGCATTTGAATTTGTCTAGGTTCTTTTTAAGATAAAGATAATTTACATGAACTGTCATATATCTGAGACTATAATAATATCCTTTCTCCGCTAAGTGTTATGCGTAGCATGAAAAATTACTGATTAATCATTCTCTTTGTTGGGGTACCTGGGTGGCTCAGATGCTTAAGTGTCTGCCCACAGCTCCAGTCATGATTCCAGGGTTATGGGATCAAGCCCTGTATCAGGACCCCTGCTCGTTTGGTGGGGAGCCTGCTTCTTTTTCTCCTACTGTTCCCCCTGCTGTGCTCTCTTGCTCTCTCTGTCAAATAAATAAACAAAATATTTTTTTAAAAAATCATTCTCTTTGTTAACTAGACTGAAAAATAAAGGATACTGCTAATATTTAGAGATAAAAATAATAAGAACATCCAATCTACCAAGAGCTCTTTAACTGCATTATCAATTGCTAGAAAGATCCTAAGGTCCCTGTCATGTGATGTGTATTTCAAGAGATCATCTTGTCCTTAAGGGCCCTTGAGAGGGTCAGTATCTCCACAATTGAAAAGAGAAATATTCATAAGGGCATCTTTGCAATATTGCTCAATCTTGTAGGACTTTCTGAAAGAGGTGACTTCTCAGAGTGTAGATAAGAGAGAAGTTGTATTTCATAAGATTAGATTTACATGTTATTTAAATTAGGGTTATGTTAACAGGTTTTAGAAAGATAGAGATTTTTATTTTCCTCATGTCAGAGGTAAGTGGGACTCTGCTTCAGAAAGTCCTTAGGGACCCAGACACCTTCTAGTCATCCGAGGATGTAGCCTTTGTTCTTGTGTTCCAAGATGGCAAATAGAGCTCCAGCTATTACTCTCAAGGTCCGTGGACAATGGAAAAAGTGACAAAGGTTAGAGCCCTACTGTATTTTAAGGAAGTGTTCCAGAAGCCCAGAAGTACAAGGCATTTCTAGTTGGATTTTATTAACCTGAATTCATCGCATAGTGTAACTTAGTTAAACAAAAGAGCCGGGCAAAGTAGTTTTACCTCAAATGAATATAGGTACTCAGGTAAAAGCCAGACTTTTTACTACGGTAGAAAAAGAGGATTATGAATATTGGAGGACACCTATGAGCCTCTGCCACAAAACAGTACAGATTACAAAGGAGGTATTTAGAGAAATAAAGCAATGAAACAAAAGTAGAGGAAGAAACAAGGTCTTGATAATTTTTGCAATTTGCCATACTGGTCCTTTTTTTAAAGATTTTATTTATTTATTTGACACAGAGAGAGAGAGAAAGAGAGATCACAAGGAGGCAGAGAGGTAGGCAGAGAGAGGGAGGGAAGCAGGCTCCCCACTGAGAAGAGAGCTGAATGCAGGACTCAATCTCAGGACCCTGAGATCCTGACTTGAGCTGAAGCAGACACTTAACCTACTGAGCCACCCAGGCATCCCATTACTGGTCCTTATCTAATATCCCTTCAAAAAGATACTAATTTACCAACGTGTTACAAATATCAGGTGTCTCTTTCATTGAGACAGGCACATTATAATAAGGCACAGTAACTTAGAGGGGCTATTAGAAGCACATTTATTAGGGACTCTTGGGTGGCTCAGTTGGCTAAGGGGCTGACTCTTGCTTTCAGCTCAGGTCATGATCTCAGGGTTGTGGGATTGAGGCGTCAGTTTCTGTGCTTGGGATGTGCTCTCTCTCTCTCTCTGTCTCTCAAATAAGTGAATAAATATTTTGGGGGGAAAAAAAGAACATTTAATAAACCAAGGGTGAACAATATATTAAAAGGCACTGTGGAAAGCTGAGCATGTTAGCTCTACCCACAGGAAATAAATGTGCCTGAAGCTAAGGCTGAGGCCTAGTATACATTTTTTATTTTATTTTTAAAATTTCTTTTAAAGAAGCCAAATGAATTGTACTAGATACTATTTTCCAGCATGGTCACTTGAAGATATAAGTGAAACTATTAATGTATTATACAATTCAGTTCTTTGGAAAATTTTTCTTTGAGACTAACATAAGAAATCTGTGATGTGCCTTGCATTCAAAATTATAGGCAGGAAGCAGTTCATCTGCATGAGCCTTGTATCATAAATTATATTCTAATTGCCTAACCTGTCAAGTTTCTATACTGCTAAATATTCAGCAGAAGCAAAGGGAAGGAAACCTCATTATATACTGAGCTGTATTTAAATGGATTTTCTGATAAGGGGAATTTTTACAAAGCCAGCTCCTACAGGCTTATGGAAATTAATGAGTGTTCAAAATATATTTGTGTATTTTATTGTAAATAAATTATAACTGAGTTAGAAACAAATAATAAATAATTTTTATTAGCCCATTTATCTTACATTTGAAGTTCCAAAATAAAGGAGGAAACTATATATATTTTCCTTATTTTCATCACTGGTAGCAAAAAGATATTTTATTTCTGTATTTGGAATCTATTAAAAGCACATTAAAAGAGGTGCAGTGTTACTTTCCAAGAACTTAAAACTATTTTCAAGTAATAATTTTCATCGCAGAAATTCTTTGGGGGGTGGCTTTTAATCGTATTGGTCTCTGTATCTAGAATGTCCTTCTTCAATTTTCTTCAGTCCCCTCTGCCCATGTCCTATCCCCATCATACACTTTTCTCTTAGAGCAAATTTTACTTAACTTTCAGACTCAGCTTTCATGCTGTCACAGCAGTGTTTGGTGCTGTCCCCATCTGGAAGCCAAGGCTGGCTTTTTTATTCTCTGTGTGTGCAGATCTGATATCATGCAGCACATACTGTTTTGTTATAGTACGTTGTTTCCATTTTATCACCCCTACTAGATGACTTATTTGTTGAGTATCAAATGCCCATTTGATTAATTTTGGCCACCATGGCCCCCATATAGCCCAGGGTACCCAGTACATAGTGAATCCTCAAAAAATGCAAAAGCTGTGGATACAAAAGAAAGCAACACTTAACTAAATCCTGGATTATGTTGACATAGTCATAAAATTATGTTTTGTCTGTGGGCTTTTTTAACGCCAAAGAGCTGATTTGCTCTGAATGTTCCCTTATAATCATTTTACAAAATTAGATACTGTTCTCAGAGATCAGACAAGGTCTCTAACTTGCATTTTTGGCAGTTTTTGATGTGAGTTAAGGTGCTATTTAGATTAAGTAGAGTCCAGAGATGGGAAGTGACTGATTATTCTGTGGTTCACTAAAGCCCCACAAAGAAGGGCCCAGATAGATACAGTTTCCATTTAAGACATCATCTTCACCAATCATCTTAAACATAAGTGAATGATTCTTGTCTTCTAAGCACTTTGATTTTCCATAACTACTTCAATAGTGCTTATTATTTTCTTTCTTACCTGATAATAAGGTACATTGTATCTTCTAAGGCCTTCTAACTTGATGCTAAGGCCTCACTATTGAAACATTCTTGCAAAATCCATGAGGATCCTCACATTTCTCTAGTGTTAGAAGTTCTAAGGAGCTTATAATTTTGAAATTCTTCCAAATAAACACTTTCAGTACCACATGTTAAAAAACTGCAGTATCCGGGAGTAATTCAATCCAATAACAAAAAACAAAAACAAAAACAAAACAATACAAAAAACCACCTGACAAAACCAACCAATCCAACAAACAGCAAAATAAAACAAACTGTTTCTGTTCTGCAAATTTCTAAAGGTTCACAACATTTAATTAAGTTAGATAACTTGATATTTTGCCCCATTTCAGAGATAAACTTTGCTTTTATATTTTTAAATTTTTTTTAGTATTTTTCCAGTAATTTCTATACCTAGTGTAGGGCTCAACCTGAGAACACCGAGATCAAGAGTCTGTCTCGTGCTCTTTCAACTGAGCCAGCAAGGCGCCCCTAAATTGCTCTTCTGAAACACATATACTTCCATGAGTTATGATTAATATGGGTTTAAGTATCATAACAGATAATGTCCTATCTATCATGTGAAAGCCACTGAATAAATAATTCGACTTTTGATTGACTTTCCATTCTGGTGTACCACAAATAATGGTTAGATCTTGTGTTTGACTTCTGGCTAGAATTTGTTCTACTTGTATGAAAAATGCAATGCTAAATTCACTAGATTTCATAAGCACTCATCAAATGTTAGCTTAAACCCTAAAGCTATATTTTAAGGGTTTGGTTGTTGTTGTTGTTGTTTTAAGTAAGTTTACATACTCCAGAATCTGTTAATCCATGATCTTTGCTTCTTCATTGCACCATTCTTTATACTTTGACATATGTCATCTTGGGGAACAGACTCACAGCATAGTAATGACCTTGCCAAGGACCAAGAGGTGTGTCTTAAAGAATTATAATCTCTTATAACTCGATTTATGTGATTACTGTGTAAAACAGAACTTGTTCAGCAATGATGGATGGCAATGCTGCAGGTGTTGACTGATCTTTAGAAATATTTATATGACAGGTCCCTTAAGGTTTTGTACATTGTAGGAGAGAATAACTGCATACAGAAAAGAAACGAGTTGTGATTCAGGTTCTCAAGCAGTGCACTTCATTATCATATTTCTTCCATGCCCAGTCTAAAAACTGAACATTTGCCAAGGAGGTAGAAACAAGTGGCACTTAAGTAAATGCCCTCTGGCCTTTCAGAGCATTACCTTTGCAATATATGTATGTATACGTGTGTGTGTGATTTTGAAAAAAAAAAAAAAAGAATTATTGGAAAAGGTAAAGAATGTATTTAAAGTCAAAATCTATTTGAATTATTTAGCTTTTAAACTCACTATGTTCTCTGATATATTTCCAGTCTGGGAACTTTCAGGCATACATAGACAAATGAATGTAAGAAATTCACCCTCTACTGGCAATTCTGCTTTGTTTAGAGAATCCCAACTCTTGGTTCATGTGACTATAGGTTTCCTTCCATGGCTTTCTGAATTCCCCTGGGTGTTCCCAGTTTTTAAAAATACTCACTTTTAAATTTTAATTTTCCATTAAATATTTGCTTTTGGGTGGCTAGAAGTAGAATGTCTTGACAAAGCTAACGTTTTTCAGGAGCTATACTTTTAAAGTGTTTTATTAAACAAATTAAGTAAAGAATATTCACAATTATTAAAACTGTAAAGTCCTCTGAATAAGCTGGACAAATGTGATAGGATCAGAAGACATCTTTATTTTTTGTCCCTACTGCCCCTTAAAAATTTCCTCACTGTGGGGAATTCTCTAGTTAAGGGTTAAAAATGTAGGACGTCCATAGTTGCTGCCTTGTTTAGCAGCAAACAGTTCCATGTTACATTCAGTTCTATATAACAATCAGAATCCTAAGAGTAAATTTTTTCACCTTCCAAAGTGGGGGTGGGGGTGGGGGGCTTGGGAGGAGGCTCATAAAGGGTGGCTGCAATTTAAGATATTGCCTTTCCAATCCCCTTCCCCTGTCCTAAGCTTTTATTCCCTCTTCCACTATCATGTGAAGTAGGATTTCTGAGCTCAAAGACTTGCAGAAAGATGGAGAGAGGCATGTGGAGAGGAGAGGTAGGAAAGTTAACTGATAAAATGGCTTTGCCTTCCCTGAGCCTAGTGGATATTTAAGCTCTCCCATAGGCTGCTTAACAGGGACCTGTCACCTAACATTCTCTTAGTCTGGATAAAGTTTCTTTATTTCAGCTGGTTGCTCACTGCTTTAGCAGTTACTAGAAATTCGCCAGTCCACTTCCAGCTCTGGTGTGCTGAGTGTCCCTCCATTGCCCCTTTAGGTGGTCTTATCAATCAGGACTCTCTGTTCCTTTTCTTGAATGCAAGCTAATTCCAACACAGCAGCCACTCTCTGTCAGTTCAGCATCAAAACAGTTAGGGAGCTTCTTTCCTGTGAGGTTTCCTGCCTAGAAGCTGGACCCTGGTTGTGTCTCCCAACAGCAGGGAAACGTGTAAAGGTTTCCCAAGTGGTCCCATTAAATGCTCTGTCTCTTGACATAAGGTACCCTGGGAGCAAACTCTCTTCCGTCTTGGTGGAAACAGGCTCACAGACAGCTCTCTCCAGGAAATCTGCTCGGCAAATCTCTCATTTCATATCTGCTTTCCCAGCCAAGTTGCAGGCTTGAAGAAGACAAGGCAAAGCTGGGTTTCCAGTTTCCACTTAGCTCTTGCAAAATTCTTGCAGGGCATAACCCCCTTCCGCTTCCGCTACCTATTGCCTTAGGATCTAGGCTGAAATCTATTTTAACATCTTGTTAAAGTCCATGTAATCCACCTCTCTTCAAACACTTAGTTCTTTTGCAAACATCCTAAAATGGACCAAATTCAAAGACAAAAAGAGGGAAGAGGAAGTCGAGGATCATATGTTGAATGTGTATCGCATGCTTTCTCAGCAACTCATACTTTATTTATGAAATAAAATCAAATGGCATATTCAGGATAAAACCAACAATAATCCATGCTAATACTGCAAAGTTTATGTTTTAGAGCCAGAGATAACAAATTCATGTCCTAACGAGAGAGAGAGTTGAGAGCTGTGTGGACAAGAACACATGTGAGATTGGGTCCTCTTAGTCACTCTTTTAAGATCCACGTAGGTTTGTCAAACTTTCTGCTCTTTCTGCCTTCCTCCCTTTTACTCTCTCCCCTTCCTACACCATCCAGCCTGTTTCCTGCAACTTTGCGCATTCTTTCCTTCACTCCTCTTCTCTATTTACTTTTGACAATGATGAAAACTTGTCCACAATTCTGCTCATAATACTTCAGTATTTCTATATTTAGTCCCTTCTCAATCCTGAGGTCCCCAACTATTCAAGACTGCAAAAGGTCATCCAAATGTTCATGCAAACAGATTGGCAGGTCCACTTGGTATGAAACCTGTTGTTTTATACAACTTGGAGAGTATGGGTGGGGAGGGAAGACACATTAGGCAATAGAAACAATACAAAACAATGAATATAAAATTCAGTTCAGGACCTTGGAAAGAGCCCTTGCAAGAGAGGGGCCCTGAAACTTCATTAGTTTTACAGCAAATCCGCCTCTGCATCCATATATAAAAAGCCTTGAAAAATTTTTACTCCTCTCTTCTATCTTTCTAAAACAGTCATAATTAGATAGCTGCTTCCCTCTGTCTTTCCCCTAGGTTATATAAGAATAAATAATGAAAGAAACTTGTTAGCTCAGATCTTCAAGATCTGATTCTTAAGTGGGTGTTAAATATAAAAGCTACATCACAGTAATTAAGTAACTCTTTTTGGTATGCACAAATATATTATAGTGTACAAAACAGAATTTTGGCTCATTCACCACCCTCGCACTTATATAACTAATAATGATGCCAAAGTAATATTACTATGTCTCTTAAAATAATGCTTTAGTTCAAAACATGCAATAAATAGAATAATTTTTGAGTTCTTCATTCCTTATTATGCTAACAAAATTACTTCAATACAATGAGATGTGGAATGTTAGCTTTCTATTGTTTCGTCATTATTTTATATAAACCTTAAAATTATAACCTTGAGAATATGGATCTACTTTTATCATTCATTGAAAGAAGGCTTTATGTTGCTTCTTATTGTAAATAACTAAATTTACAATGCTTGTCCCCCATGTTATAGTTGATGACAGTTAATTGTTAGTTGGTTTTAATTATACATCATAGTCTTTGTTCTGGAGACAATCCAAAGAGTAGATCATCTTGGTGTGTAATTTACTGAAACAGTTTCTGGGCAACCTGCCATACGAAAAGACTGTGTGGTACAATTGTCATTAAAATTAGAAAAATATTGGTATACACGTTTGAATTAAGGATTAGGGGGTGGTTGTATGAATTATGGAAAGCTCTGCAAAGTATTACTAAAGTTTGAGTTCAGCCAAAGGCCTAATTTCTATCATTACAATATACAGATATACTTCTTGTACCTGTGGTAGGACTTTAATGAATGCTCCTTCTGCTGGTAGAATTCTAGATCACTCATGAATATTGATATGCTCTTTTTTAGTGGGTGAGTAGGTGGGTAAATATTGTCAGCATCTGAATATTGGATAAGACATTAAGAAATACTGTCCCATTACAAAATGTAGAGCACTTTAACTTTTAAAATAAAGGGCCCAAATTCTGGTTCATATTTTTTTTTTTCAGTTAAAGAGAACATTTTACCCAGTTTAAAATATAATAAAAGTGCTTGGGCAGTATTTAAAGTCATAAATTCATTTTCACAAAATATAAAGCAACAGCTCTGCTAGCTACCATTGACTAACATCATTAAACATTATCTTATTTTTATTCTTTTATTTTTGAAACTCAGTAAAAATATGTCAGGCAAAGACGAGCATGAGCTGATTGAAGATTTAAAAAAAAACAATGCACCCTTTTGAAATAAAAGACCCATCTTCTCTCTCCTTCTTCCCCTTGACATCTATCTTAGGAATCTTCAAAAACAAATCTCAGGGCAGAGTGCAAAAGAAACAAAACAAGACAAAAACAGAACTTGTAATTGCAGAAGTAAAGCATTCAGCTGCAAATACAACTCTGAAAAACTCAATCAGTTGTTTTTATTTTAGCATTACAGCAAAGCAATATTCTTGTAGAGTAAAAATTAGGAAAATATAGAGAAATTGCATGTTTGTGATTAAAATAACAAAAAAATATTTTTCTTTTTTCTAAAATCAAATTCTGTCATGTCAATCAAAAATCTAAAGTTCAGTGAAGTCGTTTGCCCCTGGACCACATCAGCTTACATACTCTCCAGCTTTGACACTTCCCCCTAGGCTTACCTAAACCCAGAGAGATATTAGAATGATACATGAATAGCTAGCAAAAGTGGGAAACATTCTCTACTCAGAGTCAATAAGAAAGATAAAGGAGAAAAAAGAACTTATAGAGAACAGTTGAGTCATGAGGATTAGATCTGCTTAGTCTTAAATTTACCCACTATTCAGTAACCTGGGTACAGGTGCTGCTTGCCCTTATCACTTCTCACTCCTTTTGACCTTGTAATGAAAAAAAAAAAAAAGCACATTTGACATTAAAATCTATCTTCTTATCAAGAAAAGTAAATAGAGAAATCTTTAAAATGTTTTCTTTGATATTAATAAAGGAATTTTAAAAGTAATTTCTATATTGTATTTGCATTCAATAATGTAAATTATTGTTGATTTGAAGCCCTCAATAAGAAAAATGGCAGTATTGCCTTCTCTTTCTGTTTTTTAAATCTTCCCCCCATAAAATTTGGAAGTCAGAAGAAATACATTAAAAAAAAGCAGATATTTCTTTAAATAGTCTGGGATTATAGTTTTACCTAATAAATACTAAGCTCAGTTTTTGTATCAAGAAATGTGCTAGATGCTGGGTACACAAAAATAATATGATTCATACCCTTGAGCAGCATATAGACAAGGGCAGCGGCTGGTTAATTGGATTAGAGCAGCATACTAAATGATGCCAAGATCATAGATTCCACTTATGGACCAATTAGTTCGTCTTTGTTCTATAGCCATAGATTGCATACAGATTAGATACTTTCATGGGTTTGTGCATTTGTACTCTATCTCTTGCCAAAAGGAATTTGAACGAGCATACAGCAAAGATATATAGAGTACAAAAACTCAGTGAAAAATAATAGAAAAGGTTTTTGAGACCGTATTTCATCATAAGACTGCTCAAGCATACAAAAAGTTTATTTGAACTTGAGCCTATAAAACACTTTGGTAGCAAAATTACTGATTAACTCAGTAATGTGGAAAATATTTAAAACTGTGGGATGATTTTAATAGAGGAAGGAAATTTAATAAATCCCTAATTCATTTATTAGAAATCATGGCCTAAATAGAGAATTTAGATTTAGAATAAAGGATATACATAGACAAAGATAACAATTCGCAGAATAGAGAGCTTTCTTAGTTGTAGCTGAACTATCTGTAGACACAATTTTCCACAACAGAATTATCAGTGAAGACCTGTTTAAGTTTCTTATTTAATTGCGATACATGATATTTGCATAAGTCTTTAATCGGTGTCGGAATCATAATAATCATCTTACTTATTTATTTTCTGAGGAAACAAACAAGAAGAAACTAAGGATGGCATATCTGATTAAATATCATAGGCTGAGGGGTGCCTGGGTAGGTCAGTGGGTTAAAACCTCAACTTCGGCTCAGGTCATGATCTCGGGGTCCTGGGATTCGGCCCCGCATCTAACTCTCTGCTCAGTGGGGAGCCTGCTTCCCTCTCTCTCTCTGCCTGTCTCTCTGCCTACTTGTGATCTCTGTCTGTCAAATAAATAAATAATATCTTTAAAAATAAATAAATATCATAAGCTGTGTTTATGAATTTATATATATAATACATATGACACATTCTTTGTTTTATAGTGATAATCAGTTGATTTGGTTGGTTCAGCTGAACACCCAAACTGGTTATTTTACATTATTTAGTGAATACATACATGAACATAAGTCATTGTCTTCATCTTTTGATCAATTACATTAAACATTTTTGGAAAATAGTTTTCCTTAGTTTTGTTCTTCAGAATAGGGACTTGAAAAGGATAGAGATGTTATATCTAGAACATCCTTTTATGAACCAGATTTATAGTTATTTATCAAATTTGTTGAGAATGGTTACATTTGTTGACTTTTCTGAAATTAACATATGTAGCAGAGACTTCTGGTTATCCTCAATATATCTGTCCTCTCCTTTTTCGTTACTGATATTCGCCCCAATTTTTAGCTGGGGGTGTGATCATATGGAATAAAGACTGCTTTCAGCCTTTCTTGCAGTTAGGTGTGACCAAGAGATGAAGTCTGGCCAGTGGGATGTAAGCAGAAGTCATGAGTGTGCATTTTATATGAAATCTCCCCTATGGGAGGGGGCATGTTTATTCTTTTATTTATTACTTTTATTTTAAGACTTTTACTTATTTATTTTAGAGAGAGAACATGCACACATGCTCAGCAGGGAGGCAGAGAGAGAGGGAGAGAGAATCTCAAGCAAATTCCACACTGAGCATGGAGCTCAACACGGGGCTTAGTCCCATGACCCTAAGATCGTAACCTGAGCTGAAACCAAGACTTAGATGTTTAACCCACTGGGCCATCGAGATGCCCTGAGCATGTTCATTCTCTTTCCTCTTCCCTGTTGGTTGGAATGCATATATGATGACTAAAATTTCAAGAGTTATCCTAAAAGATGAAGTGATCTGGAGAAGGGGACCCTATGTGTTATGGAATATCAGGATAGAATTTGTCTAGATTCCTTATATCATGGATATAAGGAATATCAGCCCTACACCTCTTAACTGTGGATTTTCTGGTGAAAAAGAAGTATGTTCTTATCTTACATAAGGCACTATGTTTTTTTTAAAGATTTTTTTAATGTACATTCCAAATTATACTTTAAAAAACATATAAAAAAGGATTTTTGATATGACATGGCAGTAGGATTATATATGTTTAAGTTGATTTTCATATAAACAGTTCATAAACATAAGCTCATTGATGGTAAATGTCAAATATTTGGAAGTTTAGCTTGAAAGTATATCATCCTTAATTTCATGATAAGCTTTTTCTCTTTAGAGACATATGACACATAGAGACGTGTGAAACAATACCTTTTTAAGAGGTGTTAGGAGTCTATATTGCCATTTTGAACATTTTAATGAAATTCAGAGTTTTGTTCATTATTAGCCACCGTGTAAACTGAGGCACATTTACAGAATTTTAGTCTTTTATTAAAATGCAAAAATTATCAACAGAATTGGTTGGTTTTCTTTTCCTCTTTGTTTAAATTTATTTCTTGGGTGCCTGTGTGGCTCAGTTGGTTAAATGTCCAACTCTTGGTTTCAGCTCAGGTCATGACCTTGGGGTCATGATCTTGGGTCATGATTTCAGGTCATGAGATTGAGCCCCACATCAGGCTCCATGCACTCGCCAAAGACTCTGCTTGTCTGCTTGTCCCTCTACCTCCCCTTCTGCACCACCAACCCCAACCCTGAACATAGGTGCACACTCTCTCTCTCTATCTCTTAAATAAAGTCTTTAAAAAAACACAAATGCCTCAGGTTTCAAAAATGCATATTTAACTGTTTCCTTGATTCATTAATTACCTTAAAAACTGGCCCCAACAATATGTAAAGTCATTGTTATGAATGGCGGAAATTCTGTTGTGTCATAAGAATTACATCTTTTCTGCCAACTGTGTGGCATCCACTTATATTACCTATCACCAAAAGCAAAATCGATGAATCCACTTTTACCCTCCTCCAAATACACATTCTCAATTTAGAAGTTACCTTTTATGATTTTTTTTTCTTCAATAATTCCCCCACCTTTGCCCCCAGCCCCACTGTTGCCAGTGACTGGCACAGATTAAATATTAAATAAAATACTGGATACTGATAACATACTACATACTGATAAAATATTAGAAACAAAACATATTTGTGAATATGCATGTGACATAAACTGGCAAACATGGAAGAGATATTTCTGCCAAGAAGTTTTCAAATCAGCATAAGGAATGTATCAATTAAGATTTTTATTTAACTTGTAATTATATTTTTAATGTAAAAATATTATGGTAACTGCCACAGCCAAGAGGAGTCTAAGAAAAAATGACTACTAAATATAATGTGGTTTCCTAAATGGGATCCTGGAACAGAAAAAAGACATTAAGTAAAAACTAAGGAAATCTGAATAAATGATGGGCTTTCATTAATAATATATCAATATTGCTTCATTAATTATAACAAATGTGCCACACTAATATAAGATATTAATAATAGGGGAACTTGAGCATGGGATATATGGGAACTCTATACTTTTAGCAGTTTTTGTGTAGACTTAACACAATTCCAAAATGAAAAGTACATTTTTAAAAATACATTAAAATATGTTATCCAGAGATAAGTGTTCAAAAATAATCTCTTATCTAGGGTTAGAATCATCACTTCAGTTTACCAGCTTCACCTTTTTACCTCTTTTGGTAATATACTGGAGGAATCGAATGGCTTGTTAAAAGTCAAATGGCGTCTTAATTTTTTCATGTTTATTATATCTGTTCATGGAATGGCACATGCACCCTATCACATTAACAAGTCGCTACAAGGACATTAATTTTATTGTTTATTTCAATGCACCATAAAGCAATCTAGTTGCAAAAACATTTGCCAACTTATGGTCATAAACTTAAAATGGATTTTACCTCTAGGTAAGAAAATAATTCCCACAATTCCATCAAGAAGGTATAAACTATTTAGGTATTTAGGTATAAAGAAGGTATAAACTATTTCATGTTTTTTATTTTTCTTCTTTATTTTTTTATTAACATATAATGTATTATTAGCCCCAGGGGTACTGGTCTGTGAATCGCCAGGTTTACATACTTCACAGCACTCACCATAGCACATACCCTCCCCAATGTCCATAACCCCACCACCTCTCCCAACCCCCCTGCCCCCACAAACCTCAGTTTGTTTTGTGAGCTTAAGAGCCTCTTAAGGTTTGTTTCCCTCCTGATCCCATCTTGTTTCATTTATTCTTTTCCTACCCCCCAAGACCTCCACATTGCATCTCCACTTCCTCATATCAGGGAGATCATATGATAGTTGTACTTCTCCGATTGACTTATTTTGCTAAGCGTGATACCCTCTAGTTCCATTCATGTCATTGCAAATGGCAAGATTTCATTTCTTTTGATGGCTGCATAGTATTCCATTGTATATATATATATACACCACCTCTTCTTTATCCATTCATCTGTTGATGGACATCTAGGTTCTTTCCATAGTTTGGCTCTTGTGGACATTGCTGCTATAAATATTTAGGTGCACGTGCCCCTTTGGATCACTACATTTGTATTGTTAGGGTAAATACCCAATAGTGCAATTGCTGGGTCATAGGGTAGCTCTATTTTTAACTTTTTGAGGAAACTCCATACTGTTTTCCAGAGTGGTTGCATGAGCTTACATTCCCACCAAGAGTATAGGAGGGTTCCCCTTTCTCCACATCCTCACCAGCATCTGTCATTTCCTGACTTGTTAATTTTAGCCATTCTGACTGGTGTGAGGTGGTATCTCATTGTGGTTTTGATTTGTATTTCCCTGATGCTGAGTGATGTGGAACACTTTTTCATGTGTCTATTGGCCATCTGGATGTCTTCTTTGCAGAAATTTCTGTTCATGTAGGACTCATGTTTTGACTCCATCTAGGATAAGTTGTTACTTCTTTCTTCTAGCCAAACTCTTACCAAATAGCAGGAACTCTGTCATAGCTATTGCCGTGAAGATACTCTCTCACCTGTGTTGGACCATCTTGTAGTTAAACCCTGTGGAAAGCCAGTCCCTTTCTTCCCATCATGTTTGAGCTTTAGTATCTGAAGCAATGTTTCTACTTTCCTCTGTGACAAAGACCTAGTAGCATGCATCACTAGCACCAATGTTCAGGCTAATCTCAAAGACCCCTTATCAACGAAATGGGTTGATGGTAGCATATAAAATGCAGCATGTTCTAGATGCCAGAGACAGTCAGGTAAAGTTCTAAGTACTTTACGAATAGTTCAGTTCATGTTTAACAAACCCTCTGAGGTTAGCAATAGTATGAACTTAATTTTAGATGAAGCAGAAACTGAAGCCAGAAATTTTAATTTACTTGCCCAAGATAACCAACTCCTAAGTGTTGGAGCCAGGTCTTGAACCCAGGTAGTGTAGATACAAACTCTTATCACACACTGCCCCCCACCCCCGCCCCAGAAACTTGTCATTGTGTGAAAATTCCGAGGAAGGTGTTGTTTGGGGAACTTGAAGACCTAAAATCCAGCCCAGCTTTAGCCAAAAGCACCTCATCTCAATTTAGTTATTAATAAACGTTTACCATTTTACTAGATTCTAGTTTCCTAAAGATTGTTTAGGGGAAGGGAACTACTTGACATGCATCTTTTAGCTATCCTCCATACATTTTTAAAAAGTCTCTACCTAATAAGCACTAAATTTTTTTTTGAAGTACTGACTCCCTTGCATACTCATTCCCAACTACTTTAATCTCCTTACTAGTCCTTGCACGTCAAGAACACTCCCAACTCAGGGCATTACAGTTCCTCTCTCTAGAGCATGCTTTCACCTGGAGAACTTCATGGTTCATTCTCAGTTTTGTTGTGTTTTTTTTTTTCCACACCTCTTCTCAAAATAATCACCTTATCAAGGATAATCACCTCATCAAGGATGCTTTGTTTTCCCCCCAAAACTTACCACCATTTGAAATTATTGTGCACTTAATACTTTAATTTTTACTTGTCCTGTTCCCCAAGTATGTGATCTTTTTGAGGGCAGACTAGTTTTGTTTACTAGTTCCAGCACCTGGTCTAGTGTAGGCATTCAATAGGTATTTGTTGAAGGAGTAAATGAATCTAAAAAGTGTTGTATAACTTATGAAATGTGTAGAGGGATGCACTGTGTAGTGGGATACACTTATTAATAATATTTCTTTTCTTCCTTGGTAATTTATATATCCCAAGAATGCTTTCTACGTTGGTGGAATACAGTAAATTGTTACTATCTCATTTTCTGCACAGCAGAGGCATTTGGCTATAAATTCTGATAGTGTCATTTTTTTATCAGTGGGACTATGTGTGAGTTTTTTGTTTTGGGTTATTGTTGGGTTTTTTGTTTTGTTTTGTTTTGTTTTGTTTTACTTTCTTGAGCTTGTGTTCTATCTGTAACATGGGAATGGTAACACCTTATCTTGCAGATTTCTCTGAAGAGGAATACCTTGAATATATCAAAATACAGTTATAGGAAATGTCAGGCTAATATACAACTGTTCATCATTGAAAGCATTTATGTTCTAACAGAATAGGGATCCCAGACCAGCTCATTTGTATTAAAACAGCCCTACCTCCCCATCACTTCCCAAACCTGACACAAAGGCTCCCTTTTCATTCAGAGGATTGGAGCAGCTTGAGATAAACTGCCTCTTCCTTAACCCAGATTTTGTGAATTACCGACCTGTATTATTTATTCATACCGATGGCTCCCTTCATTGACATTGAATAATTGAGAGTTGATTGTGTTTAGGAAGATCAACAATCCCATGGTTCAATTCACTTTTCAAAGCACAGAATTCACCAGCCTTCAAAAGAACAGAGGAATTAATCCATTTTAAAACACAATGCAAGTACATTCTTCTTTGAAATTTGGTAATGATATTAATGAAAAATATAGATTAAAAGTAAGAACTGATAGAATAGTAAGAAATACTTTGAATTATGCTTTATTTTATTGTAAATATTAGATATTAAACTTTAGTTAAATGTAAATATTAAAATTCTTGGTATATATTATGGTCAGTTTTTTCAAATTTTTTTTTTAATTTGCTAATAAAAAATTTCATTTAAGCTATTGGGCTATATTAGCATCGCATTAACTTCTTCTAACCTTCAGATATTAAGAAAAGGTAGCAATTATACTCTTAACAATTTGCTTTAGAATCAACTAATTAATCATTCATTGCCCATGGCACTAATAAGTCATTAGTCTTGTGGGGGCTCATTATAAGGAGCAATATGTAGACAGGTTCATTTAGGTAATCCTTTCTGAATGTTGATGAGGTTATTCGTAGATGATACATGCATGTTAGATTCAATTATAACAAATTAGTGAGAAGTTTTTTTCTCCTTTTTTATAAAAGCGGAAAGGATAGACTTTCTCAAACAACTAAGAATTATAGTTTTGAGATGACTTTGCAGTTTCTTTAAATTGGATAAATGGAGCGATTTTCTAATGAAATGCAGTCGTAATGTCTTAATCTATTAACCTGAGCAGCTCACAAAATTCTGATGACTGTACACACACATGTTTTGAGAAGTGCACATTTGTAAGGTTTTAACCTCTCAAGACTTTGAAGCCAACCAATATAGGCAATCAATAATCACATTACATCACTATTTTTCTTCTCACACAGACAAAAATTTTTATTTTTTATTATCTAATTCGTTTAGCTTTTAAATTCTCTTTGCCACTTATGATACAGATTTAGGTTATGTCTACGTGAGGTTAAAGAACTTAACATTTTTGGGGTGCCAGCGTGATTAAGCCTCTGACTCCAGCTCAGGTCATGATCTCTGGGGTATGGGGAGTATGGGGAGGCCCTGGCATCTGGCTTAAAGAGGCTCCTTGCTGCTCAGCAGTGAGTCAACTTCTCCCTGTCCCTTTGCCCCTCCCACTGCACTCTCTCCCACTCTCTCTCTCATAAATATATAAAATCTCTTTTAAAAAAGAACTTAACATTTTCATAGACTCGGGTACTCCATTTAAAAAACAAAATTATTGGAGTGATCTTTTTTTCATGGAAGTGATCTTCTCATTACATTAAGTTAATGGAATTAACCGTTGCTTTAGTTTGATAGATACAAAGTAAGCAGATGAAAATAAAGATACAGAAAAACCTAGTTCTAAATAGCTGTAACACTTGTTGTTATTTTTTCCTAATTGCCAATTCTTTGTTTATCTGTTTGCATAGGTAAGTTTGCATAGGTAAGTATAGTTTGCATATGTAAGTATATAAAATCACATTTAATGTGAAGACAATTATTTTAAGAAACTAATAGGGGTGCCTGGGTGACTCAGTTCTTAAACATCTGCCTTTGACTCAGGTTGGCTCAGGTCATGATCCCAGGGTCCTGGAATTGAGCTGGCATCAGGCTCCATGCTTAGCGAGAAGACTGCTTCTCCTTCTCCCACACCCCCTGCTTGTTTTTCCTCTCTTTCTGTCTCTCCCTCTGTCAAATAAATAAATAAAATCTTCACAAAAAGTGAAAAAGAAATTAATAAAGTGATTAAAATATTCAACCAAAGGTCTTAAAACTACTATATACTTCAAGAATTGTTTCAAGGGCAGTTTGATTAAAACCGTGTTACTACTCTAACAAAACACACAGACTAACAGTCAGCGTGTTATTAATAACAATTTAAACCTACTAATGAGCATTTAAATGTGACTTCATTAACAGTAATGGCCCAAACTCTGGCCTTGGGTGTTTACATGTTGCTTCCATTGGGGTCAAGGGGACATATGCTGGAAGGACTAGGCAGTTGATACAATGATTTATTTTTTAATCCGTAGGATACTCATACTTACAGTTTCCTGGAAAAAAATGTTGCAAATGTAAGTGGTATAAGTTGAATCTGATTCTCACATTAAAAAACTGGTATGATTGAAGGTTTTACTCATGACCGATGACCTGCTCCTATCCTTACCTGCCCACACCAAAAACCCAGAAGGCAGAGAATGCTTTGTAACTGTCAAAAATGTGAAAAAACTGTCAAAAGAACATGAAATCAGTTGTGAAGCAGAAGTCATGGTTCAGTTTTCTCGAAGACAAGTATATAAATTGCAAACGCCCATGGTGTAAGCATCCCACAAATATATGTCACACAATGCCCAGGGGGACTGATGCCTAGTTCTTAGGGATTAAATCAAACATCATACTTAGTCAATTATAAGTTAGTCCCTATCTAACATAAATATTTATAAAGTATATTTAAACAGGACCTTCCAGTACCCAGACATGTAAAGTTGTGAGGGTTTTTTGTTTTTGTTTGTTTGTTTGTGTTTACTTATTTGAAAAGGAGGTTTTTTTTTCTTTTTAATTGCAACAAATTAGATGGTGAACGTGTACTTCCAAATGAATTTCGAAGTCAGGAAATTCACTCCTACTTAAATTGCATTCTTATTTTATTCCATTTTTAAAGCCTATTACTCTCTTGTATTATTTCATAAGATTAAAAGGCCTCTAACCTGTACTTTGAGTTATTTGTACACCCAAAATGACAAGTCGTTTGGGATTGTTCTCACTCTTCCTGTTCACATACCTTCCTTCCAGCCTAGCTGACCTGCTTGTCCTCCCTCTGTAAACTGCTTTCCTGCCACCTCCTCCTCTATTTTCCCGACCTTCAGTCTCCCTTCACATCAAAGTTACCTGTCTCTGCCCAGTGGAAAGGCATATATTTTGTCAAGCCTTTCCTGGTCTCTGCATCTAGAAGTGTATATTCCTTTCTCCAAATTCCTATGTCAGTATCAGTCAGAATCTAGTCAGAATAACATCCTTTGCCACTTCTTTTACCAGAGAGAATTTGATTTAGAATTAAACAGGTCCTTTAGGCCAAAGGAGAGGGAAGACTTGAGGTTATATGGAGACAGTAATTGTAGGAAGGAGATATCATGCCTAAGGCTGGGAGAACAAAGGAAAGACATTGGGATTATGAGAACCCAGGAGCTCAGAGAAGGGTCCCTGTGGGGCTGGGATTTACAACTCTAAGAAGGATATGTCCCATCCCAGCTGGTGCCATGGGAATTCAGCAGAGGTCCCTCCCCCACAGAATGAAGACTTAGAATTCTGAGAATGAGGCATCCCAACTCTCTGGGGTTTGTATCTGCTTTGGGGATTGAGAGAGAAATGGCAAGTGGAACCAATTTATGATGTGACGATGAAGAGTTTGTTGCTGGGATGGTGTTGATAGGAGCAGGAAGCTCATTCCTCTCCCTCCTTCAAGCATCTACTCCTGTGGTTGGGGAAACACAAACAGGAGCCAGCTGGCAAAAGAGAAGCCAGCTCCAGCATCACAAAACAGCACAGAACTATGACATTGAAAGATAGTAACTTAATAACCAGCACCTTAGCATTTTAATTAAACCTCTTTCAGGTGCTTAGCATTTTCTTCCTTCTAATATAGAGCTCTGTATTATCTTCTATCAATCTCTAAGATCCTCAAGAATAATATCTGGATATGATTCATCTGATCCAAATTTCAATTAATATTGTTGAATAAATGAATATATAAATTCCCCCAAATCAAAGGCCTTTCCTTTTCAATTATAAGTACTGAATGTTTTATTATAAAAGAAGATCATTAGAAAATTAGTTTCTCTTTTGCTTGACACTTCAAATAATTTTTCTGGGATTTTATTGAGTATGCTTCTGATAACATATGTATCCAAACAAATACACACAAGAGAGTATTCTTTTTAAAATTAATTTTTTAGTAGTCTATATAGTTATGCAAATGTTGCTTCAGGTTTCCAAAAGATTTATTACTTCTTAGTCCAGCATTACCCTTTCCTCCACTATGGGAAAGAACAGAATCCCAGAAAGAATCCCTGATGAGTTCCAGAGCTGAGCCACCTGAAGGGAGCAGTGGTGAAGGCTAGTGCCTGAAACAGCTGAGGAAGAAACTAAAGGTTCAGGATGAAGATTTTTGTGCTGCTCACATCCGGAAGTGATGTGATGCCTTGCCTGGCACAAGTCTATGTTTGTACTGGCTGACTCTCCAGGTGATGTAGGTTGAGCTCATGGGGTTGGATCAGCTGAACCTCATTAATATTTAACTTGATAGAGATGGGACCCACAAATACATGTCCACACATCCAAAATACATATGTATATGCTCAACCATGCAGAGCTTTCTTTTTTTTTTTTTTAATTTATTTTTTATTTTCAGCATAACAGTATTCATTATTTTTCACCACACCTTCAGAGCCATAGGAAGACTTTTTAATGGGTGGAAAGGTTTTACAGGGTGGCCTTTCTATAACAACTAATTCAGACAGGCTCTAAAATGTGTTGCATAAAATTCTAAATAAAACTCTGGAGATTGTTCTGAGAAGTATAAAATCAGCCTTGATACCTCGTTGTCAAAGTTTCGTTTGCTCCAAAGGAGACCATTTGTTCCAGTGGAATAATTGTATGTAGAGCCTGTCAGGTTCTAGTCAATGAAACCGAGGTAAACCAGGAACTGATTATTCATTTTACAAATTATTGACAACATGATTATGTTTATTAAAGTAACCCCATTGCATATTTAAAGAGCAATTCCATATATCAAAATTGGATTTGCACACAATTTCACAAGGTAATGATTTTTTGGCGAATTGATCTGTATTGCATGAGGCAAAGTCATAGTTAAAACTGATGAGAGTTAGACTTTGTTAATGATATATTCAATATCCTTTTTGAAGAAAATCAGGAAAATGTTACTCCCAGTGTAGCTGTTGAGTCAGAATCACATCTTCTGTAACTGTTTCTGTGACTGTTGTTCACTCATACTGTCCATAGCTGAAGTTCAAGTTGTAGTGAATATCATACTGTGGAGTGTCAGCAAAATCACTATTTAGCGTCTGTTTTCTATAAGGAGCAGTGCAGCATCAGTCAAAAAGCAAAGGATTTGAGTTAAAATTACAATCTCCTTACCTTACTAGCTATAACGACCTTAGACAAGTTATGTAACTTATCTGAACCTCTCAGTATACAAAATAAAGAGACTTAAAGCCTTCTCTTAAATTTGTTATGTCGATTAAAAAATTAGGAGGTCAAGTGCTTAGCACATAGCTTCAATGAAGGGTAACTATTATGAATACACTGCTTCTGTCAAGTTTAGCCACTTTTATCTATCTTCAATATACAAGAATAACTGATAAGGATATTCATTTCTGGAGTGCATTTAAATACAAATCCTCTTGCATTTCATAACCAGTTTTCAGTCTCATACTACTCTTAGTCTAAAGCCTCTTGTGCTAGTTAAATAACACGTTTTAAAAATTTTACATGCATGTGTGCTACAAGCCTTCTTAGAAGACTCGAGAATGCATTTGGTCCCCTCTATGCCCTGTAGACTTCTCTGGGGATTACTAATTTCAGCCATTGATTAGTAGTATATTCTATAGGCACTTTGTGGCTAGAGAGCTACAACCATCTGAAGAAAGAGTTTCCTAAATACGGATCTATGATTTTCTCTCTATCGAAGATAAGCATCAGGTCTGGAAATTTTATAAAAATGGATGGGAATTTGCACGTGTGTAACATGATCCTTGACCCTTTATGTGTGTTATCTCATTATCAGAAAGATTCTGCTGTAATAGTTTTCTAAGGCAAATCTATGCTATCCTATCCATCCAAGGAGTTTTTCCTGGCAAGAAAATTCAACAGACTATATAGTGTTGACTCAATACTTTTCATTATAAAAACATTTTTAGGGGTGCCTGGGTGGCTCAGTCAGTTGGGCGGCTGCCTTCGGTTCAGGTCATAATCCCAGGGTCCTGGAATCGAGTCCCACATCGGGTTCCCTGCTCCATGGGGAGCCTGCTTCTCCCTCTCTCTCTCTATCTGCTGTTCTGCCGGCTTGTGTGTCTCTCTCTCTGTCAAATAAATAAAATCTTTAAAAAAAATTTTTTTTTTAATTCAGTTGACACATTGAGACAAATGTTAACTGCTTAAAAATAAAATAACCTAGGGGCCTCTCAGTGGCTCTGTCAGTTAAACTTCCTCCTTCAGCTCAGGTCATGATCATGGTGTCCTGAAATCAAGCCCCACACTGAGGGGCGTGGGAAGTTCCTGCTCAGCAGGGAGTCTGCTTCTGTCTCCCCGGCTCTGCCACTTCCCCTGCTTGTGTTCTCTCTGTTTCTCTCTGTTAAATAAAAATAAATAAATAAATAAATAGATAAATAAATAAATAAATAAATAAATAAATAAAAATGTGTTAAAAATAAAAAGTAACCTAAAGAACAAAATGAAGCAGATAGCTTAGGTATCAAACAAAGGATAAGATGTTAAATCAACAAGTTCGTAGGATTTTTCCCCCTGAATCATCTGGAAAATTATGACACTCTTCACTTCATTTGAATTCGGTAGATTTTCTGTAAAAGTCATCCATATCCTAAACCATCTGCTAGAATAAAGTTCAACAATGAAGATACATATACGGATTATATTCATTCATTCCCTGAACATGTGGATATGGCGTGGAAATATTGTTATGTTATGTTATGGCATGGAAATATGGAATCCGACCTAAATTCATAAATAGATGAGAAATGAAGAATTGAAACAATGTTTCAATGTGGTGCTACCCCTTTACCACAGGATGGATAATGGCTCCCAAAGATGTCTGTGCTCTAATCCCTGAAACATGTGAGTATGTTTCCTTACCTGGTCAAAGGCAGATGTCATTAAGATTGCGGATATTAAACATCATTAATTTTTCAGGTAGTTCCAATTTAATCACATGACCTTTTAAAAACAGATAACTTTCGCTGGCTGGAAGAAGAGACACCACAGAAGAGAAAGTCTGAGAGATCTGAAGCCTGACAAGGACTGGACATGCTAGTTTGAAAATAGGGACAAGGTGACAAAGAATACAGGTAGCCTTAAGGAGCTGAGTGAATATTCAGAAAATTCCTTGGCTGATAGCAAGGAAAGAGGGACCTCAGTCCTACAATAAGGAACTAAATGCAGCTAATAACCTGGATGAGCTGGGAAATGGTTTCCCTTGAGAATTATATCTCATGACTCCATGTATGACCCTCAACCAACTGGACACCCTGATTTCAGTTTTGTGAGACCAAGAGCAGAGAAACCAGGACCTTCCACCTGGACTTCTGACCTAGAATATTGAGATAATAAACGTATATTGTTTTAAGCCACTTACTTTGTGGTAATTTGCTGTGGAATCAATAGTAAACTAGTATATATCTTTCCTCCATTCTCTTTCATCTGAAAGTGTTACTTCATTAATGGAACTATCAGGCAAAATAAACTTAAAAAAAAATCTACTCATATATAGTTGGGGTTTTTACACTCAAGGCTGACTCATTACCTTCATATTTATTTAAACTAGTTTCTAAAATTCTTATCTGATTGAAGTTAATGTAATATTTATGCAATCAGAGTTAATGTTAAGACATATAATGATTTTATCAGGTAAGCCATGAATATAAATTACAAATTATCATAATTATTTAAGATCATAATATTTGCATGGTGAAAATATTTTTTCAAAAGTAACACTTGTTCTTATTAATTTAGTGAGTACACTTTCACAATGAATATATTAACAATAGTTCTTTGTAATGAATAAATAATAATAACCATATAAGAATAAAAATAATTAAAATATGGGTGGAAGAGTCCTTATTTATATAGTTTTGTCTGTTATTTATGCATAATACGAGGTAACAGAGGATTTGGTACTTAACAAATATTGTTATTCAGTAATCCCAATTCTGAGAACCTATTTTAATGAAACACATCTAAATATGAAGGAGTTATGCATAAGGATATTCATTGCAGTGTCATTTATGGTAACAAAAATATTGAAATGAACTAGGCAATAAGGAAATGCTTACCCAAATTCTGGTATGCAGACTCAACAAAATTTAATACATCTATATAAAAGATAGTTGTGAGTATATAGTAACTCATAAGATTGTGATTTTACGAAAAATATTTAAAAATCCAGTTTATTAAGTTTATAATTATTTTAAAATTTTAATATTTGAAAAGGAAGAGAATACATACCAATATTAATAGTTCTTTCAGATAATGGAATTATGGTGATAGCTCATTTGTGTTTTCAAATAATTTATGGTTATATGACTTTTATGATTTTACTGACATGTATTAAATAAATATCTGGGGCACCTGGGTGGCTCAGTAGGTTAAGCCTCTGCCTTCGGCTCAGGTCATGATCTCAGGGTCCTGGGATGGAGCCCCACATCAGGCTCTATGCTCAGCAGGGAGCCTGCTTTCCCCTCTCTCTCTGCCTGTCTCTCTGCCTACTTGTGATCTTTCTCTTTGTCAAATAAATGCATAAAATCTTAAAAAAAAAAGAATAAATATCTGAATCATTATGCCTATTTCTTAAACCCACCAAGCCCTATTACAGTCTTCTCACCTAATTCAGTAGCTTGATGAAGTCTAAACTTGGACAGGAATAGGTGCTGTGTTATGCTTCCAGTAAAATAAAAAATAACAATAAAAAGGGGAACAAAAAACCAAACCCTTGAAAATGAGGAAGAAAACACTGACTCTTGAGATTTCGCACATAGAATCCCTGAGAGGTCCATTGTCTCGGTTCATCTTTCGCAGTCCCCGTTCGAGCAGGTTCGGTTCCCTTCTGGACTTGCCCCCGTCGCCTCCTCTTCCTCCAGTCCATCCCTCACATCCCACTGTGGTCAGAATGATGGATTTCAGCAGGAGAACTGCCCCTGTCACCTTGCTTAAACCTTCTAATAGCTCTACTGAGCTCTTAGGTTAAAGGATACAATTCTTAACTTGGCTAACAGGGCAGAGCATGACCTACACAATACCCCCCAGTCTCTCCAGCTGCTTTTCAGGGTCCTCACATTCTCACTCTCTCTTCTTCAGCGGCATCGCCCTTCTGTCAGTGTCCCAAATATGTCCCTGCTGTTCCCTCCTCACCACTCCCCCATCAGTGGTGTTAGTACCCAGTCGTCCTTCATATATCAGCTTCCACACCTTCGTTATAGTTCAGGATCTATTTGTGTTGAATATTCACTTACATAACGCTCATTCCTTTGGAGCACTTCTTTTTAAGGGTCTATAATTATCTTTCATGTTTGTGACTATTTTAACATAATAATTCACATATTGCAAACCCTGGGAAGAAGGTCTGTCCTTGTTGTAACCTTTGTTGGCGCTTGCAACAAATAGGTGTTTAATAAATATTTTGTTAAAGATTTTATTTATTTTCAAGAGAGAGAGAGAGAGTAGGAGAAAGGGGAGTGGCAGAGGGGGAGGGAGAGGGAAAGAATCTCAAGGAGACCTGGCACTGAGTGCAGAGCCCAACGCATGGCTCGATCTCACAACCCTGAGACCGTGACCTGAACCGAAACCAAGAGTCAGTTGTCCAACTGACTGAGCCACCCAGGCACCCCTAATAAATATGTTTTAAGGGGTGAATGAGGGAAGGAAAGTTACACTATGAATTAGCTCAGACATACAAACAAAGCTCTTTTTTTTCTTAAAGATTTTATTTATTTATTTGACAGACAGAGATCACAAGTAGGCAGAGAGGCAGGCAGAGAGAGAGGGGAAGCAGGCTCCCTGCTGACCATAGAGCCTGACGTGGGGCTCCATCCCAGGACCCTGAGCTCATGACCTAAGCCAAAAACAGAGGCTTTAACCCACTGAGCCACCCAGGCGCCCCCAAACAAAACTCCTTTAAACAAAAATCAAATTGCTAGTACAATGTGGCAAATGAAGGTGCCAATGGATTTCAAGTATTAGAGTTTCATTGGTAGAGTTGGCATTATTGCATAAATGGGTCCGTCAGGATGCCTTAGTCTAATCCAGTAAATATTTGAATCCACAAATTGTTACTTTGTCATGTTTTTCAATAACCTTTTGATTCCAAGTTAGCTTTTGAAGTGATTAGGTTTACAGGAAGAAAATGTAACGGCTATAAAAATGTGAACATGCTGGCTTAATTTGTTAGTTTTGCAGTTCATCATGTGAGTTAGTTAACATTCTGATTTTATGTAAAGTTTTACATGTTAGTTGCTATGAATATAGCCTTAAGAGGTAGGGCCCTTTCAAAATGGTGACAAAATTAAGTTTAGGGGTTTCCTAGATATAGCTATAACCCTGACCTGTGAAACATCTTCTGAACAAAGGTATCTCTCAACTTCTTACTGAGGATGGAAACTAATTGTTTCCAGACAATGTATAGTCATTTATAGTGTACCTTTTAATTTGATGTGCTGATATCATTGACTTCTGTACAGGATCAGAAAAAAAAGAACTCTGGGGGCGCCTGGGTGGCTCAGTGGGTTAAGCCGCTGCCTTCGGCTCAGGTCATGATCTCAGGGTCCTGGGATCGAGTCCCATATCGGGCTCTCTGCTCAGCAGGGAGCCTGCTTCCTCCTCTCTCTCTCTGCCTGCCTCTCTGCCTACTTGTAATCTCTCTCTGTCAAATAAATAAATAAATCTTAAAAAAAAAAAAAAAAGAAAAAAAGAAAAAAGAAAAAAAGAACTCTGTATGTGTAGATGAATAGAAATCTTCATTTAACAAACATTTCCCAAATGAGATTAAAAGAGTTCTTGACCTTAAGAAGGTTAGAGAAAAAGAAAACATGAATCAGTGAAATGAAAGGAAAAAACAGTGGGAAAAAAAAAACCACCAACAATGTTCGTGCCCAAGGATGCTCCTGAGAAAGAATAGAGACAAATGGATCGAGCTGTTGAAGAAGTGTGATAGTAACCAGACTATGTGACAAACATGAAGCTAAAGATATTTTATTGTCTTAGTCAAAAGATCAGGTAGGCCAATGACACATTTGATTTTTTATTAACAGTAAGTTACGGGGCGCCTGGGTGGCTCAGTGGGTTAAAGCCTCTGCCTTCGGCTCAGGTCATGATCTCAGCGTCCTGGGATCGAACCCCGCATCGGGCTCTCTGCTCAGCAGGGAGCCTGCTTCCTTCTCTCTCTTTGCCTGCCTCTCTGCCTACTTGTGATCTCTGTCAAATAAATAAATAAATAAATCTTTAAAAAAAAACAGTAAGTTAGTACTAAATGAAGAAAAGATTAAAATATGGAATTCAGAGCATCTTATAAAAATGAGAAAGAGACAGAGAGAATGAGTTTGGATGTGTATATTAGTAAAGGTCACCCTAGATGTTATTATAGACAGTCTCCAAACTTTTTGTGGATAAATATCGTAGGAGTTTATTTAGCTCTCAAGTATCAGGATGGGTATCTTTTTTCCATGTAGTGATTGAAGAACCCTGGTTTCATCCACCTTTTGGCTCTGCCATCCTCTTCTGCATCTGAAAAGAGAAAATGGAGAAGACATACCCATTAAAGCAACAATCTGTACGTATTCCATTGGTAGAAAATAATCATAGGGCCAAGCTTGGATTAAGGGTAGCCTGACTGGGAAATATAATTCATAGATGACACTATAGAAAGAGGGTCATTATATGATAGTAGTTTTCTACCATTTAAGCACTATGCAAATCATATTGTCTCCCATGAAAGCAAAACCTATAACCTTGGCACCTTAACATGAGAATGCTAAAATGTAGTAAGAGGAAAATATATTCTGATTTAAAATAACTTCATCCCGAAGTGTACAATGTCCAGTCCACAAAGCATGGAACTGCACAGGTCTGCATTCAATGTAAGATGGCCAATAGGATTATATTACAAATGTTTCTTTAATCTTGACTTGTAACTCTAAATTACAAATCAAAGAAGTCATTTCTAAATCAATCAAGCAAGCATATTTTACCTGTATCAGATTTATTTTATAAGCATCATCAAATAATCTTACATTTGTAGAACATTTTTATCTTTCTTCAACTTTGAAAAACTTTGATGCATTATTATTTTTTTTAAGATTTATTTATTTATTTATTTGACAGGCAGACATCACAAGTAGGCAGAGAGGCAAGCAGAGAGAGAGAGAGAGAGAGAGAGAGAGGTGGAAGCAGGCTCCCTGCTGAGCAGAGAGCCCGATTCGGGGCTCGATCCCAGGACCCTGGGATCATGACCTGAGCCAAAGGCAGAGGCTTTAACCCACTGAGCCACCCAGGCACCCTTGATGCATTATTTTTGATTAAATATTGAAAACATTGAAATCTGGACACTGGGTGACATTTAGCAAAGAAATAAAACTGAATTTTTAATCATATTTAATTAACACCTGGAGATATTTATTTCCCAACCCCTAAACTTAGCATAATAATATACCCCTTACTTATCTCATAGGGTCGTTTTTGCAAGATTGAAGAAAAAGATCTGAAAGTTATTAGGACATGAAAAATGCTTCAGGGTCACATGGCTGGATCAGTTAGTAGAGCATTTCACTCTTGATCTCAAGCTTGTGGGTTCAAGCCCCAATTAGGCATGGAGTTGACTTAAAAAATGCTTTATAAATACAGTATCTACTTGTCATCAATCCGTGTGTGTGTGTGTGTGTGTGTAGTTTGTATGTATATACATATACATATATGTGCACAAGCAAACCTAAATTACATGTAGTATGTTAATGGAACATAACAGAAGAATCTTTTAGGCATATTGGAAGAAAGGCCAGTTTTCTTTTAATGAGAGTCTTGACTTCCCTCTGTTCTGTATCATCAGCTTTTCTGTTGCCTAAAGGCAAATATTGCACCCAGCAATCTCTCAGGGTGCCATCAACCTCCATTATTCTGTGCAAATGTACAATGGAAATGATATGGAATTTCACTTCACACACAAAATTGCAACACACCCTTTCTAGTCTCAGCTTCCTCTTTTTCAGTTTCAGTTCTGCACCTCCATTTATGGTGTTCCTTGCCATTCTTCCTAATCACTTTCTTGTATACCTACATTGGCCTTTCTTATCCTCAGCCTGTTAAGAAGTGCAATTATTTTCTGCTGCTGTGGTTCTCTGTGTTAGCTTTCATTTGGGCTTTCTAGAAAAGTCTTGTGTAAGCACTATTCAAAAATCTAAGTTAATCTACCCCAGTTGGACACAGGGTACAGCGTTAAAACAGGATATACAAAGACTGACTTCTCAACCAAGGACTTAACGGCATGACCCTGAGTGAATTGCTTAATCTCATCAGGCTTTAGCTAAGGAAATTACATTAGTTACTCACCCCAAGATAGATATATTGAAAGATCAATGGGATAATATATGCAAAGTGGTCTTTGGAAGGATGCAGAGGGGTTAACAGGACTTCTTCGCATCCTTTTTTTGCTTTTAGAAACGAGCTGTTCTAATGTGCTTTGTTATGATTGCCATGTAAGCTGTTCCCTTTCAAACGCTGCTACAAATCCTAGGAAAGGGATTGTTCAGCATCTTACAACAACAGTCCTAGGAATCATCCCTAATGGACCAGGAAGGGTAAATAAAAGTCTTGAATATTCAGATTCTTTATGTTTTAAATCCCCAATTTGATGGAGGTTTTTTGTGTTTTTTTGTTTCTGTTTTTGTTTTAATAATGTTAGGCACATAACAGTGTGACAAGTCTCAGGTTCTGTGTCTCCAAAATCTGGTGAGTTTAGTGCTGGTTTCATGAATAATAAAGCCAATCTCTGGAAAGTGCTCATTTTATGAAAATACTGAATAATGAAGGGTATCCTTCTATTCTGCCAATTTGCCAAATGCTTCTTGCCTTTGTTCCTTAGACATACCTATCTTTTTTATTCTTATTTTGAATTCATAATATTTTCAAAAATTGTAGTAACCAGAGATAGAAAACCCAGAGATTGTTCCTAAATTGTAATAACCAGAGATAGAAAACCCAGAGCCTGTGTATGTGAATGATATAGATGAGGAGGGTAAAAGTGTCTTCAACCCATCGGATTTTGTAATATCAGGAATTGCCTTTGAAATGCAGCCTGGGTACATAAATGGATTTAAAACATAAAGCCACAGGCAAAGCTGAGGGAAGCGAAATTGTCCCTACCATAACCTCGCAAGGCGTAGAGTCATGGTGTTACAAACCATCAGACAAACCTGGAATATTTTCACATGCTACATCAGACCAACTAGGAAAAAATTATTTATTGTCAGGGACAATCCAAAGGGTGGAGAACAACTGCTCATTACTTCAGGGATGTTAAGAACCCTTGCAAATCCTGCAATAGATACACAGTTCAGAAGCTTTGCTACTGTTTCTCCCCTCTTCATCAGCTAAGTTGGTGGGATCATAAACCTAATCATTTATGCTAATTTATTTTCCCTGTCTGCACAGCTGCACTTTTATGAGTCTTGACGCAGAAAGTGATTTGAGTATATATGGATTTCACAGATCTATCTAATCAAGGATACTGTGGTGTAAAGTGTAGCTTTAAAGCCTATTTGGACCATTATTTTCAGCTCTTAAATCTTTGAAGATACTAATTTATTGTATGCCTTCTAATTTCATCCTGGTATTTAAATGTTTATAAGTTACCAAGTGGAGTAGTAGGTTATCCCTCTATGTAAATTTGAGCTTCCTGGACCCCTGGGACAAGGAGAATGAAGGTCCAAACCCTGCCTGTCATCCAGAATCACCTCAAATGTCAGATCTTGAATAAAGATGTCCCTGATTCATCTGTGGTAAGAAATGGCTTGCGTAGAACTGCCGTAGTCCTCCTATGAAACAGCTAACTTCCCATTTCCTCCTCCATGTGTACTGGGCACATGTTCCATCTATTCCACTGGTCTACAAGGTTCTAAAAGTTCAGTGCTACAATATATTCTTTTCTGACTCAAAAAGCAGAATGTCGTTTCCTACTGTGTCATTTCCTACTATGTATAGGATAACAACTAAGTCTTTACCTCAGCTTCTAAATAGAGCAGACATGGTATTTATCTCACCTTTTTGTGTTGCTAAATACTTTTTTGATGATAAGCATAAACTGCTACTGTCCTAGGCAAACTGGAGCATGTGGTTATTGTACTTACATATACTTGTCATGATTTGATCGTTACCTCAGTTTCCAGCTTCATTCTCCATCAGGGTCTTCTACGGACACTGAGCTGAATTAGCCATGCTAAATTATTTGAAGTGCCCACAAGTGTGTTGAGCTCATTTGTGTCTAAACCTCTGTGTGAGACTCAGCCAAAAGAACAGTTCTCCATAATCCTCCTTTCAGAGAAGACATCAACCCTGCAGGACTGTGTGTAGGTTCTGATCATTCCCCACCCCCCAGGAAAGTTTTTGACTTGCTGTAAGTCATAACTAATTATGGTGTTCAGTAAAAGAATTATTTTAGAAAACTAACTTTAATCCAAGGTGGACCCAAATATTACATTCTGGTCTGAACATAAAACTAGAACATTAAATTATATGACACCGGAACACCTATGTGGCTCAGTTGGTTAAGCATCCAACTTTTGATTTTGGCTCATGTCATGATCTCAGCGTCATGGGATCGAGCTCTGAATTGGGCTCCATGTTCAGCATGGAATCTCCTTGGGATTAGCTCTCTGCCTCTCCCTCTGCTCCTCCTCACCAGGCTCTCTCTCTCTAAGATAAATAAATCTTTTTAAAAAATTATATGGCATCAAATTTGGCTTCAAATTTTCTATCTTGAGAGAGACCCATTCATGACCTTTATGCCCTGAATCACCAATAATGTTTAATAATTTATTAAAGGATAAGCAATTTGGGGTGGCTAGTTGACCCAGTTGGAGGAGCCTATCACTCTTGATCTCAGGGTTGTGGGCTCAAACCCCATACTGAGTGTAGATAGTGCTTAAAAATAAAATCTAAAATAAAATAAACAAAAGATAAGCAATGAAATACTTGGAGAAGGTCACCACCTGTTGTATACATGAGCCCATCACATTTCAGGTATGGTGAACTGTATTGTGATGATGCTGTGTCCACTACCCACGTTTAGGTACCCCCTTCGGTTACCGGAAGCTATGTTCTTTAACATGATACAGAATAGAGTTCTTTAACTCTATTCTTAACTGTGCTTCCTGTCATGAAAAAGTATTGTGCAAAAATCCATGGAGGCAAAAAAATTCTACATATGCCCTAAATAATGAAAACAATTTTGAGACATTCAGAACAAAGTAGTCCTATCACTTTATAAAGTAAATAAGTGTTTACAATCCCTATGATTTTATTTGACTGTGTAGTCATCTGTGTATGTTTTTATAGCTTTACACGGACAGACAGCTTAGGGTTTACATGGATTCTTTTTTTAAAGCTGACGTGATTTTTACACAAAAATAATCATGAGCCAGAGCATACCAATTCAACATTTTGAAACATCTCAATGAGAAGCAGAAACACTGCTATTCTTGGCAAGCCAAAAAAAAACCTGTTGGATCTAGAGAAGTGAAATATGAGAAGTATAGACATTTTATGAGAAAATTTTTGAGAATCAATGCTTCTTGAATTACAAAACCAAGTGTGAGCTAATGTCCTAAAAAGGCCGAAGTCAGAGAGAACTAATAAGATGTACTAAGAATAATAAGGGGTTGAGATATAGGAGTAGAGCATGACAGTAAAATAATATGTGCGACTATTATGTTGCTTTTTAAAGTTTTTGCTTCAGTTTCCTGCTAGCTTTTAAAATATAACCTAAAATGCTTTTCCTTTGGCATTTAGTCTTCAGGCAGTACTAAATATGAACATAACCCTCATTTGTTTAGAAATGTAATTTCATTTTCCATAATTACCATCCTAACTGCTATTACGGTAGGGTTTTGTTAATTCACACTAATGACAGGGAGACAATTGCTGAATTTTGCAAATTACTAAGTATGTGAACAAATACAATAAAAGTCACGGATGTTTTATCTCAGGATGTACTTTATTCATTTATTTTGCCAATTTTAGTTTAGCTGTTAATTATTCTGATAATGCTGGGACTAGTCAATATCCTAATGCATATTCTGTGAAACTTAAAATACTCACAAGAGATGCCTTTTTGCCAACAAATTGCTTGGGTTAGCTAGTTTAGAATACCAAATTATCCTAAGGGATAATTAATAAGGTACACTTTCTTGGGAGTGTATTCAACATGTAGGATAGCAAAGCTGTTATACTACACCTATATAGTGTGACTCAAAACTTGTATTTCTTTTTAAGTACTTAGCAATCTTCATTTATTCCTGATTCTCTTCTTTAGTCATTCTGAATTAATGAAGTAATGTCATAATTTATCTTGAACTGTATTTTAGGCTAAATGTCTTCTATCTTGTGTTAGCTACTGTTACCGTTGTTGTCAGTTTTAGATAGGATAAATTCCCCATCTGTGATGCCTTTTAATTCTTTCCCCAAATGTTTACTTGCTATTCTGTACAAATTAAAGTTGTCAACCACTTGAGAAAAAACTTGAAAATTATATCTAGAAACTATGACTTGGGGAAGAAGTTTTAAAGCTTAGAACTCCAGAATGAAGATTGAGATTTTCAGGTTCTGAGCCTGAGTCATAAAATGTCTGGAGGCAAGATATCTACCCCCTCTGAGTATCTGGATTTTTAGTTTCTAAGTACTTACATTGCTACATTCTGGGAATGTTTTTATTTTATTTTGGGGCACCAACTTGTGTTCAGAATGCTATGACTGTATAGTTTTAAATCAGCATAATAGAAGCGGGTGTAAGTGAAATAAATCCAGACTTCCTACTTACTATTCTAAGGACACAATTAATGTATCTAGCAGGAAATCCCAGTCTTTGCCTAGGTGGCTACATACTTGGTGAAGTCATGCCTTTGCAAGGGTTGAAAGGACTCACAAATCTTTCAACACCCTTTATATAGCTTTCCAACATTAACATTATACAATCTTTTGCTTACGAATGCAAGCAAACACCATCTGCCTTTGTAATACTGTTATTCATTCAGTAATCATTTGCAAAATTAATGAGTGAAAAAAGACAAACTATCATAAATGCCCAGTTCAGCCGTATTATCTCAGCAAAGCCAAATTGAGACTTTTGATATTTGTTTCTATGCACTCAATCTTGTCTATATTCTCCTTTAGAAATATATTCAAGTTTCCCAGAAAATAACCTTATTGTACCCTGATTTTTTTTAATTTAATTAGCCAACATGGAGTACATCATGAGTTTCAGACATAATGTTCAACAATTCATAGGCTGGTGTATCACCTGGTGCTCATCACATCACATGCCCTCCACAGTGCCCTAATTATTTACTGTGTATTTCTAATACTCACATCCTGGCCGAGCATGTTTTTCTTCTCCTTTAACAAATGATGATCTCCCTCCATAATCCTGGGATTTCCCTCCTTCTCTAAAATCTTCCCCACAGGAGAATGGAGGTTACTGCCTTTTATTTTGATGCAAAGCATTCTCACCAGGTTAAGCTCCTTACCATGCTGACAAATGAGAGTGTTCTTCTATACATTCTCTTTAATGAATTTTTATGTACAGTTCACCAGACGTTACTTTTTAAATGCTGATTCAATTCAGAATTTAATTAATTGATATTGATTGCACATTTCAAAAAGATGGCAGAGTGTAGAAGAGGGAGAAATGGATCTTAAATCAAAAGGTTTGGGATGAATCCCAAGTATGGAATTTCCGTGGCTTTGGAGGGAAATAATTCCATTAAACTTTCCTGAGGTTTTCTCTTCGTATAGAGAAGGAAGATTGCACTTGAAAGTAAAAATGTAACGACTAGGTTAAAATGTAGGTAAAAAACTTTACCTACAATAAAACTTCTTAAGGAAGTTTCTTATTACCTTTTTTTGTTCTGGTTGTACCTAACAAAAAACTTTAAATACAGTGCTCAGTGCTCCATGTACCCCAAAGAAAACAGATTGAATTCGTTTCAGAAATTTGAGAAGTGGAACCTGATACTTTGTTGATTTGTTCGTTTTTTAATGTATCAAGCATTCAACAACCCAACAAAATGAGCAATGAAACATATGGGGGGGATTAATTTAAATCTTAAATATCAAGTTTTGGTAATTACCCATTATATAAAATATTTATTTAAATTTGTAATTGTTCTAATGCCAATTTAAAAAAAAAAGTCAGGATATTCATGCTGGACATACTTGTTTTCAACAAAGAAAACTCTGATGTTTTTTAATATTTCCATTTCTATTGACATTTCATTCATTATCAGAAGGACAATAAGCTGAACCCCCAAATAAGCATCCAGAATCATTTTTGAGAAGAAGGTAATATGTCTTTTCTATACCTGAAAGCACATGAAATATTTGACTTTAATTCAATAAGAACAACAATGGATCATTTTAACTTTTGTAACCAATAGAGCTCTTGATAATATAATGAAGTACATCAGATTCACTGAGTAATTATGGTGGCACTTTATCAGATCTGTACAATGTGCTGGCTGAAAAGTCACATCAATATATTTACCCTAATGTATATTGTTGCACAGTATATAATAAATTCTCTATTTTATGGCCTTCTGGGAACTGAGGGAAATGATTCAATTAGCAAGAACACGTGAACTGAGGGAAATTAAATCAACTTTAATAAAAACATCTATAAAACATGTTGCAAGCCAAGTATAGTGGTGATTAGGGACCTCATTCCTGGAAATCAATAAAACATTTGAAGGGTCCTATTTTTTATAACTTCTTGCATGTTAGTTGGACTCAGTTCAAGGGCATCCCTAAAACTGCCAAACACCTGAAGGCTCCTGACTTTAGGGACACCACATTTCTAATGAGATTGCTGGGTATGCATTAGCCCTACATATTAAATTGGGCCTGAGAAAGGTTCACAGCAGGACACCTGGGTGGCTCAGTCCCTTGAGCATCTGCCTTGTCCTGATACCAGGACCTCAGGATGGAGCACCACATCGGGGCTCCCTGCTCAGTGGGGAGCCTGCTTCTCCCTCTGTTCCTTCCTGGTCTGTGCTCGCTTTCTTTCTTTCTTTCTTTCTTTCTTTCTTTCTTTCTTTCTTTCTTTCTTTCTTTCTTTCTTCCTTTCTTTCTTTCTTTAATTTTGGGAAGAGAGCTATACAGCAAGTGATATTTGATTTTTAACATTGGCGTTGGTAGGAAATGCAGGCAGAAAGGTCAAACTTAGGAAACTTAAGGTTTCTCTGGCTAGAAATTGTTTTCAGTCCTTTTAGATATCCAGATCCTGCTTTTCATTCATGATTGTGGGAGTGTGGATGGTTTCTATTGCTTCTTTATACACTTCTGTATTTTTTCAACTTTTCTAAAATAGCTATATGTTTTTGCCATTACAAAATAAATAAATTCATGCACATTTTAAACAAAGCAAAAATACAACTATAATGTCTTCACTGCACCCATCCTTCCCCAATCTCCTTTTTCAATTCTGTCCTCTTGGGCAATTTCTATTTATGGTTTATTATGTATTCTAGAATTTTGTCTGTTACTTATATGGAGAGAGAATGTATATATATTCTATGTCACTGCATATGAATTCTCCATATCTGGGATTATATTATACTTATTATTCTGATGGGGTTTTTACTTAATAATATATACACCACATTTTTAGAAAAGTTCCATTTTATTGCCTGGAATGAATATGCTGTAATGTAATTTAACCAGTTTTTTGGTTGAATGGCTTGGTTGTTTTTCTGCTCACAAGATTATACATAATATATCTATAATTCCCTAGTATATTATAGACTATTCTTTTTAAGTTTACATTTTTAACAGACTTTTTTTTTTTTTTTGTATGTAATGAGATTGCCTTGACATTAGCCTACTTTAGTATTCCAGCACGTTTAATTAATAATTCAGAAAAAAACCCATGGTCTTCTCATTTTTATTTTCTGCCAACTTTCCCCAACCCCTTCCTCCAGGCTATGAACTTCAGTTTTGTTTTGTTTGTTTGTTTTTAAGATTTTATTTATTTCTCTGAAAGAGAGCACAAGAGAGCTAGCTTGGGCGGGATGCGCAAGGGGCGGGGCAGAGAGAAAAGGGAGAAACAGACTCCTCGCTGAGCAGGGAGCCTGGCTCCTGCTCAAGCCCAGGACCCTGAGATTAGGACCTGATTCCAAGGCAGACACTTAACTGACTGAGCCGCCCAGGTACCCCTGAACTTCCATATTGAGGTTTTTCAGGGTAGTTCAAAATGTTGAGGGTCTTGATTTTCTTCTGTGTGGATCTGCAGGTTTCTTAACTCTGATGGATTTAGCAATCAGTTTGTTCCCACTGGTATGATGTTTTCCAGAAACTCCTCACAGACTCCCTTGTTGAGGGCACACCCCAGCCCAGCCCTATCAGAAATTAGGAAGAAATTAGCCAACACAACAGAAATAAACCTTAACAGCTCTTCTATAGATTTACTTTTATATTTCTTCTGCCACTTCAGAGCTTTTGAAAGAAAAGATGTTTCATCAGCCACCTTGAACCAGTAGCTTCTATTACCTTTATAGCCCATAACAGGCTATAAACATTTTAAAAGTTTCCGTGGATCTTTCAAGACCCAGATGAGGGATCTCACTACCTGCCCCTAATGCACTTTCAAAATCTTCCTCCTCTGTTCCCATTGTTCTTTGGTTAAGGTTCTACCACAGCATTTACTGCACTCTGCATTGTTCATAATTGTATGCATATGTGTCCCCTTTCCACACTGGACCCTTGGTTAATTAAAGATCAGGACAATGACTAATCCATCTTTATATGGAAATCTATGCTTACAGGAAATAGAAAGAAGTATGTATTAAATGAATAAATGGATGAATGTATGCATATCTGTGAAATAGAGGTAAGTACTAAGGAGCAGACAGGTTGTAGAACAGGGATATGTATCCATCTGTTTAGATCACAGAGAGTTGCTGGGACCTAATTGTGGAAAGTGTTAAAAATAAATACATTTTTTAAATGTAGCTGTGATTTTTGTTATTGTGCTGTGCAATAATGTATTACAACAATTCAGATATACTTACTTTTTCTCTGTGATTTTATTACTTTCCTGCTACAAAGACAAACATTGTTCCAATACTCTCAGACCCTCAGGGAAGGAAGAATGATTTTCACAGTAGTTTATACAAACACTGCTTTTTAAATTGGATCAGGAAAGCTTCTTTAAAAATGACAGCAGTCATAGAATTTAGACTCTCGATTGCAATATAAAATTAAATTTTCAGTTTTTCCTAGCTGTGGGGAATGATTTAGAGGTTAGATTGCAAAGGAGAACTTGTTACATGTGTAGAAGAGGTTTTGAAAGTGATAAATTATTTAAAAAAAAAAAAGAAAAAAACAAATTGGTGACATTTTAGAAGGTCACTTAGCAGTGAGCTATTCTAGTTTAGGGTTCTTGAATCAATCTAATTAAATATACAGTTTGGACACAATGTTAATTCATGGTCATGTAAAGCATTATATGTCACTTAAAAGTAAACTAAAGTAAGACTAAATTAAGAAAAGAGTAAATATATTCTATATTTTTGGACTCCCTCCATCTTAAAATACTCAGACTGACCAGCACCTTCCAGAACATGGAACAGATATTGGCTAACTTAAAGCAATAACCCAAGTAAAGGAAACACAAGGGTGATACAAACTTCCCTGCAGCAATCACACTCTTCAGAGCCATAACTACAGTATCACAAAAATTGTTCAACTCCACACTGAGGTTAGCTCTTTCCTAGTCATGCATAACAATAACACTTGTTCCAATTTGACCCCTGTTCGCAGCGTCACTGTCTCTTAACTTCAAATGTGTTGACCAGTGGAGCACACTAGAGGATATAGCTGTAGCATTTGGGGGACCTTCAAATTAACAGATCTGTTTATAAACCTCTGTAACTGATTACTTCCTACAGTTTTTTTTTTCACCAGCAACTAATACAGGACTCAATACAGAAAAGGTGGGTATTATGAGCTGATGTCTCCTAAAAATAATAGGTGGAAAATTTTCATGCTTTATATTTCTCCTCCTTGGCTGTTGGTAGCTTTTCCTACAAAGGAAGTCAGTCTAGTGAAGGTAGTGTACAGCAAATATGTGTGGTGAATGCTTATCTGGGAGCACATGGACCCCTTTTGAAACTAAGTCCAGGACATGCTTCCTGTCTCCTTTCTTCCCTGTCCCTCTGAGGTTCCCATAATGCCTACTGGATTAAGGTTGGGCATTCGCCAGCATTTAAGTTTGCGTTTAAGTGAGAAAGATCCTCTCCTAGTGGCTTTTTCGGCAATGAAGCTATCTGAATTATTCGAATGTAAAAGATGCCAGGATTTCAGATATACTTGGGCCATTTCACCTTCACCCTCTTCCCTTCTAGAAAGCTTTTCATGGCAGCCCTCCCGCTGCTTTTCTTCTAGTTGAATTTGAAATGCTCTATTACCTTGGCTAAATTTCAACTATGTCAGTAAAATCCCAAAGAGCAAATCAAGCTAGGAGCAAAAGTGCCTTTCCTAAATAAATAGACTGCTAACCCCCAATATGAGAAGAGACACCCTACCACCAGGATTATTTCATAGTCGGTTTTAATGGATGCAGTCATTTTCTTGTGCAGAGGCATTCAGTTGTTTAACTCAAGTCGGAATGCAGTTTAAATGACCTGCCGGTCTCTTTGGACAGAACACAGTTCACAGTGGCACACTCCATAGGCTTCCAGTATGACCAACACTACCATCATCACCACTGGGAATTGCTGGGGACGAGCCTCAAAAAGGAGGCTATCCGTTTTCCCCGAAGAAGTGATCAGTACTAAATCTGTGTCATACCTCCTTGATTACTTTGGCTTCTATTAGAAACCCATTCCTTTCTCTTTTGAAGCAGGTGATTCCAAGCATGTGTTTGCTGATGATTACATCTACTCCCTGCTTTGCAGCAGCTAGGTAACACTATTGGCACTTCCAAAGACAGCTCACTGAAAAGTTAATATCTATTCTACTCTTTCAACATGCTTGGTAAGTCCATGAAAGTCTTCCTTCTAACACTCCGATGTATAGTCACCTCTTCTGACTAGCTTCTCTTCCACCCACCTTCTGTACCCACCCGTTCCCAGGGCTCCCAAGACCTGGACAATACCCATCATCATGGGCAACATCTCTAAAATCCCAATTTCAAATATTCCACTGTTTGATCCCCACCCACTTACTCCCCTACCTCACTTCTCCTCGACCAATTTCAGACATTATTTAATTCCACAGGTACCTGTGATCATTGATGCTACCAGGTTTCTCACTATCCCTCACTCTTTTAACCTTAGTCACTGCCCTTTTCCATAATTTAGATTACATGATTCATCTTCATAATTTTATTGCTCTCTTGCATTCATCTTCATGTTCTTTGGCTGGTTTGTTTTGTTTTGTTTTGTTTCCTTAACAAGTTCACTGGTCAGACCTCAGCTTTGGTTAAAAATCTAACTCTCCTCCTACTACCAGCCGAACAGTTGTACTGATTAATGTTAAACTTAGGGCCACAGAATTTTGACTCCAAATTGACCAGATATCCTACCATATTTCTCTGGTCAATTCATGCTTCCATATTCTGAAATAACTATTTGATATACCTTGTCTTCTCTTAAAATCTCAAGAGTCTCCTCCCCCATTCTACCTCTTTCAGCGGATTACCTTGATTTTTATACCCCTTTAAAAAAGGCATTCTGGGGGTACCTGGGTGGTTCAGTGAATTAAGCCTCTGCCTTCAACTCAGGTCATGATCCCAGGGTCCTGGGATCAAGTCCCACGTGGGACTCCCTGCTCAGCAGAGAGCCTGCTTCTCCCTCTCCTTCTGCTGTTCCCCCTCTTGTGTGCACGCTCTCTCTCTCTCTCTCTCTCTGTCAAATAAATAAATAATCTAAAAAAAAAAAAAAAAGAAAAGTCATTCTGATGATAACTTTCTCTTTCTTTTACCACCAAATCTACCAGCCTGCCTTCACTTCTACCCATATACTTCTCTTTGTACGTTTCAATGGAGGAACTCTGTGAAAGCTATTGAATTCCAGGAGTTTAAACAGCATCTCACCCCTTTCCATGCATTCAAAGTCTTGGCTCTTGTGATTAATTTTCTCTTTCTTCTGTACTGATTGATCATTCCCATCAGCATATACACTTTCTGTAATACCCCTCCCCCTAAGGAAAAAAAACTTCTTGATCAAATATCCCTCTCCAGCTGTCACCCTTTATGGAAAAACTTCTCAAAGAGTGTTTCTATTACCTTCTTCCTTGATATATTTTACAATCAGGCTCTCAGCCCACGTTCTCCCTGGAGCTTCTCTTTTCTGGGTCACCAGTAACATCAAGGCTGCTTACTCTTGTGGCCAATTCTCAGGCCCCATTGTATTTGATAGTTCCTTCTGACATAGTTAATTACCATCTCCATTACAGAAGACTTTTTATACAGGGCGTCCTTACCACAACACCTTTCTGGTTTTCATCTTATTTGAATAGCTACTCTTTTAGTCTCATTTCTTGGTTCTTTTTTTCCATTTCAAGAAATGCTGGAGTTCTGCAGCTACCTGACCTTGGGCCTCATCTCTCTTTAATCTACACTTACTCTCTAGGTGATCTTATCCAGTCTTCTGGCTTTAAATATTGCATAAACGCTCAGGCCTCAAGCTTCAAATTCTCCTCTGTGTTCTGCTCTGCTGTCCAATAGGCATATCAAAAAGAACTCTTGATGTATGAGATGTGGGGATTAAGTCATAATTTTAAATTTTATTTTATTTTAAAAAGATTTTATGTATTTATTTGACAGAGAGAGAGAGAGAGAACATAAGCAGGGGGAATGGGAGAGGGAGAAGCAGGCTTCCTGTGTCGAAGGCAGAAGCTTAATGACTGAGCAACCAAGCACCCCTTAAATTTTATTATTTTAAAACCAGAAACAAATCAAGGAAAATGGTGATTTTTGTTAAATCTATGTGGTGATTGCAACAATGCCAATTATATTCGGAAATTTTCTCCATGGTTTGAATGCATCATTATTATTTCTTTAAATTAAAATTAAATCTATGACAGTGTTCTTTAAAAATACCAAACATCGGGACGCCTGGGTGGCTCAGTTGGTTGAACGGCTGCCTTTGGCTCAGGTCATGATTCCAGTGTCCTGGGATTGAGTCCCATATTGGTCTCCTTGATCGGCAGGGAGCCTGCTTCTCCCTCTGCCTCTGCCTGCCTCTCTGTCTGCCTGTAGTTGAACTCCTTCTCTCTCTCTGTCTTTCTCTCTCTAACAGATAAATGAATAAAATCCTAAAAAAAAAAAAATACCGAACATCAATATCTGAGGACATGTGATAAGACTACAGAGAAATAAGTAACAAATAAGCTCACATTTAAGTAAGATTTAGTTTAAAGTTTAGAAAATAAATCTAAAAATCACTTAAACCTAAGCTAAATAGTTATTTTTTAAAGATTTATTTATTTATTTGAGAGAGACAGCACAAGTGGGGGAAGAGTGGAGGGAGAGAAACTCAAGCAGACTCCCCGCTAAGCACGGAGCCCGGGCTCTTATGACCCATGACGTCATGAACTGAGCTGAAAATAGTAGCTGGATGCTTAACTACTGAGCTATCCAGGTGCCTCCAAATAATTATTTTTAATATCCTAAGAAAATCAATGATGCAGTATTTAAATTGTTATATCCTGATTTTAAAATCCTGTATTTTATTTTTTATTCTTTTTAAAATTTTTATTTTTTTTAAATTCAGTTACTTAACATATAATGTATTATTGGTTTCAGAGGTAGAGGTCATTGATTCATCAGTCTTGTATAATACTCAGTGCTCATTACATCATGTGCACTGCTTAATGTTCATCACCCAGTTATTCCATTCCCTTACCCCACCCAACCCCTATACTTTAATTTAAAAAGAGATATTCACAGAGTTAATTGTGACATACACAGTTTGAGAAAAATCAGGATTAAGGACTAACTACAGAAAATGAAAGTATCCCCAGCTGAAATGAAAAAATCACATGTTCCTCTCAAATCATTGTAAAAACAAAGGATAAGCAAAAAAACCCTAAAATTTAATGGAAGAATGATATATAAAAAAGCAGAATAGGAAAAACATGATGAAGAAATAAGATGGACTATATCAATTATGAAAAAACAAATGGAATAAAATATCCAACTTAAAAAATATATGCCTTTTACAGGGGTCATATTTAAGACAAAACAATTATGAAAAGTCATGATAGAGAAAAATTCTCACAGGCAATATAGGATGAAAACATAGGCTAAGTTACTATATAATCATATTAATATAATGTCTTAAGAAGATGAAATGCATATGTAAGCATACACAGCACACATACTGTCCTGGAAGGATATAAAGTAAATATTTTCAGTAGTTCTCTGGTGGAAAGTTGACAATTGGTTTTATCTCTTCTCTTTACTTCTTTATATGTTAGTAAGTATTCTTCATTTTAATATCAGCAGAAGTCAATGTCCATAGATTATTTAAATAAATCACCATTCATCTTAAAAACCTTTAGTCTCAACCCACTTACAACTTATTTCCCCTTGAAATCAAGGACTTCTGAAGTCTACTCCACTTACCAAACTTTCAATCATTTTTCTTTCCTCTCTGTTATGTCAAACTATTCCAACCAAAGAGGTCTGCCTTCTGATATTAGGCACTGTGCATGTTCTTACCTTTGGCCAAAGCCTTCAAGGTCCAGCTCATACTTTATTTTCTCCAGGAGGTCTTTGAAATCATCCTACTTTTTGGAAATTGTTCTCTCCATAGATTCTCATAGCATTTTCCATATTGTTGATCTCACACTTGACAAAGTATTCCTGGCATATTTTTAATTTTAGTAATTATGTTCCCTAAGTATAAGGGATAGGATTTTAGGTGTAAGGGAAATACCTTATATTTAACTCAGAGCTCTACCTACAAAGGTCCTTAAATTTTGGTATTGCTCTTAGTAATGATGAGATGTGGGTGAACTAATGTAAATCTGTTAGGAATATTTGAAAATAATTTCTAATAAACTGAGTCATATATATTTACTCTCAGACAAATGGGAAATATGTTGGTTTTATGGAAAATTAGTATAGGTCATATTAATTGGATAACTGAATCTACAGCATCCCACTCTTACTTCATCTTGCCAAGATCTGTCCATGGTTCCCTTCACCTTGACATATAAATGCTTCCACAGGTCTCTCTTTGGGGTCTTTAGCTACTGTAAGTAAAGGGAGTTAATACTTTGAATATCAATTACATAAGATGACCTGGTTAAATAATAATTAGTACAAAATAAGTAATGAAAGTGACCAGGTTAAAGAAGCACTGACAGTTATCCCAGTAATAAAAGTAGAATGCTAAGACCAAGAAAAATTATCTAACTCCGTGGTGCAAGGATTTGGCGGGGGGGGGGGGGTGGAATGAATATATATATAGATATATATGCTTTGTTTTGCAACATTTCATGATAGTCTGGCAAATGGATATTAGAAATGTCTTTTGTATGACTCTCCTATCAGAAGTCAATCGAATAATTTATGTAGATACTTTCCAAACGAGAAGGTGATATATAACTCCCATTCCTTGAGTGTAGCTGTGTTTGGTGATACATTTTCTAGGAGGAGAGTATGGAAGGAGCAGGAGTGGGGAATAATCTTGCATTTGAGGAGACCTGTAAAACACTACTTCAGCCATGTGATCATCAGCATAAGTCCTATTGATCGCATGTGTCGTTGGATGATGTGGTAAGAATTGCGTTTTACCTTGGCGCTCTTACTCCCTAAACCCCTAACTTCAGTCTAAGCTCTAGAAAAACAATTGACAAACCCACATTGAGGGAAACTCTTCAAAATACTCGGTTAATATTCCTCAAAACTCTCAGATTCATCCAAACAAGGAAAATCTGAGAAACTGCCCCAGAGGATCCGAAAGATACATGATGACTGACTGTATGGTGGTATCCTGGGACATAAAATAGACATTAGGGAAAAACTGATTATGTCTGAACAAAGTGTGGACTTTCATTAATAACAATGTACCAATGTTGTTTTCTTAATTGGGACAATGTATTACAGTAATATAGCGTGTTAATAGTAGAAATAAGAAAAAATAGTAGATGGTGTATGGGGTATATAGGTCCTCTCTACTATCTTTGCAACTTTTCTATAAATCTGAATCTATTTTAAATCAAAATCTAAGGGTTATTTAAATTTAGAAATTTCTCTTGTCTGTCCACTACAAGATAATATTTCATGTTTATAAAAATACTCCATATACCTCATCAAAAAGAATGGGAAGGAAATAATTTTTGATCTTTGATATGTAATATTCTTTAAATGAAAAGTGTGCTGGTTGAAGAAGAATGTCTTCCAGAAAGTCATTCTATCACTCCAGCAAGATTGTGTTTTATGTATAGTCTTTGGTTTTAAAGAGTTGTAACTGCTACAAATACAGTTGAAATACACGTCTCCATAAATAAAGGGAAAGTGGTTGAATCCCAATAAAACCTTACTATTATAGTAGTCTTATGGAGAATTATGGCCTATTCTATATCCTTTGGATGTCTTCATTCTGCTATAGCTAAAGTATGACTTACTTCTGTTATTATTCTTTCAGAAATAACAATATATATACATTCTGTGTGTTTTTCTCATCTGTTATACATAGCCCAGCAATGCAAGTTTACTTCTGCCGATTTGTACACTTTTAGTCATAGATGGTTTAATATTATTTTCCTCTATACTGTATATTACAGTTTCTGGTGTCTTCAGGGGGAAAAAAAAAACTGTCTTACAAACTTTTATTTAATGAGTGTTTTGTGCAACACTTAGATGAGGACATGTCCTTTGTTACTAGGAAAGCTTATTTTGGAGGTGGAAGGGAATATAGAGTTCACTTGCTACAAAAATCCTTATTCTTCAAGGGAAGAAACAGAGGTAGCAAGGGTTAAATCATTTACCTAAGAGCACATACTTAATTGAAAAGCAGGTCCTGGAAACCTGACTCCTACTATTCTAACACACTTCTCACAAAGTAGTATTTACAGTAGTTATTTTCCCAATGTTTTGGATTTTAGTAAAATTATTTGAAATTCTAGTTCTCATAATTTCCAATAGAATATTTGGCGTTAATGTTTTGACAAATGGATCAATCATTTTAAAATTGTACTGGGTCATTTGTGGATAATGATAGGAAATCAGTGAATGTGCTGTCTGCAGCAGGATAAAGGGATCCAGCTGGAGATAGTCCATGATCCCCAGAAGACCCTTCGGCACAGGCTGTAGTGCTGAATTACTTACGTGTATATGTTCGCATATGGGGGGGACGGCACAGATGAAAGATAATTGAAAAGAAATACAGCCCGCTAATTCTTGTCTTTTATTCATTTTTGTCCTAGAAATCTTCAGGTAATGTGGCCACTAGTTAAGGTAGTCATCCATCTGAATTATTTTTAAATAGACAATAATTACTTATAATATACTAATATTTATATATATTAGTATACATTAATATATTAATATAATAGATACTATATATATATATATGAGGGGTAGATAAGTCCATATAATATATCTTATTATATAATTATTATATAATATATCTTATAGGCAAGAACAGAAGGGGAGATTATTACTAAAAATCAAATAAATAGATCATCAACTGATATTACAGATGGATATGCATATATCTTCATCCGTATTCTTCCTCAGAAGCACTTAAACCCTAGCATCCATGTCTGTTTCCATCAATTTGCAAATTTGCCTTAGGAGTTCAGGGATATTTATGGCAACTCTCTGGATTTGCTTGCCAAAACCTTCAGACTCATAACCAAAATCATTGAAGAGAAAGCTCTGAGGAGAGCTTTGGGACTTAGGATCCCTTACAGGGAGATCCATGTCTGTGAAGCATTTGATATAAAATCTCACTCTGAGCTTGCTAAACAACAGAGAGCACAGGGCAGCAGAACCATGTAAGGAAGATTGGAACGTGAGGCTCTTAGAGATGCTAACTGGCAGCCCCCATGTAATTCCTGGGGCTATGACTCAAGCATCACCCAGAATGGAGCCCACTAAACAAGTTTTGGCTGGTAAGTCCTAACCTGAGGTAACTCCTAGAGCAGCTAGAAATCCCTTTAACTCTGAATTCTTCATGTCACAACTCCAATGCTGTATAGCACTACACAGATGAAAATAAGGCAGGGTGGGGCCTTGCTTCTTTCTTGAAGAAAATTTTCTTCTAAAGAAGGGCAAGCCTTTACCATGGTGAACCCTGTAAGATGAGAATTAGAAAAGGAAGTAGCTAGGACGGCAAATGAAATAAGAGGTACTTGTAAAATGTTTTAGCAGTAGGTAGTAGATATTCTACAACAAGGAAAATGCTATTTAACCATACTTATAATACAAAATGGTCAGTCACTTTAAGGCTATTTGTATAAATTTTTGTAGCAGTTGTAATATGAGTATACAGACCTTGATACATCTATAAATTTAAGATATATTTTCACATATGCTTAGTTTCAAGTCCTAATCTAGTTATGTAAATATTCTCCAGCTGCTTTGAGAAGACCCATATAGCATTGCCATACCTTGTTGGTAACACTAGTCTTGACAGTGTTTTTAAAACATGTCAAAATTTAAGAGTGACATTATAATTTTTCTTAATTAGTCTCAGACATTCATATACAGAGTAATGCTCAAATTTCACGCACTTTTTAAGCATGTCCACTACAAAAGAAGTTGTATCCAATAAAGCTGCCTTCTCAGAGGATGACTATTACCTACCCAGGCAACTCTCAACTACTGTAGTAAAGTCAATAAAAATATGATCAAACTCATCAAAATCATATGTTAACATTCTTGACCAATTTTCCTGAATGGGACTGATTCTGTTTCACTAGAAAAGAAATGATAACAGCTTTCACTGATGAATGGCTGAACGAGTTAGTCTCTGTCCCCATAACTAAAAAATATTTTGTAAGATCAAAGTGGTTAATTTACTAACTCGATAGTTTCAAATTGATCTATTTCTCTGTAACCTCTCTTCAAGTTACTGAAAAAAATTTTTTATTAAAAATAATTTGGGATGGCAGAATTTTGAACAGTTTTGTTCATTTTCCTTCTGTCAACCCTGGCCTATGCTTTCAGTTTTCCCCCAATACTCTTTAAAAATGTAGTGAAAAAATTTATGAAAAATAACTAAAGACATACAGAATGCTACGTGCTGCTAGATTCAAAAATCATAGATGTATTCATCAAATTGGTATTAGATTTTTAAATCTGTACTCTCCATTTCTCTCCTTTTCTCAACTTAAATGGGAAGGAAGGCATGAACCCACGTTCCTTGGAGTACCACTGCTATAGAAGAGATCCATTGTTCCCAAATCTGGCTGATCAGGAGAATGGCCATTGGTGAAGCTTACTAAGATCAGAAGATGGTGGAGATGGAAATAGTTTCCCCTATAGACTTTCCCCTATAGACTAGGGAGGGATGCATCATCTACCCACGCTAAAAATAGCTGTACCTCATAAAATACAAAAGACCACAGAGCTTACAAGTCCAAATTCCAGCATCCTCAGTCTGAAAAAGGATTTTCTGTGCTCACCAATGAGGCTTGCATCATCTAAGCATGTAAGTCCTTTCACTGCAACCAAGACAGGTTATAGTCTGCTTACTTTCCAGCTGTCTTTGGCCACAAGCCTGGAAGCACTAGAGTGATCTGAGATCAGGAGGAGGGTCTTGGCCTTCGTGGTTTATGTAAACGTGGTGTCATCATTCTTCTGGTCAGGAAGAAAGGGAAATGGACCATATTATATCATTAATCATCAAAATGGACCATATTATATCATGAATCATAAAAACTGTATGTACATGTATATATTTGATAATAAATTAGAGCAATTCATTAGAAAGTATTTAATAACCAATGTCATACTGGGCTTTTTTTCAGCATCTTTCTTTATGATGAAGGAATAGATCATTGTAATGTTTGCCTTAAACATATAACCGCTTTACAATCCCTTATTTGTTTAATGTGATGCTTCTGTGACCTATTTTATTGAATACTTTTTAATGCTTTAATATTAGGAACATGAGTCAATTATTTGCTTATTACAACTTGGTGAATTAATGGAGCTAGAAATAGATCCTGAAATTTCAAATCCTCAAGACTCAGCTCTCCAGTTTGAAAGGCAATAAATAAATCAAAGACAGTGTCAGTCTCAATTGTCGAACAACAGTATCAATATATTGGATTAGATTCAGATTCATTGCAGTAAGCACTTACTATCCATCGGGTAATTTTATTTCATTTTTGAGTGCCAACACCCCTTAAGTGTCTTAAAATCAGTTTTATAACTGGCTTTGGGAGAAACAGTCACAGCACTTGACACTGTTTACTTGGCTAATTATCATGTTGTATTATTAGGATAAAGCAGTTCTAAAAGAAATTGACTCATGTTATTCCTTCCCAGATAACACAGGATTTCTAATGTATTGATTTTGCATAACTGTGAGGAAAATAATAAAATTATCCTGATAATTGTCCAGCTTCCAGCACAGCAGCAGCATTTAGTGAATCAGAACTAATGCTAAGATTGTTCTCATTGAAATGCCCAGACTGGGTGCCTGGGTGGCTCAGACAGTTAAGCATCTGCCTTGGGCTCAGGTCATGAACCCCAGGGTCCTGCGATCAAGCCCTACATCAAGCTCTCTGTTTGGTGGGGAACCTCTTTCTCCCTCTACCTCTGCCTGCTCCTCCCCTTACTTGTGCTCTCTCCTCTCTTTGTCAAGTAAATAAATAATATTTTAAAATTTAAATACTAGTTTAAAATAATAAAAGAATCAATTAAAAAGAAAATTAAATGTCCAAACCCTTCCTCCATGTTCTATTCAGTTCACTTCAGCATATTTCCTTTTTTTTTTTTTTTTTTTTAATGAAATGTGTCCTATAAGTGACTGACCCCTCCACAAGCCAGTGGAATTTATTCCTAAATAATTGTAGCAAGATCTTTACCTTTCCTATAGCCTAAGGATAGCATCTGATACAATTTGGAAGCCTGAGCACCTGTGGCTTGTGAGCATCGTGCCTTGGAAAGCATGGCTAATATTGAAATGATGTCTGTTGTAGCAATTCTTTGCATTAGGATGCAGCAAATAGCTACAATTTATTGCTCTTTTGCTATGTGTCAGGCAATGCAATAAATAATTCTAGCTGATAGAACAGTCCTGCAAGGCAAGGGTTATCCCTGTTTACTGGGCCATTTGATCTGACTTGCTCTTCAGAAAGTCAATTTTGACTATTTTGCATCCAGAAAAGGATAATATACACAACCTTGTGTGTACCCACACCCACACATACACACACACATACACACACATGCACCACTCATCCTGGTCTCTATAAGTATTAAAAAATATTGTAGATACTCATTATAGTTTTTGTGCAGAATATAGATGGTTTCCAATGCGTGTGTCACAGAAATTCTTAAAATAAATCTAAGCAATGTTATCTCCAAATTCCAGCTCGCTCTTTATTTTTCCAGCATCAGTCCCTCTGGCGTTGCTCTGTTCTGTCCACTCCCCCTCTGGCTGCTTCGATAGTCTCCTCCTCAGTCCAACTTTCATACTCTCCAAGAGTTCCTCAGTTTTCTCAAGGAGAGCAAGCTGTTCCTTGCCTTCTCCATTTTGTTTTCTTCTTACATATATTTTTCCAATTCAACAAAGGGCTAGCAAATTTCTGGTTTAGAAGATATGGGAAGGAGAGAACAAAAAATCCTATATTCTAAAATTCTTGATCACATTGCCATATCACAGATAAGAAAAATGAAGTTAAAAGTGAGGCTCTGGGGCACCTGGGTGGCTCAGTTGGTTAAGTGTCTGCCGGTGCCTCAGGTCATGGTCCCAGGGTCCTGGGATTGAGCCCTGGCTGGATCCAGACTCCCTGCTCAGTGGGGCGTCTGCTTCTCCCTCTCTCCCTAGCCCCCCCCCTACTTTTGTTCTCTCTATCTCTCTCTCTCAAATAAATAAATAAAATATTTTTTAAAAAGGAGTTTCTGATAAGTACGGTAGCTTGTTTAGCTGCTTAAATAATTAAAATACTAAGTATTTGTTAAAATACTATGAGGTATTTTAGTAGTGATGCTAAGTAGTATTTTAATAAGAATTCAAATAAGGTAATTAGATTTTTTTTTAATTATGGGTTTCCCCCCCCCCCCCACTATGTAACGCTGTCTTATTGTGGTAGAAATTATATCTAGATCAGTAAGCTTTAAAAGCCAAAGACAATTGTCTTACATACAGGATGTATCTTTTATTTGAAATTTCTATTGATTCTCAAAAATCTATCTGTCCCTTTTATTTTATCTTTCTTTTTAAGCCATTGTTGCATTGCTCATCTAAACATCTAACTTGCAAAGAAGCTTAGAAGTTTTTTTCTCAGCCAATCTGCCCTCTGAATGATAGATATTATCGAACACAGCCAACTCATCCGTATCTGATGGATGCATGCATTGTAGGCAATTATAATCTCTAAAAAAACATTGTCACCTTATAGGACCTTCCTGGTTATAATGTGTAGTTGAAATAGACTACCACATTAACCAGTTAATCTGAGAAACTGACCAAGGATGGACAAGGAGGTGATGATCACATGACTCTTGAGAAAGCAGATATTACTGTCTACTCCATGACCAATTTGAATTGTAATTTTGACAAGTAAAAAGATTAGAATTCACATGGAAATGTTTATTCCTCTTTGAACTGACTACTCCCCAAAAAGATAGGTTGTTTTTTTTTTAAGATTTTATTTTTAAGTAATCTCTATACTCAATGTGGGGCTCAAACTCACAACCCCAAAATCAAGAGTTGTATGCTCTACAGAGTGAGCCAGCCAGGTGCTCCCAAAAAAGATAAGTTCTAATTGAGGCAGGACCATACTGTGGAAAACCAATTTTGTAAAAGGGATAGTGTTCTATGTTAAGGCAAATTATACTAGGTTATGAGCAGTAGGAAACAAGAAAGCAGGGAAACTACAGTTGGGAGGATTAGCAGGAATTCTAAGGAATGGTTCATACTTGAATTCCATTGTATAATAGAGGTACCACCTTATACACAATTGGGAGTGAAGAAGTAATTTAATTTAAATGTGTGCTTTAATATTTTTCTTTATGATGGAATTATAAAAAGTAGGATTATAAAAAGAATTATAAAAAGTAACATATCTTGTTTGTTTTATCCCAGAGTGAAATTTATCTTTTTAAAATTTTTATCATTCACAAGATTCTTCATAAAACAATTTCATGAAGGATTAAAATCAACCTGACGTTAGGAGTGGTCTCTTGACCTTAGCTTTGCAATAAGTTGAGCCTTCAAAAAAAAAAAAAAAAAATTCTATGGATCATGGCTTTACTTGCAAACATCAATTCAACAACACCAGGATTAGATTCTCAAGACGGATTTTGCTCTTCAGCATTTCTGTCCTTGAAAAGAATGACACATGTGCTCACAAAAAGCCAGTCTCGATGACCTTTGCTCCTTTCTTAATTCTCAGTGACTGAAAAAGCTAATCCATTAAGCAAAGTCATGTAGGAGTTCAAAATCACCTGGTCTTCTTGAGAAGTCATGTGGTAAGAGAGGGTAAGAGCAACTGGGTCTAAGTCTGCTGACAGTTCCATCAGTTACCTTGGAAATAAGAACCAGCCTGAATGTAAAAAAAATGGAGATAACTCCTACTTAGAGAAAGCCTCCTAACATATTCAATACTAGTAGTCCTTTCATGGCTTTGCAATGTATTCTATATATCTTTTCACATTTGTATAAGCGTACTCCCTTTTCCCCCCATGGGTATCTCACCAAATATTGCCATAGGTATAAGCTAAATACTTACATTCTAATCCTAGACACATCTTTGAAAGGAAAAATGACTTGCAAAAGTAACTGGATTCATGCTGGTATTATATGCGGAACTTACTTCTACTTCCCACCCATCCGTCTCTGCATTTCTGTGTGCCTACCTCTGCACTAGTTAGGCACTGAGAATGAGTACAATCAAATAACAAGGCAGATGTCCATTTTCCTAATCTGCCTTCATTGCAGGTAAGCCAGATCTCATAGAAGAAGCTGAACAGCCTCAACTAATATAAGATTATTGGCACATTTGAGTACTCAACTTTGTCTTAGAATGTTACATAAATAATAAAATGTGGAATAAATACCTGTAGAAAGATTTTAATTATGTATATTACATGAGTAAAACATCCTTTCCTGATGCCATAAAGCTTTACTCTTGAATATAAACTATTTAACAAGTCAGTAGTAGAAGTTGTTAAAGGAAAGAATCAGAACAATTCCTATGATAAATTAGTCTTTTAGACAAACATATATTTTTCTGTCTTTAGTTTATCTCATCGATCTGATTGAAATTTCAAGTACAATCTGTGTAGAGGCTCTTTGTACCTGTAGTTTGCAAATAATAGAACAACAGTTACATAGGACTGATCCACTGTGAAATGAAATGTAGGGTTTAGCAAGCATGACTTAGAAAACAAGATAGAAATGATTGGTGTTAAAGTGGTTTAAAAAAAATACTCAGAGTTACAGAAAAAAAAATCATCCTGAAAATAAATGAAGAACATGTTCTAACCTCTCATTCAGCTATAAATAAATAAATAAATAAAATGTGAAATAAATCTTTCTTTAGACAGTCAAGCTGTTAGAGCTCAAAGATTGTGGAATTCAGAATCCAGGGTTAGTTTCTTGACTCTGAATTAACCACATACCAAGAAATAAACAAAGGGGAAAAAAATCATAGTCTATAAGGAGAGATTGCTCAAGATATTTAAATGAAAACATGCAAAGCTAAAAATATATAAGAGCTTGTTCGCAACAAATGTAAATGTTTGATTTTCCTCCCAATATTCTAACAAGATAAATATCAAATGGTGATCATCTGACCTCTGCCTCTTCTTCCCAATGGTCCCCATCAATTCAGGAAAGTAATGATCTCTATTTTGAAAATCAAATTTTTTAGTTGGTGCCAGTACTTGCTTTTTGAACACTGTTCTAACACTGTCAATCCCACAGTGTATGTGGGTTGAAAAGGAGAAGATAGGTAGAATAAGGACATCAACAATAAGACTGTCCTCTGAATTTTGGAGAAGGGATCTATATAAGCCATGTAAGATAAATCATGTTATGTGCAAATTTTCAAAGTGATGCATATCCATTATATTACATGGTTCTCTTATATAAGTATATAATTTTAATATAGTTATAATTTTAAAATAATAAAAATATCTAACTTAACCCTCTGATTTAAGAGAAAGAAAGTCTACCTATTTCTGGTTTTGAAATCAGAATTCCAAAACTCAAAATATTTAGGTGATTTTCTCCACATCAATGACTATTAAGTCAGAGATACAAAAGTACAATCCACCAGAAGTTCTGACAAGTTGATGGCCTTTTCTTTTAAATTTTTCTTATTCCTGGAAAACTCATAAATTCATCCAAATTGTGAGTTGGAAAGTTGGGTTGATAAATTCCTGGATAATAAGTAATTTATTGAGTGCTCAAAAAGTAATTGTCTATGTGGCTAGGAATGTAATTCAGATTTTAAGTTTATTTACCATTTATGTAAAGCTACCCATTCTATACAGTAGTACCTGGTATAATATGCATTTCATTTTATCTATAATATATGACTCTGGAGTATAAATATCATGTTTTAAAAATTGCACTTTCAGTTATGGATTCTCAGTCAGTATGAAATGATATTTATATCCTCATTCTTCCAATGAAATCTAGATTTTGTTATCAAAATCAGAAATGATAAGTCATCTTATAATCAATGTTCTTCAGCAATTATAAACTATAAGCACTGACACTAGTATCAAAACAATAAATTGAAAATAAAGTACATACTATACTAGGAGTTACGAGAAATTCATCTGAGTGCTTAGTAGTTACTTATATTTAAGTCTTCATTCTGCTAAATTAAAATGAGTCTTAAAATGTCAAAGATAGAGAGGCAAATTGTGAATGAGTCAAATTTAGCCAGCCTTGGAGTTGCTTGGCCAAAATCCCTTGGGTTTGCATCATGAACTTCAATAAGAGCTCGGTGACTGAAATCATTCTCCGTTCTACTCTGATCTTATCTGAAGAAGTTTTGCTTCTGACTTCCCTTTCTAGGAAAGTGGATTTTTTTGGGTCATGTTGTCCCTGAGCCTCCATTTTCTTTTCAGTTCTTACTGCAAAAGAATTTTTTCTTCCCCTATTGCTCCGGCAAAATGGCAAGCAGAGACTTGGGGATAAGCTTGGTGCAGTCTTGTAGAAGCTATTAGAACTCTCAGTTGCCTCTGCTTTTTCTCTCTGTTGCTATTAAAGGGTCCAGTACATCCAGGGGTGATAAGGATTTCACAGTCAGCCTGAGGATGTGGATAAATTATTCACTCATCTTAAAAAAGTACTTTACTTAAAATAACTCTAGGCAACTAAGAATTATGCTGTTCTTCTATGTTTAATTTTAAGTGCAAAAAAGACTAACAGGTGCTTCCTGAATGCTCTTTGTATTGTCAGTGGTATAGAATGTCACCACATGATTGATGCTACATTAATACTGACTTGAGACTTGAGTAATATATTAAGAATGTGATGCAGTCAGCTTTAGTTCTCTTTCATGTGTCCTAGAGATTTTTAGATACAGCCATTTTTTCAGGATGGAGAGAAACAACAGTATTTCAGACAGAGCTTTGGCCTCAGACTCTGTCACAAGTTTTGTGTCAGTGACTTAGAGATTGAAACTCCTGGGGACTCAGTTTCCACTTTCATATATGGAAGGAGTTGTTCTGGCTATATGACCTTAAAACGTGTTGTAGTTTCCTCAGTTCTATAAAGAAAAACTGTTTCTTTAGCTAGCAACTGGGTGCTCCAGAGAATTGCGTGAAAGAAGTGTCTGGTAGGATTTCCAACAGAGCACGCATCTACCTGGGTAATCAAGACCCACTTCAGAAACCATAGGAGGAGTCTGGAGACTCATTCAGAACAGCCCAAGCGCTCACTTTTGTTGAAGTCTTCCTCACTTGTGACTGCTTCAAAGTCTGCCTTATGTTGTGTCAGAATGAAATTGACCCAAATCACAGTGTTGGGTAGAGGAGAAGGAATGGAAGGAGGAGATAGATAATCTCATTTATGACTAAATGAACTAATTAAAAGTACTGTTGAAGCCATCTTCTTCTTTGCTGTCTTCTACTCCGGCTGTATGCAGGCTTCTTCCTCAGTTTAAAATGGTGTCCTCAGTGTGTATATGGTTTGAATTAGGAGAATGTGACAGCCCTGAGTCCTCCAAACTTGCTTCCCTTCCAGCCAGCCTGCCTTTCTCCTCTTGGCCAGCCCATATTCCTCAAAAAGAGACTGATTCCCCCCTACCCCCAATCAAGCAAGGGAGGTGTTGCTTCCACAAATTTCTTAGAGTGAAAGGAAGGTTTCACAACAGTACCTTAGCAGTATATGCTCATTGAATATTTGTCAAATGAATGAATTAAAAAGAAAGAACGGGCCTATGGAGCTTTGCCTCAGGAAAGACACAGAGCCTGATGCAGGTGCTCTGGTACAAAGTTACATTGCTGTGAGTGGGAGAAGAAAGGGATTGCATCGGTGTAAGTTCATGGCTTTGTGTTGCTGATGAAGACTTAAAAGGTGGCACCAGAAAAGCTGACAAGGGAGGTGCTGAGCACTGGACCAGAGGGTAAGCAAGGGACACACCTTGGAGGACTGACCAAAGAGGGCATTGAGCTCATAGACCAAACGGCAATACTTTGCTCCCATGACCATTTCAGTTGGATGGTGTCATTTTTTATGTCACCTTTTTCCTAGATTTTGGATTCCAAAGAAGTACTCAGTTGTAGGAATTGAATGTTAACAAGGTTGATATCTCAGGAAAAACTGGCAGAACATCCATTATGAGGTCAAAAGGCAGAGAAACAAGGGCTGGTCCTTTTGGAGTGAAGGCAGAAGCAGCCCATGGGCTTTAGACGCGGACATTCAGAAGTGAAAGCCTCTCCCAACTGTATCGTGATTGGGCAATGCTGGAAATCAGAAAGCATGCCATTTTAAAGGGGACTTCTATCCTGAGAAACATTTCTTTCTCTTCTATAGATTAGTCACGATTTTCTGTGGAGGACACAGTGAAATGTAGAGAAAAGTTAAATGGGAAGAGGAAGTAGGAGAAAGCAGAGAAGTGGAGAAAAGAGTCATTTTCTCTGAGTATAATGGCACGCTCCTGCCAAGGCTTTAGTCTCCCCACATCTCCCCGCGCTCGGTGTTTGTGTGTTGATTAACAGTGTTATAGTATATCTGTTATTACTTAACTGACATGTTGCTGCAAATTATAGCTAGAACTCTGTAGTGGATTACAGATACAAATAACATTTAAAATAATTTCTTTCCTTTATACCTAGAGGAATTGTGAACTCAACAGCGGGTTTTCCCTTTACTCTAAAAGCATCCATCCTGCTAACTGAGTAAAATAGCTGTTTTTTGGTTCATGCTGAGTTTTAAATGTAATGTGTTATAAGGTGTTTATTCTCTCACCGATTAGCTCCCATTATCATTAATGGGAGTTGCCTGAACAAGTACTCCATGAAGTAGGGAAAATATCATCTGCTCAGAATTGCTTTTGGGGGAAATCTTTTCTTTCGGAGAGCATTCTTTTCTTAACCTCAGCTCTCCTGTAGTGTTACGTCATTTGTTGTACTGTTGGGGTTGGGGGGGGTGGGTTTCCTATATATAGTATTGGTCAAACAAAATGAAGCTAGCCACATCAAAAGCGATGATAATAAAGGGCATCAAGACAATAAGGGATAGTCGGGAAGAAGAGATCCAAGCATGGATTATTTAGCGATCTCCCCCCCGCCCCCGAGTGCAGAGCCAAATCTTACACATTGCTGGAGTTAGAAGGTGCCTCTGCTGTGGGAATTCAGGTTCGCATGACACCCCCCCCCATAAGCAGCAGCCCCCGGTTCTGCTTGTCATATTGCCTTTTGGTGGGCAGATATTAACATTGGAGTTAATTTTCTCTCTCTCTCTTTTTTTTTTTTTTAAATTTAAGTATCTCTTAAAAGTGAAGTATATTACCAAGGTGATTTAGTGAGACCTACAGTGAATAGGATTATTATTCCCACATTACCAATGGGGGGAAAAATGAGGTAATACAAGATTCAATGACATGATGACCAGAGATTCTTATCTCTTAGCCCAGTGGTCAGAATAAAATGATTAGAATTGCTCCATCAGTCTATCTCATATTTTAGTTAAACCAGGGAGATCCGCAACATGTGGCCGACCGAGGGACACAGAATTAATAGCATTTGGTGGGTCAACTCTCCTTGTGCGCTTACATATCTGCACAATTTCCAGATGGTACTTGACTGTACTTGAGACCATTTTATGTTAAGAAACAGGAAATGGCTTTGCAGCCAAGCACTTTGTAGTCGGCCACAGGAAGCTCATGCTGTTTGCATTCACACATGCTCTTCAAGGTCTCCTGGGAGCCCTTTGGGGATAAAACATACCTTAACTCCCTGCCTTTAGACTAAGAACAATTTGCCTTGATGTTTGTGGAATCTTGCTATCAGTTTGAAGGAGAACAAATTTTGAGGAAAGAGGCAAAGTACTACGCCACCTTCAAACGGACTTTCCCGGTTAAAGAAACACATGAATGGAGTTGGAAAAGCAACCTTTGCATTGCAGTTCTCAAATGGAAGTACCTCATTTGAAAACATTAAATTGGGGGTGTTATGCTCAGCGTGGGGCCAGCCCTGAGGAGAGGACCGTGTTATGTTGGAAGCCCACAAGGAAAGAGGAGCAAAGACTAAAGAGAATTCAGTTATTTATGGTAGAGAACAGAAGATTGAAAAATGCCAACCAGCATTTAAATACAATGAAAGCTTCTACGTTTCTTTTCTAGTCATTCAGAATCTTTAATAAACTTGCAGGAATCTAATGAAGTTCTTCTTCACAGTATTTGCAAAAGATAGATGCTACTAAGGAAAGGGAACAGAATTGTTACTTGGAAATATTTGAACAACTTAAGAAAAAATGATTCCCACTGTCCATAAGCCTATAAAAATTTTTGCTAAAATAAATTACTATGCAATTACAAATCATTCTTATCTATTAAAAGCAGGTCCCTGAGAGCCCCTAGTAGTGGACACGCTCCACACACGGGCATAGCTCCTTATTTGTTTATATGCGTTTACTCATTCATTGTTCAGTAGTAATTATGCACCTGCCCATGCCATGTACCGTGCTAGGTGTTGGCGAAACGAAGTTGAATCATGCAATGTATGTGGAGAAAATTTGAAATTGCATTTCTATCTGGCGATAACATTGTACCTGTGAGTCAGGGTTTTTCACTGGATAGAACGCATCACATTTTCTCAGTGTACAGAAGGACATGCTATCACATTTGTTTTTATTGGAAGTCAGCTTTCTCTCACACTTAAAAAAAAGTGTAAAAGCTACATGATTCCTCATTAGCTAAGCCATCAGAAATCTAGATTTTTAGAGATATTCTTACCTTTCCTGCTATCACACTGTGTCTGCTCTAAACAGGATAGCAGTGTGTGCTGGCCATTGTGTATAATCTGTGTATCCAGTCATTTGGCTAATACTCATGGAATGTTTCTGATGAGCCAAGCACTCACTGAGCTCGGGTACTGAAAGAAATGAAGTTGAACGAGAGAAATGCCTTACCCTCAAGTAGACTCTAGAATCGTAGCACTTCCTGGAAGATACTGGGTAATCAGAGACAGAATGCTAGGACCGGTTATAAGGCATCACTCTTCTGCCTTCTTCAGGGATCAAGACACAGGATAAAAGAAACCAAATGGAAACAGACTCTAAGACTCTAGATTGCAGTAACTGTCTACCCTCCAGGGAAATTAGAGTTTCCTATAAGGATATGCAAATCCTACAATGGGATGTTTTCTTTTAATGTCATATATGTAAATTAGAGTGAGATCTGAGTGTATTAAAATTCCAGTGATAATGGACCAACAGAATTCACAGAAGTTACTTTCTATTGGATGAAGAGAATGGGCAGTTTCTGTACTGGTTGTGAAGGCATGACTGACAGTGGGAGAACATTGCTAAAATCCACAGTTTTTCCAAATTCATACTCCTCATTCATTCCTGGCATTTACCATTCCTTTGAACACCTTACACTGTTGTCTGTGTTATTTTTTTTTTTTTAATTTACTGCTTTGTTTTTACGATTAGGTAGTAGGTCCCTAGAGGGTATGGCCCACGCCCCTGTATACAACGTCCCCCAGACTGGCTGTTCAGTAGGCAGTTTCTGCTGCTATAGCTGCTGACCGCTGGGGGTGATAAATTATCATCTTGATCCATTTCTAAATAGAGGAACGCCCTGCATCTTGGGATGAGTTTTGGGCAACCTGTGAGCCCAGAGATCAGATCACCTGGCAAAGGAAAATGAATTTCACTATTTATTGGCCGAAGGGAGATTTTTAAAGAGATGAGCTGGAATCAAGTACAGGAGAAAAGGAGAGTCTGGCAGCTTTTTATACTCACATCACATGATTTGGAGACATGTGTGAGTTGAGGCTCCCATCCTGGGCATTGTTAATTTTCCTGCTCTTCCCTCAAGAAAAAGTTTATGAAGTAGGTTGCTTGGGCAAAAGTTGGAGGTCCTCTGGGATTATCTCATCCTGTGACTTACCGACCTCGATAAGCAGCTCACATCCTCATGGGCCTTTACATTTAATGTGCTTCAAGGGGGGAATTGTTAATGTTTTGTTATTACTCCCAAAAGGGTTAGCCTACTTTCCAGCAGAGCTGGAAAGAATTCAAAGATCTTGGCCACAAGTATGTATCAAATACTAAAGAGTAACTTAGGACCCAAGATGCAGTCACTCACTTAGTCGTTGAAAGAATCAACTCAATTAGATCTTTTAAAGTAAATACAGTATGTCCTTCCTGCTACTCCGGGCCAGTTTCATATCATCCTACAAACTTTTAAGTTAGAGCCATGGTTCTCGAACCTTCAACAGGCATCAGAAACACCTGGAGGGCTTATTAATCACAGATTGCTGGCCTTTAGCCCCCAAGTGTCTGGTTTGGTAGTTTTGGGGAGATGCCAAGCATCTACGTTTCTCGTGTTCCCAGGGGATCCTGATGTTCCTGGTCCTGGGATCACACAGTGAGGACCCCTGGATTACAGAAAGATCTCCTAGATCTTTGGAGTTAGCCGCAGAATGCAACCTAACCAGCTGTGCTTCCGACATAGCAGGTTCCACCTTCCTTTTTTTGCAGTTGCCTGACTTTCTCAATTTCTTCTAACCCTCCTCCATGGATTCATTTACATATTCAAAGGCAGTGAATCTAAGGATGGAATATTGAGAATCTATAAAGGCCTGATAGATCCCACACGAAGATGCATGGAGATGCTTTCACTACAACCTGAAATTGAAATTGAAGTGTGCGCCAGGGAATGACAAGGCTGTACATTCACCCAGAGGTCTGTCTGTAGGTCCTTTGTCTTCTAATTCCCCCATGGGGGACAAGGATACCTTGCATTCCTGGTGTCTGCTGACCCCTAGTGGCCAACGATGCCATCCCCTACCTCTCTATGCATTTTTACAAACTGCAAACTAGGGGAAGATTTGGGGCTGAGGTGAGGGTGAGGACGGATAATTCATCATATTGACCATCATTTTCAAATTGGGAAGAAAACATGGACATGCGATTTTTTTCCTGTTTTGTACTTCCTCGGTAAAAAGGAACAATGACTTGCAAAGTCGTCTCCAGATCTGTCAGGCCAATGTCTTTCAAATTCAAGACCTTCAGCTCCCTACAAAATCCAGCTGTTTGCCCAGGATTTAGTGTCATAACTGTAGAGATTAGAATCTGGGTGTAAAAAGGCTTTATGCGATGCCAGCGAATGTAATTTAAAGGCATATTTAAATAGGTATACGGTGTAAATCAAATGTGAAGATAATGACAGTTATTTCAGGGAACATTTAAGTCAGATTAAGTTTCCAATTGAGTTGCTCAATATCCCCGAATATGAGCAGATCCACCAGAAAATTTGCTGGCTTTAGTACAGTACATCGTTGCTAAGTTAGTATTACCCATAAATAAAATTCAGAAATGTTTTTTCCTTGTGGACCAAAACATTTCAAAGGAAATAGCTTAGAACGCATTAAATATGCTATATTGTTTGTATTAAAGGATCCTGATTTTTGATGTTTCAGCATGAGGGAGTTTAAAATTGAGAACAGTCTTAGAAATCACTGGGTCTTCAGCAATCTGTGAATTAAGGGCAAACTTGATTCCACACACATGAGATATAGTAGAGTGCTTACATCTATAAACTCTTTCCTACCATCCTCTTGTGTCTGCCAGCAAAGAGATTGATAGTAAGTGAAAAATAGTGACCCCCCCTCAAAAAAAACCGTCCAACACTATTTTTTGTCTTTCTGTCCCTCAATGCCTTAAAAGTAAAAGATATAAAGAACACTAAAATGAATAAATTCTTCTGGTGAGCCATTGAGAAGGAACCATCTTCACAGTGAATAATGTTTAAATCAAGTGCTTGCCTGACTGCCCCAGAGTGCACACACACAGAGTCTCTCATTTCAGCCAGATTAAGTGACCCAGCTATTCTGTATGTACTATTAAAAAGAAGAGAACAGAACCCAATGAAGATCCTCTTCTCAAGGAGCACAGAAGTCTGCTCTAGGAGAGCACAGAGGTCTGTCATGTGGATGCTTTCAACATTTAAGGCTCTCCCCTTAGAACAGACAGATCACCAGGTGGGAATTTGCTGCTGCTGCTGCTGCTTCCTCTTCTTCTTCTTCTTCTTCTTTTTTTTAAATCATTATTTCAAAGTCTGTTTCTGGCAGGTTCTTTTAGGATCTCATCAGAAATGTAGCTATAGTGCTTTATTCACGATGACATTTCATTTTATTGGGATGGAGAATGAGGGTTCGCTCCTAAAGCACAGATTTGGAAGAGAGAAGATTGATTGCACACATGCACAGAGAAACAGCATTACCTGAAAAAATATGTGCTGGCAAACGACCTAGACTTATAATATTAATAAAACGGATTTACCTGTGTAATAGACATGTAATATAAATCACTCTAAGGAATTTGTGACATATTAACATTGCATGAAGCAGAGTTATCTTGGGTAGGGATCTCTCTATTACCTTCATCCCGTTGGAGAACTTGCAGTGCCATTCACTAACATTTCACAGGTGTTGCTGTGCATATAGTTTAAACAACAAGGGTGTTCTTCTATAAAAGTTCCCACCACTTGCAGTTTGTAACTCAGACTGTTATTTCTGAATCTTGACAGCAGGCTGCTGGTGTTTCATTGTTCCCATTCGTGATAACGTATCGCTTGCTCTTACCAGTGAGAAATACTTTCTAGAATATTTTGTGTCACTCTTTTAAAAAATTGTATACACATATCTTTAAAACCATATACTAAACCATATACTAAAAACCAGTTTGGTGGCGCCTGGGTGCCTCAGCAGGTTAGGCTTCTGCCTTCAACTCAGGTTATTGTCTCAGGGTCCTGGGATCAAGCCCCGTATCGGGCTCCCTGCTCAGCTGCTTTCCCCCTCTCTCTCTGCCTGCCTCTCTGCCTACTTGTGATCTCTCCCTCTCTGTCAAATAAATAAATAAAATCTTTTAAAAAAAAAAACAGTTTGTATACATAATGTCTCAGATTCTATGACTTTCATCATGCCGATGGCCGTACTTGAAATATCCCTTTTTATTTCCCTTTTCTGTTACAAAGTCCATCTTTTCCAAAGAGAGCTCTCTAACCCCTTCAACACCTACATTTTTTCTTGTTTTTATGACTGATAACCTACTTAGTAAAGTAACATAGTTACAGCTTTTCTACTAAAGCACATCCATATTTTCAATTGATTTGTATCTTTCCAACTGTAGCTTAAGCTCCCTGAGAGGTTCAGGATTTGTTTTCTGTTGTTTCTGAATTTCACGTAACAAATATTAACACTTAATAAGTGCTCAGTAAAAATCCTTTGCATTAAATTGCACGTCAACACCCAGCCTAATCCTAGTTTATGTGGCAGCTGTAGAGGCACCTAAGAAATAAGGAGCAATTAAAAAAAGAATCATTCTTGTATTGTGGTTTTCAAGTACCAAACTACTGAAGAAAGAGAAGATCTGAATATTCACAATTGCCCTAATTGGCTAACATCCTGCGAACTGGCTGAGAAAATTAACAAGTCCTCTTAAATTTTTACTAATGCTTCCCCCTGATGCCTTTGTTATTAATTTTCTTTTTGTCATTCTACAAAATATTCAGAGTCCTTTAGAAAATCGTCACATTGATTTTTGTAGCAATTTAATTATGCTTTCATATAGTTTAGAACTCAACAAAAGGGTACACTTCCAAAAAATTATGATCTGATTCTCATAAGGTAAGATTTTATTCCAGGCTTAAACAATAAAAGTAACTAGAAAGCTATGTGAGGGAAAGAATAGAAATGGCCCTGATGAATCACAAAAGGAGAGGCGTTGCAATCATAGGTATTGGGATAAGACAGTCAGAGAAGGACAACCATCACACCCTTAAATTATAGCATACTTGGTGACATGAACAGTCCTGAAAACCCTTTCCTCCTACACACAGACACACCCTCCCCCTTAGTATTCACCCTCAGAGATAGAGGGGGACATTAACACCTTATTTTCAGCTCAGAATTAAATTAATTTTATCTATCTGTGCATAACTTAGGATTCTGGGAAAAACTAAATGGGATCTGTAGGATATATGTGAACAGCTAATTAGCCACTCTGTTTCTTATAATATCTTCACTTGAATGATTCTTTCATTGAAAATAATGGTCTGTGTCCTATGGTGAAACAGATTGAGTCAGCTGTTCCCTGAGCTTTTCAAGTGATGAGCTGATGAATTTGTCCTTTTATTTGCAGGATAATTTCGATCTTAAATTCCCATTTTTTTCTACAATTGTCTATTCCTTCAAAATATCTACTCCTTTTGTCTATGTAGACTCAACCTAGTCTGATAAGAAACAAATGTAAATATCTAGAAAATCATTATTTCCTACTGGGCGCAATAGGACAGAAGGAGGTAGGTAGTCCAAAACATCATGCCAAGAACCCTTTAGTTTATAAATTATCTGAATCGATGAATGATTGACAAGAGTGATGGCCAGAGTTCACAGAGTAAATACATTTTTTTTTTTTTTTGCATTACTGACATGTAGACATAAATACTGGTTTAAAATGTAAATGTTAATATATTCCTCAGAAATCGAATCACCTTTTATGAGCACATGATTAGCCTTAATTGCAGAAATTTATTCCTTGATTAAATGATAGCCATAGTGCTGCCATTAGCAAAATTACATATTTTCTAATACTTTTAAATTCAATTTCATGATGATAACCATACTACTACTCCTGCTAATGATAATAGCTAGAATTAGCTGGATACTTTTTATTTGCCAGTCATTGTGCACATACCGTTTCACATTTGATCGACAAATAATCCCAAGTAGTAAGCACTATTGAAGAGTAGGCAGGCCCTCCCATTTTACAGATGAGAACACGAAGGCTTAAGCTGACTAGAGAATCTTCTCAAGATCATCTAGGTAGAAAGAGGAAGACCAGGGACTCAGGGCTAAATACCAGCCGCCACCCTTAAAGATTTACTCTACAGGTTACCATTTGATCGTTATCTAGTTGTGGCAATATTTCCTAAACCAAAAAATGTAGGCGCATGGTCTGATAGGAACAAAAGTATAGCCAGGAGAAACTGGGGCAGTATGTTTGACCTTGAGACAACTGTTGCTGTGATGTAGCTCGTGTTTTGGAGCATGCCATGAAGGCCAGTCTGTGATAGAGCTGGGCTGCCATACATTCGCACTTGGCTTTAGTTAATTATACTCTTAAAAACCCGATATGTTCACTTTTTACATCAAAATAGGAATTTATGGGTTAATTTCCCAATGATAGCCATCAGATGATTAATCAAGGCCTTAATAAATAGTAACTCTGATGTCCTACAGATGCATTGTGAAATATCCACCAGTCCTTACGAGCAGAAAGTTCTCAGATGAAGGACGGAACTAACATAAAATAAATGATTTAATGTTGCGTTCAAAACAACTTTCTATGCACCATGATAGAACTGGAATGACTTTCCTATTTCTCTACTGAAATCATAACATGACTGTCTTTCATAAAATAATCATTTTAAGCAAACAGCGCATGTGGGCCAAAATTGTTGGGTTGTTCTCAGTTAAAATTTAGCATTAATATGACTGACTCATAAATTATTCAACACTGATATAAACACGGATGGTTTCCCCAAGAAAATCTTTTTCCCAGGTCCCAGAAATCATTTTTGCAGCCCATTTTTATCACACAAAAAGCCTGCCATAGATTAATCAGAAGAAATTTTAGGTATTCAATAGTTTTAAAAGGCTACATTTAAAAGACTTGCTACTTGAAGTGAAATGATGAATCAAATTTGATTTAAAATATTTTTCCTTTTGAAAAACCTTCAATCAAATAATCAGGGAGAAAAGTGACAATAAAATATTGGAACTAGTCATTTTTAAGAGCCAATATAATCTTAAATGATAGGGATTCAGTTTCTATAGAGCCCTTTCCGGGCTCAAGGTCAAAACTTTAATGTGGTAACCAGCTTAAGCTAAAATCTTTTGCACTTTTTGGAGAGAAGGGTTTGGTGTTTGAAAGAGATACAAAGGAAAGCTAAGACAGGGGAAATCTTGCAGAATTAAATTTTAAAAACTGTCTTTTAGAAAACCCTGTCTACAAGCCTGTCTCATTGAACTAAGCAACAGGCTGAGAAACCAAGGTCATTAGTTTAATATCCCCCTGCCTGAAATTTTCCACATGATGTGTTTTTCTCAGTGTCTCATATTTCAAATATTAAATAATTGCTCAAATCTACTGAAATCTTAAGTGTTAAAGGATCATTAAGATAATTCTCATCCAACTTACTAATTTTAGAGGAAAAGAGAATGGAACTCAAGAGAAGTTTATGTGACTTCCCCAGTGCCACACAAATAATAGGGAGCAAAATATTTAATTGCTACACTAAACGTTAATTAGCTGGTGAACTGGCCATTCATACTGTGACATCCCAGCAGTTTTATAAACAGCTGGAATGATTAACAAATATACCACTATGCTTATGTCCAAATGATCAATCTTTCTAAACAATTACTTTAAGAGGATATACAGACATTCCAGTGATTACCGAAAAGAGTTTTGGAATTCCCTTTCCAGAGTCAGGTTTTAACAACATGTATACATTACTTCAGGTGTTACTTAATAGCGACTGAGAGCCTACTATGTATAGGGCACAGCACATAAAGAGATCAAGGCCACTATGCTTGTGTTGTCAAGGACAGTAGTAGAAGTAAAGATGGACAAGAGGGGGGAAGAGGAAATACAATGAATAAAATTGTAAGGTTGGATTTAAGGCTGGTAAGAGAAGGTGGAGATGAATAATTACATATATATACCTGTGTCAGGCACTGCTCTAAGCATTTGTAAAGACTCAGCTTTAGACCAACACCGTGAAATATAAGAAATGCATCTTGATTTGACAGATGAGCAAACTGAGACCCAGAAAGTTTGAACTACTTTCCCCCAATGAAACAGACTGTTAAAAGACAATTTTTTGCCATCATATGGGGCCAAAACATGTGTTACAAACTGTAACATGATTCCATAAAATAAAACTCAGATGTATTTTAGTAAATACTATTACCACTTCACTGTATATATCAGTAATGAGCAAAGATGGACACAATAAGAAATGACTTAGTGAACAAAAATAAGTATGTCACATTATCAGGAGATCATGAAAAACACTAATGTCACTAATAAATTCTATGAGATAAAGTATCTGTGAAAAGGTATTTGAAAGCTCTAATAATGTTCAGGAAAAACTGTCAGCCTATCTGTAGTACAAACAAGTTTGAATTTGAAATGTCAAACAGTATAAAATTTTTGTATTCTTGGTTTATCTTAGACCCTGATCAAGCCATTTATTGTTAACTGTAATTAGAAGTTCCAACTAATGTTTCTTGGAAAATAGAATCCTGGCATATCTGTTTGGGGAAGACTCAACATAATCATTTTCCGTACTAGCCAAAGAATGTTACATCATTCTCCTTTGTAATAAAATGCTGTCTCCTAAAAGTTTCACATTCTGGGGGCACCTGGGTGGCTCAGACGTTAAGCAGCTGCCTTTGGTTCAGGTCAAGATCCTGGAGTCCTGGGGTCAAGCCTGCATCAGGCTCCCTGCTCAGCAGGAAGCCTGCTGCTTCTTCTCACACTCCCCCTGCTTGTGCTCCCTCTCTCGCTGCCTCTTGCTGCCAAATAAATAAATAAATACAATCATTTAAAAAAAAAGAAAAGAAAAGAAAAGAAAGTTGAACATTTTATGAGGATACATGTGATGTGAAAAAGAAATAAAAGTGTGTTCCATGAGTTCCATGAGTTCAATCAAGAGCTGGCTGGAGAGTAACGTAACATGTTAGAGCCAGATCACCCTTAGAAACCGAATTATTCCTATCTCAGATGGCAAAGCTCTTCACTGAATCACCCAGCATGTGAGATAGCATCCTACAGGATTCATTTCCCCCGTCACCCACATCCATCACTGAGCTCTTTCAGCTCTGCTCCTTCTCTATATGTTAAACATGTCCATCCTCTATAGCCCCACTGTCCCAACCTAGGTTTGAGTTATTTTTTAAGCCTTCGAACTGGTCACATCGCTTTCAATTCTGCTTCTTCCCAGTCCCTTTTCCACACTCACAGGAATCATTCTAAAACGTAGATGTAGTATCTTCAATGTCTTGTGCTCACCAACAGATTGAAGTCCAAATACTTCAACCTGATGTACAGAATCGTTAATGATCCAACTGGTGGTTTCCTCCACCTCTATATCCAGGCCATAGTGAACACTCTGCCATGGCCCCTCTACCTGGAATACCCTAACTCCCATCTTTTTTTTTTTTTTTAAGGTTTTATTTATTTAGTCGAGAGAGAGAGACCGGTGAGGGGGTGGGGTGAGCATGGGCAGGGGGAGGGGCAAAGGGGGAGGGAGAAGCAGACTCCTTGCTGAGCAGGCAGCAGGACCTGGGACTCCATCCCAGGACCCTGGGTTCAGGACCTGAGCCAAAGGCAGACGCTTAACCAACTGAGCCATCCAGGTGCCCCTCTAACTCCCATCTTTCCCACTTTCTACTAGGCTAACTGCTACTCTTTAATTCATCCATGTGGGTGTCCTCCCCTTCAGGAGTCCCCCTGCAGGACCTCAAAGCCCAGTTAGGTATCTCTTATATGCAATCTCTGCAGCCTGTACTTACCACATTTGAACATTTATAAAACTACATTGACAGTGCCTATTTATATCTCTGTGTTTCTGTTTAATAAAGATAAAGGATATAGGATATAAGGATAAAGAGTGTGTATGCTTCACTTTTAGGTGTTATCTAGTAGGAAAAAAAAAACCGAGTAAATGAATGGGGATAAACCTTATCTGTATATATAATACACAAAACTTTTGGACCAATAACTTTTTCTCTGTGAGCCTCCGTTTTGTCATCCATAAAAGCACAGAATTACTGAAAAGATCAAAAGGGATAGGAAGCTAGAGCTGATGAATCATAATAAGGCAAATATATAATCTATACTATATTGTGACTTTTGTTCTTGTTAACGATTCCTTGTGAAATGGTGCCATGGATACTGCTGTTTTTATGAGCGGCCCTATTTGGCACACTCTACTCACTCTTGTGCAGAGCTCCATACCGCAGATCTGGGCTCTCCCATCCACGTTTTGGCAGCCCATCAGTCAAAGGATTCCCTGGAGAAAGCCAGAATAGTAGCCCGTGAATTAATGGCTGGTTACTAAGTATTTGCTTCAATAAATTAGAGCTGTTTCATTAAGAAAGATGTTACTCAACAAGGATATAAATGCATATAGTTCTGCAATACAGTTCTTAATAGAGTGTAATAAAATCAGACTTAACCTCAAAACCATCAGAATTAATTAACTCTTTGGGGTCTTCTCCACAAAATTAGTGTGGTTTGGAATTTTTAACTTGGGTTTTATATGCATTCTAGGAAAATATATAAAAGCCAAGGGAACACATTCTTTTTTCGTTGTTGTTTTGTTTTCTGTGAAGCATGAGGAATGTCAAGAATTGTCTCTAATAATCCTTAGGTAGTTGCATAAGCCTTAAACATGTGATTCTCCATTTTTCTGAACCTAATTATTACCTAAGACTTATAATAAAATATATAATTAATGTTCCCACTGCTAGACATTCTGATTCAGTACTTTAGTTCAGGACTGAGGACTTTGCATTTTAATGAGAACCTTAAATGATTCTGATACAGGTTTTAATCAATTCACTCTTTAGAATCCTCTACTAAGTGCATCCATCTTCGTTCTTATTTTTTTACAAAAGACACTGTATTTGTAATTATATTTAATAGATTGCTGAACATGCCCATTCATGCAAAGTAACATTTATAGACATTTGTAATGGGGGCGAGGTTCTCATTTTCAAGCCTTGTGTTCACACATACTCAAGTTACAGTAATATAAATAATATATTTCTCTTAAATTTTAAATAGGACCCTATCTCCTTATAAGTAAGTACCCAGAGAATAGGCAAAGATAATATTGTTTTCATGTGGCTATTTTCTTATTACTGGCATTAGATTGTAAAATGGAGTAGGGAGACCACAGGGGACTTGAGGAGATCCGCCCCTGCCACTTCTTCTGTGACCTTAGACAAACACCTAATGGTTGTAGACATCAAGGCCCATATTGGCTCAAAGAACTTGTACTGAATATTCTTTAAAATTCTTTTCCAGGTTGAAGACTATGACATTCTCTTGCATGTTAAATCATTTTAGTTTACAGAAGCAATTTTTTTCTGTCTGAGAATGGTTGCTAATCTGGATTTCAAGAGGAAATATAGGATATTTTCAAAAGTACCACTGTGTTATATGTCTTATGTATTACTTATAGTCTCTATCACAGAAAAGAGAGGGAATAAGATTTGGTAAAAATAGTCATTCCAGGATCGTAAGAGCCTCTCAGATTGTATCTCCAGTAAAGGGATGATGGCAAGGCCCTATCAGATATCCATCCAATGGATAAAAGTATCAGACCATAATATAGTTGTGTTGACAGCTTTTCTATGAAAACCCTTTTTTTTTTTTTTCAGTAAGTCCTGATACCGTTGGTTTAAGGAATTCTGTTTGCGAGACTCATTCTGCACAAATGTGAAGTTACAGAGTGTTCTGTGGACAAGAATGAGGATTCCTGAGAGTCCATGATTTTTAAAATGAAGTGCATGTCTGTTAAGTCAGGAAAAAGAGGCTTAGGGTTCTCTTCCTACAGTGTTCCTTCTTTGAGGGATAAAACTATAGCTCTAAGTCTTTGTAGATTACCTGAGAAGAAATTTGCAAGACTTCTCCTGTCCTAGTTAGGAAATCAAAGCCTGCATTGTTGACAAATACTTTAACTTTCAGAAGTTCTGTCAAGGTGAGAATGATTAGCTAATTTTCCAGTGATCTAACACAAGGATTACACAATTATTCTCTAATTCCTTTGTGTACACACCATCCTGTTCATCAAAGCAAACTTAAGGGACTTAATTTTTAGGGCGCACAGACCATAGCTCCTGTCCACGGGGGATAGCTGATGGTTGTCATGGATAGAAAAAGCCTCTGAGAACTTCTGGTACTGATAGAAGCACTTGCTCAGGAACTTGTAATTTCTTTTTTTCTTACTGACATGCATGTTGAAAGGGCCACTTTGGCATTTGTGTTCTTCTACTCTGAAATAGCAGAACAATGCCTGAATTAGGGTGAAGGGGAAGAATTAATTGGGAAAATTACTTGTGGTAAAATAGTCTAGATGTTAATACATCGTTAAAAATTTTCTGTCACCTCCTCAACAAGAATTGCCATTTACTATTTTATAAGACTCACTGAGGCTCAGAAACATCCAAAATATCAGCATAACAGCAGAATATATGTATATGTATATTCTGTATATTCAGAATGTATGTATATGTATATTCTGCTGTTACATATATATATGTATATATTTTGTTTTCCTTGTAAGGACATTACTTTTTCCTAATGTTTAAGTTGCTCATCTTTCTTCATACATGATTTTCCAAGAGAACTTTATACAAATAAATTTAAATATATTTACATTCATAGCTAAATCTTAAGCACTAGGCTAAGTTGCTGGCTCCTTTACGAAGTTTATGATTATGCTTACTAATGAGTGCATTGAAAAGCACCATTTTGTTTGTATATAAACCTATTTTGCATTTTTAGAAATAGTAAATTATCTTTCATCAGAACATCTATTTCAGACTTATTTCTGTGAAAGAAAAAAAAAATCCTGTGAAAAAATATCCAGGTTCTGCACTCTATTGTACTTGACAATGTTCAAAAACCATTGGAGTCAACGCTTTTATTATCTCTTTAGCAATTGTAGCAATTGTAGCGATCGCCATGCTTTCACATAGAATACAAATGTGCTCTTTTATAAAAACTCTGTAATAAATATAACCATAGTCTGCTCCAGTTACTCAGTCTGTAAACAGCCATACATAATTGTATGTGCTTAATATAATTCCCTGATAATACAAACTTGCAATACCAAGGTTATTCTGTTCTTATTTGTTACACTTTTCCCTCCACTTGATACAAATCACTGCCCTCTGGTATAGTCCTGGTTTTGAAATCCATGTATCTGTCATCTGAAAATAGCCCAGGATCTGAGAGGAAAATAAATTTGTCGTACTTTAGAACTCAGAAATTCATTTTCTTTCAGGTATACCTAAAACGCTTCAGCTATAGGTCTGTTTCCAAGAGCGATATGGTAGAGCACTTTCAGAATTTCAGTTCCCAAGGTGAGAACCTCTGGTAAACTTATGTAGTCACTTGTCTTTATATGCAAATATTTCAAAGAAACACAAATATCTAAAATGAATAAATGCTTTTCTCCTCCCACTATAAAGCATTGCTTGTAATTGCCTCCTGACATGATAATGACACAATATATCATTTTCATTAAGATTTATATTTCTGCCTGCAAAGCTGGTTGCAGATATTAAATCTCACACTCCAACTTCACGCATGCCACCAGGCTAGTAAAGAAAACCAATGTTTAGGAAATAAAATTAAGTATTTGTGGACTAGATCACAATCTATAGCACTAAACTGGGTAAGCACTTATTTTTTTACCTTTGCAGCTAATGTACATGTTGCATCAATGATGCATGTATTACTTTTGGATTTAACCAGTCTTTGCACAAAGGATTAATTTAGCACTTTCTTCTGTGTGTTTTCGGTAAGAGACCTACAAGAAAAATGGTTGACACAAATCAGTTTTCAATTTAAAGCATTGCAAAAAGTATCCAGGAACATCTACATAACTCTTTTCTCAACATAAGTGGAGGTACTAAGTTTACTGACTTTGAGGTAGAAGCAAATACACCCTTTTCTAATTCTGAAGATTAATGTAGAAAATTCAGTGGGGTTGCATGAATACTGCCATATATTAAACTAAAAATCTCAAGTCTAAAACCCTGTAAATATTTTGTGATGAATTAAAAATCATTTGGCTCTAGAGCTAGTGAGTTTTTAATGAGACTCAGCAGATTCCTATTTATCCTTGGCAAAATGTATATTTCCACTGTTGGGATAAAAGACTTATCAAAGAAAAAGTCTTACTGAACTTCAAATAATTCAAATGACTGTAGATGAATGAAAAATTAAGGGCTTATGCTTCTTTTCGAAACACATTTCTACCTTACTCCAGGCAAAGATTTTATTCAAATGAAACCTCAGGACTTTAAAAAGAGTTACTTAAAATTATGTGTCAGATGTTCCAATCGTGAAAATATGGCTTTGAAGTGCAATTAACCATCAGGATTAGAACAATCAGATTACAATTAGTATTGAGAGAAAAATTAGCACATGGATTCTGGGCCAGGCTGTTTGGTCTCTAACATTTCTTTGATTCTTTACCCTCAGCAAATTACTAAATCTCTCTGTATCTTCAATCCCCTTATCACTAAAATGAAGGTAGTAAGAGGATCTACTAACTCTTAGGGTTTTTATGAGGACAAATGAGTTGATTTAGACTTCAGTACATGTGTAAGTGTTTGCTATGATAATGATAAGGATCCTTAATTATTTGGGATTTTGGAATTGAATATTCATCTCTTCTGTGGGTAGGGCATATCAGATTTTTAAAATTGCTTGTAAAAAATAAATAAATAAATAAATAAGATTGCTTGTCCTCTGGCACTTTTAAAGAAATGTTCGATAACTTTATTTGAATAGGTGGGTGACTCACTTCTAGTCTCCATGTTTCTCACTAGCACCACCAGAGATGGGAAGGGTAAGTACTAAGGCATAGAATAAGAAATAAGATGTTACCTTTGGGGCAGAGTTCTGATTTCAAGTTGATCTGGGAATTGCCTTTTCACTTTGTTGATGGTTTTAATTATTAAAACCATTATTATTTAATTGATTGCATTAATAGGTACATTTATTTTTCAGCTTACTCATGTTGTGCCTATCCTTTCTATATAAAGATATTTCTGAGGTGACCTCATTGTATGTTCTTGTTAGTATCTTTTTAACCACAGTATTAGTAAAGAACCTTCTCAAGTAAGTGGATGCTCTAATTCCAGACTTGATGCCTTCATGAACTCATTCCTCAACTAATGATAAGACAAGCAAAATACCCACTAGTGCTGTATTCCAAACAATACAATTTTTAATGTTAATTGTTGCCTCTGAGAATTATTTATCCAATTATTTCCTGATTGTGACCCCTTATTTATAAATAAGACTTAATATCCCAAATTATTTATTTCACTTTGGGGGATGTTATTATTAGTACAAATCAAAATTTAAAACTCACAAAAATAAACACATAGATTAATGGAACAGAGGGCCCAGAAATAAACCCACACTTTCATGGTCAATTAAGCTACAGCAAGAATATACAATGGGGGAAAACAGTATCTTCAATAAATGGTGTTGGAAAAATTGGAAAATATGCAGGAAGAATAAAACTGAACTCCTTTTCTTTGAATACCATATGCAAAAATAAATTCAAAATGAATTAAAGACCTACTTGTAAGACCTGAAACCATAAGATTCCTAAAACAAAACATAAGCAGTAGACTTTTGGACATCGGTCTTAGCAATAGTTTTTTGGATCTTGTCTCCTCATACAAGGGCAACAAAAGCAAAATTTAACAGTTGGGACTATTATCAGAGTAAATAGGTTTTGCACAGCTAGGGAAACCATCAACAAAGTGAAAAGGCAACTTACTGATTGGGAGATGATATTTGTGAATGATAAATCTAACAAGGGGTTAATATTATATATATATATATATATATATATATATATATATATATATATGAACTCAAACAATTTAACAATAAAAACAACAAGAAGACCTGATTAAAAATCTGAACCTGAGCAGATATTTACCAAAGAAGACAGGCAGATGGCCAACAGACACATGAAAAGATGCTTAACACTCATCATCAGGAAAATACAAATCGAAACCACAATGAGATATTATCTCACATTTGTCAGAATGGCTAGTATCAAAAAAACAAGAAATAGCAAACGTTGGCAAGGATGTAGAGAAAAGGAATTCTCATGCACGGTTGCTAGAAACGTAAATGGATGCAACTACTGTGGAAAACAGTATGGAGGTTCCTCAAATAATTAAAAATAGAGACGCCATGCTACCCAGTAATTCCACTTCTGGTTATTTGTCTGAAGAAAGCAAAACACTAATTTGAGAAGATGTATGCACCCTTATGGTCACTGCATTGTTTACAGTAGCCAAGATATGGAAGCGGCCTAAGTGTCCCATCAATAGATGAATGGATAAAGATGTGGTAAATATATACACAACGGAATATTAGCCAACCAGGAAAAAAAAAAAAAAAAGAATGAGATCCTGCTATTTTGTGACAATGTGGATGGACCTAGAGTATATTATGCTAAGTGAGATAAGTCAGACAGAGAAAGACAATTATCGTTTTCTTTTTTTGGAAAGAATTTATTTATTTATTTATTTGGCAGAGAGAGAGAGAGAGAGCACAAATGGGGGGCAGCAGGCAGACAGAGAGGGAGAAGCAGGCTCCCCACTGAGTAGGGAGCCGGATGTGCGGCTCAATCCCAGGCCCCTAACCCAAGCCGAAGGCAGACATTCAACCGACTAAGCCACCCAGGCATCCCAACAAATATCCTTTGAGTTCAGTTATGTGTGGAATCTTAAAAACAAAACAAATGAACAGACAAAACAAAAGGGAAAGACTCATAAATATAAGGAACAAACAGGTGGTTGCCGGGGGGGGGGGGGGGAGGTGTAGGAGTGCGGATGATAGGTGAAAGGAATTAAAATGTACAAATTTCCAATTGTAAAGTAGGTATGTCACGGGGATTTAAAGGGCAGCATAGAGAATATAGTCATAATGTTGTAATAACTCTGTGTGGTGACAGATGGGATAACTAGACTTATTGTGAACATTTCCTTACATAAATGCTGAATCACTATGGTGTACACGCAAAACTAATATATTATTGTATGTCAACTGTACTTCAATAAGAACAAAATTAAGAACTCAGAGGAGTAAAAAAGCCTTACATTCTCTGCTCATGTACAAACTGCTCTACCACCTTCCTGCTTACCGCCCCACACACAGTGCTCCTGCATCACCAAAAAGAAATACAATCAATATTAAAAAAAAAAAAAACACAAAACTGACATTGCATCAATAAATATAAAACATTGTCATCAGGGAAAATGTCCTTATGTTTGCCAACTATATCCCTAGCAGGTGTTACTGAAAGAAAACTTAGTTTGGAGAAAAGAAAAAAAAAAAAAAGAAATATAGCTTAAATGATCTTTCCAATAAAACTTAGTATAATATCTCTCTAAGATGATTTTGTGAAGTCTTATTTATAAAGTGGGATTCTGAGATAGAGGACAGTTGAGGTTGATTTGTTATTGGAGAGCAGCCTGCACAGGGCCACAAGAATGACAGGTTGATTGAGCGGTAATGGAGACAGGGGACCTTTCAGATAGGGATTGACTTGTATTTGACAAATGCTAATGATGGTTGAAAAAAGATAACTGAAATGCTCCAAGCCCTGTCTCTGTTGGGTAATACATTAAGGGTATTTAGAGAAGTGTCAGTCTCTCGCTTGGTTTAATACTGCTTTTTTTAATTGATGTTCCTCTTACCTCTTAATATTTTGTAAAGAATTTGCATTTGTTAGAACAATATTTCAGAATATCTGCATAATATAAGGAAATCAGATGCTTGGACATTGACAATGGAACGCTGGTGATATTTGAGATTCCCTTTAAGTTTTCTATTACAGTTAATCTTGGTGTAATCCTTGCTTTTTTCTTCTCTCAAAAACAACTAATTTTTACTAAATCTCATGCTAGCCTCTTTTTTTTTAAAATTTATATGCTATCCTCTTCTATATGCATGTATAAATGCTAACTTTCTCACTAACGATGCTTCTCTTGAAGGATTTGGCCATTCCTTTATTTGTTAGAGTTTTATCTCTGTTACAATTTTCTCCCAGTGTTACCTTCATCTTCACATATTTCTTGATATTCCAACCACCAAGCAGTGTTTCTTTCACAAATATAACAACCCCCGTCCTGTTCTTCAAACTAAGTGCAACTTTTCCTTTCCTGGCTAATAGCCAAAGTGGTATAAATAGTTGCTCTTTATTACATGGTCCTGTGTGGGGTCATGTTAAGAAGATTTGAAAAATAAAAATGCCACTGGGATACAAATAGCACTGAAACTTTGTCGATGTTGAGGACTTAGGCCAAACTGTTCGTATCTTCATCTCCTTTTCCCGGGACCCCTGCCGGCCCTCTGACGCCCACACCCACACCCTACCTTCACCGAAACAGCTTCTGAGTTCCTCTTCAGGGCAACCCATCTTCAGACATTTGTGGTACAGTAGATATATGGACTCTGTGTCCCCAACCAGCTTTTCCTAGTTCAACATTTACTATATTTAGCCTTCATTTGTGATTAATAAATCTATCTCACTTTCTAGCTTTGAATTAAAGAGAGAAGCTGAAACATGAATAAAAGAGAGAAAAGGATTTAGAAAGAAAATATTATTAGGTTTAATAAGTGACTTAAAACTAAAACCAGGAAAAGTAATATGGAAGGAATCATGGACCAACTTGGGCACAGTTCTTTAAGCTCCAGGCCTTGCACAGAACCATTATTCAATATGGTGGGTCTGTGGAAGGGAAGGAAGGAGGGACAGAAAGAAAAGGGTGAAAGGTAAGTCAGCCTGGCTCTTCTTGGAAATAGTTCCTGGACTGAGGGAAGACTAGATTTCATGCCTCTCTCACTCTGTCCTTAAAACATGGGCAGGAAACAATTTAGGTTTAAGCTTTTATCTTACATAAAGCATCATGACAAGAAATTACTCCTTAGGGTCCCTTCACATGTTCAACATCTGTCTTCCCTCTAAAAGCTATATAAGTCTTTCTCAGTGAACCACCTTATACAACATAGATCACCTACACATCTGGCTAAATAAAACCAATTATACTATTAAAACTAAACCGGGATTTGCCAACAATACAATTCACTTGCCTGGTCTTCTTCAAAGTGAGATATAGGGTACCTGGAATGTACTATGGGTTTGCTGGTTGTATTTTTCACCCAGAACGTCATTCCTCTTGCTTTTCTCTTGACGTCATTTCCTTCTTACTCTCTTATCTCCGAAACCTGATTAAAGGGATAAAACAAGGAAATAGTGATAGAAAGTTGAACAAAAGTGAACAGAAATGCTTAGGTTTCCTAACTGGGATTTGCCCGGATTTATCTTTGTGACCAATGCCTTCTTGGCAGTGTTTCTCTGCGTAACTTTCACCCATCTGTCAGCTGCTTAAATGAAAAGAATGATTTCCTTGATTCTTACCATATAGGTTTAGACAAAAGCTGAGTTTAGAGCTATTGCTTGAGTTCTTTCATGAGAAAAATGTCTGGTTTTTTTCCATAGTAAATTAAAATATACGTCATTGGTTGCTTAAACAATATACAAAGCCCATCTGTTCAAAAAATGTTTTCCTACATTAATATGAAAGTAGTACATGTCTAGGGGCATAGGTTGTGGTGTTGCACTAAAGAATGGATTTCAAAGGTAATTCATTCTCTACTATCACTATTTGCAAAAACAATGCATGCTGTATAGATTCTACATATATGATTTCTATATAGTTTCTTACTTATACAAATGCTTTATGCATACATCATCAGGTAATACATTCCCTTACTCAGTGGCACGTATTGTGATAATTTGTTGCAATTGGCAGATTAGGAAAGTGTGAACATAATCTGTGTAACCAGTCTAATAACATAGTTCCAAATGAGAACCAAGGAGATGTCGATTAGTAATTGTACACACTCACACACGTACATAAACACACACCTATACAACAACAAATGCGTAAGATCTTTTCTTTTTAAAAATACTCTTATCCTTTTGATTTATAAAACATTTACTTACATGGTTAACATGAAATACTTCCAGGTTTTGATGAAAATTGATTTGTTAGAGTGTAAGAATTCTTTTTACCTTATGCATCCCTTAAGATATTCTATCTGAAATATTATTGTATTTTCTTTTCAGTTATAGTTCTTTAAATTCTATCTTTAAAAACTCTACTAGAGCAGCAAAACTTGAGTACTTCAATCTCCCACAACACTCATGCTTGCACATATGAGAAAAATAACTGTTACTGTGTTGTAATGCTTCATTTTTTCCCCATTTTTTTGTTCTTTATTACGCATTATCAATCAGGCTTCAGATGCAGTTGTGAAGAGCACACTGGAAGCTTAGCAGCCACTATTGTCCTTGAGGTCTGACTAAAGTGTTGAAAGTCTCTACGAGAGATGTAGAAACACATTTCCAAATTTAGCTCATTCCGCAAACCAAAATGAGGCTTCCCCCGCCCCAAAAACAATTATTTTGCAATTTGCACTTTTCCCCCGTAAGTTTATTTGACAGTTACTATCCTCTCCTCACCAAGTGCGGACTGCTTCTCTTCGTAATCCAGGGCACCTAAAGACATTTTTTTTTTTCCCTTAAGAAATGAAGGGAAAGAAAGAAATCAAGGGAATGCAAAATGCATTTTCGGCTGGTGTTTAGAATCCCATGGCAAATCCTATCTTCACTTTTCTGTATACTGTTCTCATCTTTAAAGAACTTAAATTTGGGCATTTTTAAATATGTGTGTGTTTTTAAACACTTAAATCTCTGCCCTTCTATTCTTGTGTTGGTATTAGGCACTTAAAGAGAGGCTAAGTTAAAGGTCATTTTAGAAGGAAGAAATCATAGAACTAATGGAAGTGAATCCTAGGAAACATTAAGTTTAAGATCCCTGCCTTTGTTGTTGTTGTTGTTCTTTCATGAGAGAGAGGATAGTATTTATATTTTTCTATCACTGAATTTAATCCAGAATGTGAACAATGACCCTGTGGACAGTTGGTTATAATACGGTTACATGTATTCACTTTCAGCAGTTGATGGACATTCTTTTAATTGCCTCCGTAAGGAGTTGGTTTTAGGTGTAAACTGACCAACGTAGCTTGAACTCAATCACTGTCAAGTGTCTTCTGACCATGCATATGAATAGAAATACTTGCCAACGGTCAAGTTCCACATATACTATGTGAAAATAAAAATGAAAAATGATTAAAAACAGCAATGACAACACACTTGAGAAGAAACAAAAGAAAGAAAAAAATAGCAGTAAATGTGCCCTTGGTTACGCCATTGGAAAAAAGGACCCCAACGTTGAAAAGAAAGAGGGAACCTGCCCACTTAGTAAGGGACTAGGGCAGCAAAGGATAAAGTATCAAAGAATTAAAAGAACTTATGAGAAACTACTAGACTGGTGGTTCTCAAACTTGGCTGAAATTGAAAATCACCAACTTTTAGAAAATCACCAATATTTAAAAAAAATAACAAATACCAATGCCTGAGCTCTCTCAGAAATTCTTTTACAGGACTGGGGTGCAGCCTGGGCATTGGGATTTTTATAGCTTCCCAGGTGATTCTAATGTTCAGCCAACGTTAAAAACCCCTGTTCTAGATTGTTCCTCTCTCTGTTTCTGTCTCTCTCTCACTCTCTCTCTCTCTCAAACAGCTTTTGCAATGTCAGCAAAACAAATAGCAGTAGTTTGATCTTTGGGGGAACTATATGATTTTTTTTGTTTTTTGGGGTTTTGTTTTGTTTGTTTGTTTGTTTTTTGGTAGCTGGTTTATTTGAATTGTACAGAATTTATACTTATAAATAAAGCAGATCCGTACTACAAAGTTGAATTCCACTCTCCACTCTTTACGAAAAGATATCTCAATCAAATAAATAAAAGAACTACTCATATAATAGTTTACTACAAAGTGATTCTGGTTCCCCCAAGTCTGTGCACATAGCTAGCTGTATGGTACTCAGAGTTTAGGAGACTTCCAAATCAGGAGATTCAGCCCTGATTCTCACGCTGTGTTTGGTTGGACCAGTGGTGACACTGGCATCACCATATGGAGAAGTACATTCCTAACCCACGTGCCCTTGGAAGAATTTTCTCATCCCTTACTACTACAGGTTTCTCATCTCTAAAATAAATGAAATTTATTTTATAAAATTGTGACAGAGTCACAATTAAAGTTCTTAATTCTCAGATTATATATTTCATTTTGTTCACATTTTTGTGAATTTCTTCTCCCTTATATATGTACATATGCACTCTTCTACTAAAAAGCTGGGATCATGATGTATACAAAGTTTAATATCCTAATTCTCCCATATCTGTATATTGTGGCCAATTGTGAACACATCATGATTATTGTGGAAAATAGAAAAAGTTATTTAAGAAGTCAGCAATGAGTTCTATCTTTCACTATATTTTGGCATATTCTTTTTCAGTCATTTTTCAAGGAATTGTCTAGACCATGTGTGTGTCTGTGTGTATAGTTTGTGTGTACAAAAATTAACAATGCTCATATTATAAAGTTGGATAAAAAGAAGAGAATTGAGTGAATTGATAAATAGCACAAATAATCCTTCACTGACAATCAAATATTTTGAGGATTTCTTTCTTCTTTAGTATTATAACAAAAGTACTTTCCAATATCATGCAATTTTATAATACAGTATTTTAACCCATGCAAAATGTTCCATCTTACAAATTTATTTAGTTCTTACCTTACTCTTCAACATTGCTTTCAGTGTTTTCTGTAGTCATAAATAATGCTATGAGGAACAACTTTGTGCCTTTGACTACCTCTAATTATTTCCTTGGGCTAGATTTTTGAGTTTGCAAGTTCAAAGAATCTGAATGTTTTGGAGCCCTTTATGCATATTGCCAAACTAGTTTTCAGTTTGTTTTTGTCTTTTTTTTTTTTTTTTTAACAATTTTTTTGAAGTAGGCTCCATACCCAGCATGGAGCCAAATGTAAGGCTTGAACTCCAGACTCTGAGATCAAGACCTGAGCTGAGATCAAGAGTTAGATATTTAACCAACTGAGCCACTCAGGCGCCCCCCACCCCGCTGACTTTTTTTTCTTTTTCTTTTTTTTACAAATTTAAACTTCCTCTAGCAACATGTGAAAGAGACCTAGATACCATCCTCTCACTAAAATAGTTCTTCATTTTTGTTCAGTTGTATACATGAATGGAAGATTTACTTCTAAACTTTCCTTCACTTTCTTGAGAAACAGTCTACTACAGTCAGGCCTGTAGTAGAAGCTGAGAACCACAGATGATTACAGCCTGATAAAGACGAATGTGTTTATTGAATAATGTCTTACTGTTTTGTTTTGTTTTGTTTTCAAGGATTTTATTTATTTATTTGACAGATGGAGATCACAAGTAGGCAGAGAGGCAGGCAGAGAGAGAGGAGGAAGCAGGCTCCCTGCTGAGTGGAGAGCCAAATACAGGTCCCATCCCAGGACCCTGAGATCACGACCGAAGCCAAAAGCAGAGGCTTACCCCCCTGAGCCACCCAGATGCCCGTCTTACTGGTTTTTAAAGGATTTTGGCCCCAATATCTCTACAAAGAATAGACCCCCCAAAAATGTTTTTTTAAAAAACAACGTTGAGGGATTTTAAATGATCAATTTCATATTTTAAGAAAAACTTAATGATAAATCTGAGAAGACAGAAAAGAACAGTTTTAGTAAAGCTGGAAGGTCACTGGATTCTTTTCCTTTTGATTTATACAAGTTTTTTGTTCATAAGTTATTACGAATGTGCCAATTGTGAAATATGTCTTTCCTGGAACATACATCATTTCTACAATTCTGTTAAGTGACTTTCTCATGGCTGCAGGAATAAGAATGGAGACCTACTTGTCTGCCATTACAGCCTGTGGTAAGCAACACTAAGTTAGCTATGCCTTCCTGGACTTTAAAAAAAATTGTATTTTTAAGAAAAAAACATTTCAGTTAAATTTTTATTCATTTGGAAAATATCCTCTTGCAAAGCAATGAAACACCAACTTAAAATTCAACTCATTTTATATCGCCATAAAAAATGCTAATCTAGCACATTAAATCTTATCACTTATGGTTGCCCCACAGGCCTACCGTTAGCCAATAATTGCTTCATAATTATTTCCATCCTCAACAAGGTGAGTAATAAGATATACCACTCAAGAAATAAAGTTTATAAAATCTACATTTATTCGTTTTAAAAAATGAAAACTACCCCTAGAGATCCACTCCTAAATGAGCACTTTAATAAAGATGTTTTTCCAAAGATGTGCAGAGTTCATATATTTCTAATTTTACTTCAAGTTAAATAAAAAACATTTATTTTAACCATAATACACCAGAAATAAACTATAGGAAGAGTATAATATAAAACTGGGCAAGTTTCCCCAAGGTCTTTACTGAAGCTGAAAACAAGCGAAACACTGAGAGAATGGTGGGGAGGACCTGCGTCTGGGATCCACCAGCAAAGGGGCCTACGGCTGGACACCCTGCCTCCCTCTTGGATACTGAGAAACGTGTGGTTGAGGACTGAGTCGTAGATACGCCAGTGCTCCCTTGATTATCCTCATGCCCATGGATCACTTTTCATGTGAAAATTCCACTTCTCACAGATCCTAACCAGTCATGCTATCTCCATCAGGGTTCACATTTCAATAGAGCCAAACCCTTGTCGGTAAGGCAAAACAAACCTAAAGAGAAGAGGAAGAGAGAGTGAGAGGATACCGAGGACAATGAACTGCCTCTCCTCCTTGTCCGCCTTTATTCTCCTCTCCCATCCTCTTCCCCTTTGATCCCCAGTCAGCAAAGCAAACCCACCACTTGGGACCCAGCCGAACACGCGACTCAGAATTAGGGCACCGCACCCACATACCCTGAGTGCTGATTTTGCCAGCCATCTTGTGTTGTTTCCAAACACCTGCCCCTGCTCCAAATGTCTAGTGTTCTCTTTTGATTCCTGAACACATTTACAAAATTCACCTTTCCTTACAGCTTGTGTTCTATTACTAAGAAAGACGCGGTCAAATTACAAGAAGCCATTTTTATGTTCTGACAAACTAAAGTCTTATGCTCTCTGCTTTGTAATAGGCTCTCTGCCTATTACAAAGCAGAGAGCAAAAGAAAAATAACTTGCCCCACTTTAGTATTTGGGCTTGTTTTTATTCTGACAGAATGATCAACCTGAAAAGGTAGTGAGCTCTCCGTCTCTAAAAGCACTCAAAAAAAAAAAAAAAAAAGACCAAATGACCTTCGTGTATGGATAGTTGAGAATGGATTCCTAACTTCAGTAGAAGACGGGACGAAATAATTTCTACATGTTATCTCAATGCTAAGAATGCATACATGATACCTATTTCCAAAATTCTTTGAGATAGTATACAGTAAAATGTATCCTGTAAGTCTGCTAAACAGGAATGTGAAACTAAAACTTCTGAGAACTCAAGATTAAATGATTCCTCCTGCAAATGCCTAATTAGAAAACATAATAGAAAGGGATACTCACTGGGCAGGGTTTTCTCAGCTCACTCATATTGCTCTGAAAAGGTTTGCTAAGTGCGACAGTGTCAACAGATTGTCGTTTTTAGAGCTAGTTCAATGTTCCTTTTTCAAAAAGCAAGTTTATAGTTTATTTCTCACTTGCCTGTAGAAGCCCCCATAGAAAATATTTAATTTCTAACTCTTGTGAAGTTTTTATCACAGTCAGCCCTAACCACAGACAGTACCTTGCACCCCATAGGTGCTACACAAAAGTGTGTAGATTGTGACACTGAGAGTGTGGTAGGTGTTAACTAACTACAATTTGAATACAATCTTGAAAGAAAAAAAAAAATGTATGGATTGAATCGAAGAGCCTAAGACAGAAAGTCCTTATCCAATCCTCCCTAAAAATGTCTTACTTCTCACTGAGGAGTAAAATGTATACCGATGGAGATCTAATGAGATTGTAAACGACGAATAAAATACAATAAGGACCAAAAATAGCAGCTATTCAGCTCTTCTCTGTGTGGAGAGACGCAATCCTCCACCTACATTTTTTTCCTCCCAGAAGAGAAATGTGGCTTGTAGCTTTAGGATTCTGCTCAGAGAGTGGGTTAGATGAGCACAAGCAGCCAAGTATTTGCCTGGAATCCAGAATTGGTAGATCTTAACAGCTTATCATGTAACAGAAAAAGAAAAGAAAACCCTCGATCCTCTTAATATTTAAGGATAACCTGTATCACTCTTCATCTGGAAAATGCCATGTAATTAATTGCTCCTGACATTTTCTCATTGGATTTTTCAAAACCCTTGTTCCTGGCCCCTTCTAGCCCCTGGACTGAGTCATGTTCATCCTTTCCTCCTCACGGTCCCTCAGAGATCCCAGCACCTCTCTCTCCATAGTGATAAAAAAAAATGTAAAAACATCATGTGACCCTTCTCCTAATAGAAACCCTTCCATTTTTAATTTCTAGCAAACCTAAACTTGTCTTTTTTCTGTCACACATGGATCCCACATTTTAATACTCTGCAGTTTCTATCCTAATCCTGTACTAAGATTATTTTAAAGCTGCAAATGATCATCTGCTCGTTAAAGTTCTCTTTGTTTTCCTTCACCTTTTGGCTGCATTTTCTATATTTTTTTAAATATATTTTTTTATTAATATGACCAGAGAGAGAGATCACATGCAGGCAGAGAGAGTGGGCGAAGCAGGCTCCCTGCTGAGCAGAGAGCCCGATGCCGGGTTCGATCCCAAGACCCTGAGACCATGACCCAGGCGAAAGGCAGAGGTTTAACCCACTGAGCCACCCAGGTGCCCCTGCATTTTCTATTATTAGCTACTCCTTTTCCCCCATGCCTTTGATTCTGTCACACCCAAGGTCTTTATTCTCTTCTAAGCCCTCCAATGATTCCTTCTCTGCCTCTTTCCCTAGTATTTCTCTACCCAGCCATTCCATAAAGTCTGCTTTTCCCTCCAGATATTTACTTTTGACCTCATTTTTTTTTTCCCCTTCATCTTCAGAGATCCTACCCATTCCCAGACTCCCAAGGATTAAGTCGATGTGCCAGCAAATCTTCAAAGAATAATATAAATAGAAAAATAAGATATATGTAAGTAAACAAATAATTTTTCTCTGAAAACTTCTCTTCATCTTTTGGTCAACTTTTGTCTTATCCTTGGCCTCAGTCCTGGCCCAGCGGGTGTTTTATTCTTTATGTTACTCATTTTTTTTCCCTTCCTTTCCAGGCTCACTTTCAGCTGTTATATCACCCAGGAAGCTTTCCAATGGCTTCCTATCGTTTTCTTCGTTTTTACCTCTAGTTTCTCTCTCACCTCGTTTCCATCACTGGAGTTCTCTCTGTAGTTTTCTGTGGTTGGGAAGTTCACATCTTCCTCCAGCTTCACTGTGTGCTCCTGCAAGGCAGAAAGTATATTATATATTTTCAGTATAACCTGGGAAATCAGTGAATACGTTCCACACTGCAGGACCCACTCCCTGTTCATCACCATTTTCTCTTCTTCTTGATGACCGTATTCACTGATTTCCCAAATATGCAATCCAAAATGTGACTTTTTCTTATGAGTTTTACATTATTGATATAGTGTTATTTAACTTTTGAAACTGAGCTATACATTGTTGATCTTGGGTCAGGACACACACACACAGGTGGAGTTGTGTGTGTGTGTGTGTGTGTGTGTGTGTGTGTGTGTGTTATATTGTATCACCTTGCTAGTTGTTGCCATAGCAAAGTACTCCAGACTGAATGACTTAAACACCAGAAATTTATTTTCTGACAATTCTGGAGGCTAGAAGTCCAAGATCAAGGTGTTGGCAGCATTGTTTTTTTTCTGAGGTCCCTGTCCTTGGTTTGTAAATGACTGTCTTCTTCTTGTGTTTTCAAATGGTCTTCCTTCTGTACCTCACTGGGGCATTTCTTCTTCTTATAAGAACAACAATCATTGGATTAAGACCCACCCTAATTACCTCAGTTTAACTGAATTACCTCTTTAAAGACCCTATTTCCAAATAGTCACATTCTGAAATTCTGGGAACAGAGTTCAGGCCGTGATCACTATATACAGTGTGTGTGTGCAGTGACATAAATTCAAGTAAAAAAATACTTTTTTTAAAGGTAAGAGTATACAGAAGACATTAAGCTTTGAAGGGAAAAGAAAAAAAAAAGAACCACGCAAAAATGTAACCATCCAGGCTAATGTCTGAAGAGTGCAGCTGGGAAGGCACCCACCACAGGACATCAGGGAGGTCGCGGGATTTAACACTGTCTCGGAAAAGAAAAGGAAGTAGCTAATAAACCCAGTGGAATTTCAGAGGGCGTTAAGCATATCAATTTTTATTCCCTTGAGAAATTCTCGTGAAACTGAGGTAAATATCTGGAATGCACAATCGACAGAGACATATGGAGTACATGCTTTAATAATATAAATAAGCTTTCTATCCTCTTTGGGAGCATAAGTTACATTTTGAATTACCTCATAGCACATATGCTGCCCTCCCGTATCACCGGGTTTAGCATTCCATGCAGATCTATTTCCCAAAACTGTCCCTGGACCCGGGTCATTTATTGATTGTGTTCAGTCGTGGCTTTTACTGATCATTTTTAGTCTTGCATTTTGGTGGCTCTTTCAGCACATTTTAAAGTTTCCTTGCTGGTATCCCTGCTGTTATTTCTTAGATGACTCATGTTGTAATTTTCCAAACCGACTCTCTTAACAGTAAGAAGAAAAGCATTCGCTCAGCTAAGATGGATTTTATGTTCAGTGCCATTCTAAACTATCGGTGAAAAAAAATTGAACATGTTAGTATTTGAAACAAGTGCACTGGGAGCAATATAAAAGGACCCGTTTAGGCTGCAGTTGCCTGCAAGACATCCTTGTGTTGGAAAGACAGACCCCCCGATTTTCCCTCTCACAGAGACATGATGTGACCCTCAGCAGTCCTGGGCCCTGCTGGGAATCTTAAGCACATGGACCCACTTTCTTGCGATTCTCCACATACAACCTTCCTACAGACCGTGTGTGCATACACGCATATGCACGTACACGTGCCCACTTTGAGTAAAGATGAAATATTAGCTAAAACAAGCAAAATAGCTGAAAATTTACATTTGTATTGGGCTTGTTGAAAAAGAATACCTTATTTATTCTCATATCAGCATTGGAATGAAAAATAATTCAACTGTAGGAAATTATAAGGAGATGGGTTTGTTTTTTTTTTAATTTTTATTTATTTGAGAGACAGAGCATGAGCTGGGGAAGTGGGGCAGAGGGAGAAGGAGAAGCAGAGAGACTAACGATGCGAAGCTGAATCCCAGGACCCCCAAGATCATGACCTGAGCTGAAGGTAGACTCTTAACCCCCCCCAAGCACCCCAAGATTTTATATAGATAGAGGGAAAGAGATATTTATATGAGCTAGAGCAGCGACTTTTTCCACCTGGATGAGCATACCCTCTTTTAGGATGGCAGCAAGTGAGAAGATTTGGGTTAGGCAGGGCTTTGTCAAACTATAAATGTACCTCCAAGCTCCTGATGCATACATAGTGCCTCTCCTTCTTGGGAATGGTCAAGTATAACAGTGACAGTGCTTATGCTTGCTTTTTGTGCACATCAAGTGTAGGGATGCAAAAAAGAAAACATGCTGGGAAATAGGAAAGTGGTATGAAATTCACCTCAGTGAGGACATCTGTCTCTTGGACTTACAGGGAAACGCACATGGAAGAGCACAGGCAGAGGAAAGGGAGCCATAGGTCAAAAAGTAAGGGAAGACATCATGGTTGACCCAGGGGGTTAATGTGGTCCAATGTGAAATATGTAAAACATGGGAATTGGGGCAGTCTGTGAGTTTGCTCACTTGGTAGGCATGCCTTGGGCTGACAGAATAAACAGAGGAGAGAATGCAGAGAAATATGTTGTACCAGGACCTTGTAGAGGAATCCAAGACCTGAAATTCAGGTAGACTGGAGGAGGATGTTTTTGTATTATATATTAAGGAAAGAAGAGATCACACACCAGGGACCAAGGGGAGAGAGAGAGGTAGGAAACTAATAGAAGGCAGGTGTCATCCTCCTAAGCAGGTAAAGAATGAATTCCAGGAAGTGGGGCAGGACATCAGGGGACTATAGACAAAATATGGTCAGTGATACAACTCTGTGCTGAGTGTTTTGAAACTGTATTTGGATCTTTATACCAAAACTGATGTTTGGAAGCAATGGTAATGTGTCTTAAGCTCTAGTATGTTCATCTCTGGTAAATTAGATCATCTTTCCTGGTATCTTTGAGCCATCACTGACTATTCATTTAGTCCTCATTAATGAGAAAATTCCTCAGGTTTCACTGGGTTGAATTGGTAGCATTTTAAGATTGATCTTTTTTTTTTTTTTTAATTCTTTTTATTTTATTTTATTATTTTTTTTATTTTTTATAAACATATATTTTTATCCCCAGGGGTACAGGTCTGTGAATCACCAGGTTTACACACTTCACAGCACTCACCAAAGCACATACCCTCCCCAATGTCCATAACCCCACCCCCTTCTCCCAAACCCCCTCCCCCCAGCAACCCTCAGTTTGTTTTGTGAGATTAAGAGTCACTTATGGTTTGTTTCCCTCCCAATCCCAACTTGTTTCATTTATTCTTCTCCTACCCACTTAAGCTTAAGATTGATCTTTTATTAGTCATATGGGTCAGTCCAGCTGAGCCTATAAATTCAGAATTCACTCTCATAATCCTTAAGAAAAATACCAGGACTATGCTTTTTAATCTCTATATGAGGTTTTTTTTTTCTATTATAAGTGTTATATGATCAGGTTCCTAAGTATTTTAGATATCATACAATATAAAACATATGATGGCTATGAACACATACAAATGTGTGTGTGCCCATGCATAAAAGCCAGGTAATTGCAAAATAAAGACACCGTACCTATTTCCTATGAAAAGCATGCGTATGTAGATAACTACACTGGTGAACATAGCTTAATGTATTGAGATGTGGAATCCCTATGCTGTATACCTAAAACTAACATGATAGTTGTGTGTCAACTATATTCACGTAAATTTTTTTTTAAAAAAAGAAAGTCACGCCTATGTATTCTGAAGTTAAACTAATGATCTGGTCCTTCATTTATTTTTTACTAAAGGCTTTTCAAGTCTCATTTTATCTACTCAAATACTGAAATTCTCCCCATTATTTTTTGTCTCTGTTCTTGTCAAAGGACAAAAGAGATTTTTAGTTACACTTAACATTCATCAGAATCTTTATCCATAATTAAACTTGTAAGATACAGTGTTATTATCAAAATTACTGTAAAATGAACCTACATTAGAAATTGTCAGGCATTAAAAATTATTCTGTTACTTTTAAGTAATTCTTCCTTTACACTATAAAAGTCTATACAATTGTTGTGCATTCTGTAGCCCGACTGTCAAATAGCTAAAGATAAATTATTAGTGATCTGCAGTATTTTGTTAAGATTTTCAGTGCTTTCTCAATGGTTTTCTGACTTTCAGAGGATTTTTTTTTCTTCTTTTTCTTCTCATTTCCTACCAGGATAGCATTTTAAGTAGATGTTATAAATCTCTGCCAAAGGCACATTCATAGCCCTGCTTGAATGGTTTCATTTAGACTAGGACTACCGTTACTTTTCGAGTTTCTTCAAGATCTTTATCATGGTGAAATAACACTTTGTTCTCATTAAAGAATCAAGTGCAACTTCCTAAAAATCCCCCAGAGTAACTAAATATAGATGATTTCTTTGATTTTGGAGTAGATTCAATACTATGCCACATTAGTAAATTAACTTTAAACTTCTACTTGAAATATAAACATGGATTATTAATAGTTTTTTAAGATAAGGGGACACTCTCTGAACATATCTATATTTAACACATCTACTATCTTAGCTCTAGAAATTAAACATGTTTGATGCCTGACTGCTATAAACATTTTCTACAAGGCAGACAGGAAGCTGGTATCTATTTTTGCAATTTTAGTCAACATTTTCTAAAAGACTAGTGATGAGTATGGTATTTTTTTTTTAAGTCTCCAAGACCCCTAATTCAGGCCACAGACATTTCCTTAAAACATACCAAATCTAGCTGAATATATTGAGTCAGAGATTCAGAAGGGGAAAACCGGAAATAGAAATCTTTCCCAGATTCCATTTCTAACCTAGCCAAGTAGACACCGAGAATACTAATTTTTTTTTCAAAGGTGTCATAATTTTTCAAAATTTTAGCCTGAAGACAGCTATAGACTATTCTTCTTGATCTGTTTCATGATCAGTAAGAATGGTTTATTCATGTGGTTATAAGTGACAAGGGAATGCATATCGTAATGACTTACAGGATTTTTTTTTTTCCAGGTGACTAGATTTTCTAACAGTTATCTATCTTTTAGACCAAAAAAAAAAAAAAAAAAAAAAGGAAAGATGGAAAATTAAGTGAATCAGAAATGAGATAACCATTCTCATTCAACATTTCTTTTGTAACATCAGTCATCTGTTCTCTCTGTATAATGATGAAAAACAAGCACTCTCAGTTTTATAAAAGCTTCTATCTTCACAATGTCCCATTTTCATGAAACATTACCTTGCCTTTAGAATAATGCACATGATCTATACTACAGCTTCCATTTATTCTTATCACTTTAATTTGGGGGTTTCAAATAAGAGAAAAAGTAATTTTGTAGTATTCATACATGCTAATCTATAGACATCTCCTATGGATTTTGTGATAGATCCTAATGTCTGAGTCCTGTGTTCAGAAGTTGGCATATACTTTTATGATATATGATGTATTCATATCCATTCACGAGTACAAAAGTGTCAGTCAGAAAGGACAACCTCTTTGCCCGGTAAATAACAAAACAATCTATTCTTATTTCAACAATGCTACCGTCTCCTCAGCTGTGTGTTTATACAGTTACAATGTACATGATTCCATAGTCCTCGTGTAATAAAAATTCACATTAAAATTAATGAGACTTTTACCCAAGTAAATTGGGGGAATTAGTGGCATTTCTGACTTTAAGTGCTTTTCGTATTTTTTCATTATATTCTAACAGGTGATTGGAAGGCAATTTAAAAGAGCCTGTCTCATTCTAACTCACATTTTATTCCTAAATACCAGAATTAAAATGTTATGAATGAACTTTGTCCCTTTGAAGGGCACATACAGTGAGAGTTGATTTTTATTGCAGCAAGGAATAACAAAAGAGGGCAGTGACTATGCAAATGTGTGTGTGTGTGTGTGTGTGTGTGTGTGTGTGTGTGTGACGTTTTCTTCCTCTTTGATTTACTTATTTATATGTCCCAATACCACTTTATTGCACCAAAGGCTCAGAGTGGTCAAAACTCCAAAGACATTGAAATTGGGATCAATAAATAGAAAAAGGCAAATGCTGCCGGCTGTTATAGCGGCAGGCCAGGCAGGTGGCACAATAAGGATGTGAACCAGGGGGGCCGGGAGACGGCAGGCACTGCCAAGGGTCAGCTGCTCCCACTTCAGTTGCCGTGGCCTCCAGAGAACACAGGCCTAGGATTGCTGTACCTGATTTCTCAAAAGATGGCAGAAATGCAGATTTCTAGATTTATAAATATTAGAAACTTTTTTTTAAAACTCCAGGCTTGAGTATTTGAGATTGGAAATAGTTTTCCTTGGGAGGATCGGAATGACCAGGAGGGGACACAAATGAGATTGTTGGGAATGTTGCGCTCTCTCTCTCTCTCTCTCATATATCTATAGCTATAGCTATATATGCATACATATGGTTTCTGACCTGTATCAAGTAAAACCAGAGTGTTAAAACCAGAGTGGTCCAGATGAAGCCCAGTATGGCAAGAGACCAGATTCTACGTCTAGGAGCAAAGGCCCTCAGATTCTAGTTCAGTTCTTGGATGTCCCAGGATTTGTATCCAGGGCCCTTGTGGGAACAAGGATGAGTGTCTTTCTCCTCAGTGGGTCCCTCGGCCTAGAAATCAGGATCAAAACTTAGCTTGGGCCCATTGTCTTAAAACTGAATCCAACAGGAAGCTGCTTACAGAAAGCAGAACACCCTTCACCCCACTATTTATGGGGGAAGATGGAACTGGATTCTGTTTCACAGCTGCATTCACTCCCACTCCTCCTGACAACATGGGCTGCAGGAGCACAAGCATGTGAAGAAAACTACATCTACTCACCAATTACAATGAAAACTTTATAAAGGGGTGGAGGAAGGAATGGCAAACCAGACAGGAACAGGAAGAGGGCTGAATTAATTTTGTACCATTGCCTAATGTATGTTTTAACATTTTCCTTATTTAATTTCTTTAAGTTCGGGACATAATTATCCACCTGCCTGTCTGGCAGGATTTTATTCAATAATGCTTCATAGAGCAATGTCTTAGGGTTTCTGTGGTGCTAAGTTTGAAAACCCAAAATTAAAATGTGTGTTGTCTTAAAGCAAAACAAAATGTGTGCTCTCGTAAAGCAAGGCAATAAAACATTCATCAGGAAACACCTTCCAGGGCGCCTGGGTGGCTCAGTGGGTTAGGGTCTCTGCCTTCGGCTGGGGTCATGATCCCAGGGTCATGGGATCAGGCCCCATGTCAGGCTCTCTGCTCCTCGGGGAGCCTGCTTCCTCCTCTCTCTCTGCCTGCCTCTCTGCCTACTTGTGATCTCTGTCTGTCAAATAAATAAATAAAATATTAAAAAAAAAAAAAAGAAAGAAAGAAAAGAAAAGAAAACACCTCCCATAACCTGGCCCAGAACCATTCTTCTGAGGACACAGGCCAAAACTGACAAATATTATTTAACCTTAACATTAGGAGCTAGCTCACATGTGCAGCCAATGCTTATTTTAACAAAGCTGAACTCAGTCATTACAATACTTAGAGAATCTTCTTTCTGAGATTAGAATTTAAGTTAACATAAATAATGGATAATAGAATTATAAGTGCACACTAGAATAAATACACCTGGGATAAGAAAAACTCATGGCATGAAATAAATATCTGACATGAATGATGAATATTCATAATGCAGGAACAAATAGAAATTTAGACTTTAAATTTTAATTACCAGATCACCAAAATATACATTTAATATATATTTTACATAAATATATTGAAAAATTTGGTAGACAATTTTGCCAGGTAAGACTCTAGATTTTTTAAAGCCATAGGACCAGGACCATTTGGCAATCATTTACTACAAGTCAAAGCATTTACAAGGGGACAGACAGAGTCACTATTGAAGTGCTTTCCAGCTCACTGAGCCTAAAATCCTTGAATAGTAGAACAAGGCAGCAGGCAGTAAAATACATTTTATGATTGTTACTTTTTTATTTTGACATCCATTTTCATACAAAAGTTTGCTTCTTCTGCATTTAACTTATTTTAAAATAATTGATTCCCTAGGAAAAGTAAATGCCACATTTTTCCTTAAGTGTAGAACTGAAATCTTTCCAAATGAATTTTGTTAATTCAGGTATCATATCTTGAGTCACACCATATGCAAGTTACTTACCGTCACTGTTCCTCATTTTATTCCTATGTAACGCGAATAATACTGATAGTACTAACATTATAGTATTGAGTGGAAACCTGAGTTTGGAACATCTAAGTGTTTGAAAATGGTATTCTTACTACTCTTATCATCTTAAGCACTTCTTGTCTGACAGAGGCCTCGAAAGTTCATATGTTGGTTTTGTTCCTTTATTTTCATAAGGGCTCTTTTTTAGAAAAGATTTTATTCATTGGGAGAGAGGGAGCACAAGCAGGGGGTGCTGCAGAGGGAGAGGGAGAAGTAGGCTCCCTGCCGAGCAGGGAGCCAGGCAAAGGGCTCCATCCAAGGATTCTGGAACCTGAGCAGAAGGCAGACACAACTGAGCTACTCAGGCACCCTCATAAAGACTCTTAAATCCATCCTTTTCACAGTGGATTCTGTTTCCCTTTGGTGAGTCATCAAAAATTACAAATTTTTGTCAGAAATTTCAGCCTTCTAACCCTTATTAATTTTTACCAAAAGCTTGGTTGTAGTAAACATTAACAGCACATTAAAATTATCCATTTAATTATTGGAGAGATTCAAGATGTGAGGAATGGGCTTCTGGGAATAAAGAATGCCACTAGATCTTCAGTTCTACATAGAATTTTTTCATTAAACATATTACAACTGTAATTTTGTGTCCATGTTTTCGCAGTGAGAAGTTCCAATCACAGCTGTCATCTGATTCTCAATAGGGTAGGTGGCTCCACAATCACATTTGTTTTAGGGAGCAGGTGGGGCAGAGGGAGAGGGAGAGAGAGAGAATATTAAGCAGGTTCATGCCCACTGCAGAGCCCAACATGGGGCTTGATCTCACAACCCTGAGATCATGACCTGAGATAAAATCAAGAGTCAGACACTCAATGGACTCAGCCTCCTAGGCACCCGCACACCCACATTTTTTGGTGAGATTTTCTGAATATTCTAATAGTACCCTTGGATCAATTCAGGCCTTCATGAAATGGCATATGTGAACCATAGTGGTGTCGCCTTTCGTAGAACTTATAACTGAATAAAATTTTGGCAGTGTATCATTGCCATCTGGTTTTTCACAAAGGTCATCGTCTAGAACTCCCTTTACAATATCTTTTACAAAAGTCTTATTGTGAGGACTTGATAAGTTAAATTTTATTTATATCTTAGTTTTATGAAAAGTTCTGAAAAGTTGTGTTTACCTTATAAACATATAAAAAATTTTTCCTTGGACCACTGAAATATCTATACCACAATTTCTCTGCAATTGATACATGTGGTAAATTTATGGATTGATGATTTTCCTATGAAGGTATTGCTTCATCTGGATCTCTCACGTAATTCCTTTCAAAAAGTAAGACCTAAATAGACATTTCCCTAGTGTTTCCCACCACACGTGTTCCTTGTCTTTCGGTAAAGTTCCATCTCAACTCTTTCCTATCTAGCTGTGACTACAAAAAAAAAAAAAAAAAAAAAAAAAAAAAAAAAAAATTTGCAAATTTGGTAAATACTTATGAGATATTTGAAAATTTGGGGTTAAAAATATAGCAATATTAAAGTGTGCTCTTTTGTAGCTTGCTTTATTCTGAATTATTGCCCACTGAATATCACAATAAGCAAAAGAATGGATTGGCCCCATGAGGGAGACAGGATGGTTCAATGGAGAGTGCCCCACTAACAGAATTAGTAGATTGATTCTAGCCCCAGGTCTGCAGTTTTGGGCAGAAGTTTATCCTCTCGACAAGTAGAGGAAAATACCACAACACCTGAACACCTCATAAGATAGTGCTAGGATAAATAATACAGATAAAAAATATAGAAATACAAAGTATTGACACAACCTATAATTTGCAAAACTCGATTTCCCCCATCCCTCTGTTTATTAAAGAGTCAGAACCATGCTCAGTCTTGTACTTCAAACCTGTGCTTAAAACGCTGTCAAGTCATAAATTTATTTAGCCTATTATTTAATCTGCCTTCACCACCTATTAGTTCTATGATCTTGGGCAAGTTTTGGAGCCTGCCCATCTATCAGTCTTCTCACAGGTTGTTGAGAGGAATAAATGAGATCATACCACAAAAACCCTAGTGCCGTATTTGCCACATGTGTAAAGTTCAATAAATCATAGCCATTGTTATTAACATGCAATTTCTTCGCTTTGTCCTTAAAGTTAATAGGCGTTACAAAATGAAAGCCCATTTCATTAAGCAAAATATAAATGTGTAGATGGATCCATATAATAGCAACTGGTGATTTTGTAAACAATAATTAATGAGATTCTAGGCCCTGATCAAAATGTAAGGAAAAAAAGTTTTAGTCTAACAATTGCTGGTCAGAGAGGATCCTCGTCACCCTATTTTAGTTGAACGGCGGTGGGTGCCTGGAAGGACTTTAATGAGGCGTCTGTGGGTGTGACTGTGTTGTTAGGTGTGTTCAGTCACCAAGCACATAGCCAGCCATCAACAACACTGACAAAACACAGCCCTGCACCAACACAGCCAGGGTCCCCTTCTTGCACACAGAAGCAAATGGAATAGAATGGTTTATTACAGTTGTAATTGCATACCCAATTGCAGGCAAACCCAACAGTTCCTTATAAAATCACAAAGACATGTTGGTAACCTTGGGATTCAGTATGCGTGCCACAGCCCTTCTTCACGGTCCCTTTATTACACACTAAATCTAGTTGGACACAATTATACAAATTGTAAAGACGAGAAAATATGAGTGTGTCTAGGTCTAATAGAAATAAGTTCAGTTTGATCTGAAGAAAATTAAGATGCGCAGTCATCGGAGTCCTCGAAGTGCTCCTCAGAATGTCTTCACGAGAATCCGTTTCCTATCAATACACGCTCTGGAGGTATTTATGAATTTTAAAAGGAGAAGGAAATGTCTGGTGGGATTACAACATGATCCCGATAAACACTCTTGATACTCATATTTTCTGGGACAGTGGAGTTGTTTGTTGCCACTATGCACTGAGAAATATCAAATATTACAAGCAAACAGTTTTTGTTCAAATGTTCACAGAAATTGGCCATCACGAATACCAGCAAAAACAGTTTGACGATATAAGAACAAACATAAAATTGTTTCAAAAAGATCCTGTGAAAACCTTTTTCAGTTTAGCTAGGTACTAAGATGAAATGAAAGAAAATCTCCTGCCTCTCAAATATTCCTTCCCAGAGCGAGCATTAGAACCCAAATAAGATGTAGGACGAGCCAGCTGATCCAATCACATACTAATTTATCTCTTCATTGTTCCTAAGGATTACTTGACTTGGGGTTAAAAAAAAAAAAAAAAGCCCTCCTAATTGAAATTCCAAACAGAATTTACTTAAAATGCACAAGCAAGGAGCTAAGCAAATTTCTCTCTCCGATGACGTCCACAGGCACTTCTATATGTCCTTCTACATATTGGAGGAGAATGTTATAGGCTCCTTACAAATACAAACTCCCTGTCACTTCCCACTGTTATTACAGCCAGACCAAGCAGTTGATTGTGATAGGAAAGCCACTTCCTCGGCACAAATACCCTCACCAACAGCCAAGTAGGAAAAAGTCATCAAAATAACTTTGGCAGCAAGAGATCTTCCTACCATAGGCCTTATGAATGGTGTTTGATAGAGTTATGGAGTGATGTGGAAATATGTACAAATGATCAGACCTAAATAAGCAAAAGTGTACCAGACCATTAGCCACACCCAAAGGACAAATGTGACGCCCGAAGAAACCAAATGTTGGTTCTCTGATCCCTTGCTCAGTTGAAGGAAATCAAGCCTTGCCTGCAGTCTAGCCCCTCAACCCAAATATTCCTCAAGGAAGGAGAAGGGAACATTCTCTCACTCACGTATCTTTAGAGCTGTGCATCCCCTTTATTTGAACACTCGTGTGTGGGCTTGGAACTGGCTGACTACATTAAGCAGCTCTAATACTCGATGGTATGTTCCCACGGGGCCCCAAACCTCATTCAACACCAGGATCATCTGCTAAAACTTTTAAAAATAGATCTGGGGAGGGCACCTGGGTGGCTCAGTCGGTTAAGCATCTGCCTTCACCTCAGGTCATGTGTCCCGGGATCAAGCCCCACATTAGGTTTCCTGCTCAGCGTGGAGCCTGCTTCTCCCTCTCCCTCTGCAGCTCCCTGTGCTTGTGTCCTGTTGCTCTTTCTCTGTGAAATAAATAAAATCTTAAAAAAAAAATGATCTGGGAATTTCATCATTGACCAACCTAATGTGAAATTCTGGGAGTAGATCTCAGCTCTACAACCCCAATAAACAGATTAGCATCTAGAAATCATGGTTTACACCACTGCTCTTTTCTTAGAACACCTATTTCTTTACCCAAACATACAGAAACAGTTAAAGAGTTCCTTCAATATTCAATAACAGCCTGGAGGTTGGTGTGTCCGAAGTACACAGGCTACCTCTTAGGAGAGGTGTTACCTGTGTCTTCTGCATTCCAAGTATAAGAGTCCCTCTCCAGTTCCCACTAAAACCCAAAATGGAAATCAGCACTTAGAGAATCCCTCTTAAAGAAATTGCCCTGTCACTGCCAATATCTCAAAGAATACATTCGGTCTTGGAAATAGCTAAGTAAAAGCAGTATCAGACACACCTCTTAATCCCATTTTGAGAGGCCACCGTGTAAAAAGAGCTGAACTTTAAAATGATCAAGTGTAGGGGCACCTGGCTGGCTCAGTCAATAGAGCATGTGACTCTTGATCTTGGGGACATGAGTTCGAGTCTTATATGGGGCGGGGGGGAGAGATGACTTCAAATGAGCAAGTAAGTTTCTCTGAAAACTACACGGTGAGTTCCCCAAAGGTAAAAGTTTGTGTTTATAGCATGCAACACCTAAAAGGCACTCAAATCATATGATCTGGAAGAAAGAAAAGAAAGGAGGCAGGGAGGTGGAAGGATTAAGAGACGGAATAATTTCTGAGTGAATGAATGAATGATATTTTTTTAACATAGCTCTGTATTTGCCTTGACTAATCTTTGTGAAACCAGAAGGTAAAATTTCTCATCCTCCCCATTATTAAGATGTTAAGTGAATTTTTCCAAAGAGTGTCTTTTTGTTAGGTAAAACACTGTCTGCCTTTTATTTACTTGGACTTGCTGTATTTTTCAAGAATGTAAGACAGGAGATATCCATCCGAACTTCCCTGAAGAATTCTTTTATAATTATGCTAACTTTTGCACTTTTTAACAAATTAAGTATTAGTCAGACTATTGCCAAATTGTTATTCATGTATGAAAATGATGAAACCGGCCAATGTACGCTTAGAGAATAGTAAACCAGAGATGCACTGGCTCCCACACCTGAAGGATCTCTATGCATATTTGTATTAGGGTTTCACATATTGAGGAGGAAAATAACATTTTGTGCTAGTAAAAATGACAAAAAGCTGTGTTGCCGAGATTGTCACGCAAGTTTTCCTATTGAAGGAAGGAGGCACAAATATGTTCTGAATCTTTAAGAAATCTTCCTAGTTTGTATGTCAAGTCAGATTTTGAACTCAGTGTGTTTGACTTCAAATTTTATGTTCTTTTTCAGGTAAATATTATTAGAATCTGAATCAGGATTAGCCTATGCCTGATAAGTAGAATCTACCCTACTATGTTTACTATGTGTTAGTTTGTATACAGTTTGTTGCTTAATAAGGAAACAAACAAACAAACAGATCTGGTATCTACCCTAAAAAATTTCATGGCCTTACACTGGCAAAACAGTGCACATGTCATTATACCGTCTTGTGTTGCAATCTGAAGAGGAGGTAAATGATCGTGGTTAACCTGTGTCTAGCAATTCTATGCACTAGGCACTGTACCAAATGTATGCCGACCTCACAGGAAACTCAGAAAACAGAGGTTTAGAGACACAAAGTATCTTTTTTTTTTTTTTTTTTTTTGAAACACAAAGTATCTTACCCAGGAGTGCAGTTCAAACTCAAGCAGTCTATTTCTGGCACTCTTATACTTAATTACTATTCTATATTTTTTCCCAGGTTGGAAAGTGAAGGAGAGACTGGAATAAGAGAGATCAGTTAGGTTACTGCAGTAATTCACGTGAAAGAGTTTAAGGGCCTGAACTAGCATGGCAGCAGTAGAATTGGGAAGGAATTGCACAAGAGATATTTGAGAGAGAGAAATGAGAGCACTTGATGCCTGATTGGGGAAAAGGGGAGTCAGCAGGGGATACTGATAAGAGAGAGGGGTCAAAGATCAAGGGCTCTGGCCCACATGAAAAGAAGAATGGCATATATTTAACAAAAGCAGAAAATGTAGAATCAAGAGAGATTTGTGAGGAGGAGGAATGGGTTTAACTTTTGACATATTGAGTTGAAATGAGACATTTCATAGGTTCAATAAGGTTTCTAATCAGTTAACACTCAAGAATAAAAATAACTGAAAAAAACATTCATGGCGGTAAAGTCAGCCAATAAAAATGCTATTTATGTATGAAAAGACAAATGTGTTGTTTAGTGTCCCTTAATGAAACTTTGCATCACGAATTCCAGTGTATTCTTTACTGGGGTCTTACACCCTTTAGAGGGGGCGTGCATCACATCCAGAGCTTAAAGAGCTCTGCATTTTCTCACTACACCATGATAGACAAAGACCTGGGAACCATCTTTTGGGAAAGTGAGACAACTTAAATAATTTCTGTCCTAAAGATCCTGGGAAGTAGGATCTTCCTTAAGGTAAACATTCTTTTTCTTTAAAAATTTCATGCTTGAAAACTATTTGGAAAATGTAAATACTTTTAAATTTCATGAGATTCAATACCTGGCCAGTCTTGGTACATGAGTTGCCTTGTTCTTTTAGAAGACAGCCTTGCTATATTGCCAGAAGCTGTGATTTGGGTAAGGATGCATCACCCTCTATCTCTAACAGGACTCTCTGAGTCCAGAGGACCATCTGCGCTTGGTGTGGAAGATTTGTTTGCAGATGCTAAAAACTTCCTCCGCAAAAGTGTTTAGCACATTCCCACTCCCCTCAACAACATGCAATTTTCCTCCAGATAGGATACATCAACCCCAAGCCATCCACACTTCAGTTTTGCAAGTAAAAGCCTTTATGTTTTTCTCCTTTAGTAGATATCTAAATCAAGTTATTCTATTGAAAAAAAGATTAGTCTGTCCTTTATGACTTAAAGCTTAGTATTATTTATTTTTCTATTGAGAAATCAAACACATTAGTAGGAATAATAGCCCTAACCCTGAAGAGTAGTTCCTTTTATTAATGAATAATGGAAATAACTTACTGCTCAGTAGGTTCAGTGTATTTATATAGCAGCCCCATATTTGTATGGTATTGTTAAATTTTCATTTCATACAGATAAGAAGCATAGTTTATGTAGTACTTTATATGGGGTTCCTGGGTCATTTGAGAGTGGTATTTTTAGGTTAAGAAACTGACAAACTGTTTTTGAAAGGGGTTCGATATCTTCTATGCTTACAAGCCATGGATGAGTGTTTTAGTTGTTTACTTGCTTGTCAGCACTTGGTATTGTCAAGTTTGAGGAGGGTTTATTTTCATTTTCCATTTTTTTCTCACTTCAAATAATTGTTCAGAACTTTTACCCACTTTTCAAAATAGAATTGAATGCTTTCTCATTTTGAGAATTGCAAGTTCTTGGTGTATTCTGGATAGAATTCCTATATAGTGAATTTTCCTGCAAATATTTTCTCCCAGGCTGTTGCTTGACTTCTCATTTTCTTTTTTTTTTTTTTAAAGATTTTATTTATTTGACAGAGAGAGGTCACAAACAGGCAGCGAGGCAGGCAGAGAGAGAGGAGGAAGCAGGCTCCCTGCTGAGCAGAGAGCCCGATGTGGGACTCAATCCCAGGACCCTGAGATCATGACCTGAGCCGAAGGCAGTGGCTTAACCCACTGAGCCACCCAGCCGCCCAACTTCTCATTTTCTTAACAGCATCTTTTTAAAAACAGAAATGTTAAATTTTATTAACACCAATTTATGTAAGTTTTTATTCCATTAGTGATCACAATTTTGGTGTTATATTAAAGAATCTTTTAATACCCAAGGTTATGACAACCTTTTATCCTATTTTTTTAAATTTTTTCTTTTTTTTTTCCTATGTTTTACAAGTCTTGTTGTTTTACACTTTATTTTTAGGTTCTGATCCATTTGAATTAAATTTTGTGCATGGCGTGAAGTATGGATTGAACATCATTTATTTGAAATGTGGATGTCCAAAGTTCCAGCACCATTTGTTCAAAAGGTTATAATTTTTGTTAAATTGCCTTTGCATCTTCATAGAAAATCAATTGATCATGCATGTCTATTTCTAAACTCTTTATTTGGCTCCACTGATATGTTTGCCTATCTTTTTGCCAATACCACACTGTCTTGAATTCTGTAGGTCTTGAAATCAGAAAAGGAGTCCTATAAATTTGCTTTTCTTCGAAATTGTTTTTGTTATTCTGAATTCTTTTCATATCAAAATCAATTTTGCAATAAATTTATTTCTGCCAGAAAATTTTGTTGAAGTTTTTCCTGGAACTACACTGAATCTCTAGACGTATTTTGGGAAGAATTGACATTTTAACAATTTTGAGTCTTTCTCAGTATATTTCTCTATTCTCTATTTATTTAGGTTTTCTTTAATTCTTTCATCAGTGTTTAATGGTTATAATACAAATCTTGCACATTTTTGCTAGACTTAATATATTTCATGTTTCTGATGCTATTTTAAATGGTACTTTTAAAAATTTCCAATTACTGATATATAGAAATAGGTTTGATTTTTGTGTGTTGACTTTATATCTTGCCACCTTGCTAAAACCATGGGTTAGTTCTAGCAGCATTTATGTAGATTAGTTGACATTTTCTATATAGAAATCATTTTTCTGAATAGATACAGTTTTATGTCTTTGTTTCTGATCTGTATGCCTTTTTTTCTTTTTTCTTGGCTTATTGCATGAGCTTCTAGTCAAATGATGAATAGGAGTAATAGGCACAGAAATCCTTGGCTTGTTTTTATTTATAGGGGAAAAACATTTAGTGTTTCATAATTAAATACAATGTTACATCTAGGTGTTCAGTAGATGCCTTTTTCCTACGTTGAGGAAATTACTCTCATTTCTACTTCTATTCATACATTCAGAGAGCTTTTGTCGTGGGAGGATGTGAATCTTGTCAACATTTTCCTACATGTATTGAGATTATCAGATGGTCTTTATTTTTCTTCTTTTGTCAATGTAGACTTGCATTTGTTCACTTAAAGAATTTTGTAAAAGTCTATCATGGATAATCAAAGGGTGAAAGCTGCAAGTCAGAGAGCAGAACCTCTTTGCAGATTTATAGTATGAAATCAGACTTCAAACATCCAATGCCATTCTACCCTTCTGTATACTCTGAGCAGACAGAGATTGAGAAGCCTTTTTAATCTCAGTAAATCCTAAAGAAATCATCCAAATATTAATGTTTTAATAATTTATTTCTACTCTTTCAAGTTCAAAATTTGGAATACTAAAGTATAGTCCTATCAACTCTTATGGTGTGTAAAATATTCAGGTATATCTCATTAGAATGGGTTCTACTGAGCTCTTCTGTGGACAGAGTATTAGAGACTTAAGAATGCCAACATTTCCAAGTGGACCTCAGACTGCATCAGCTTTTAGTTTCATATAATTTACTAAGTGTTCATTCAAAAGAAAACTGACAGATTGTGAAAGTAAATTGTAAACTGATTTTTCAAAATAGAAAGGACTAACAATAATAATGTGTCTAATAACCAGATGAGCACCATTGCTTATACTAAGACATAATTTGCCATTATTTATTAGAGATTTGAAAAAACTGATTATAAATTTCCTTTATTCCTAATTCTAGATAATTTATTATGTGATTTTCAAAATTCAGTATAATATGCAGAACTGGGAAGATATCTTAATGTGATCTTTTTATTACCTTGATGAATATTAATTGAACTGAATGAATCAATCAATATTAATTGAACAACCGAATGAATACACGATTGTTTGCTTTCTTCTTAATAATACATGATCTATGAGTCGTGTATTATTTTTCACTAAAAAAATATAAATATTGTATCATGTGTAATGCCCTAATTTGGTTCATCCAATTTTATTTGTTTTTGTATTTGTATGTTTTTATTAAGAGTTACATTTTATGTGATAACTAGGATATATGTTTTAAGTTCATAAATATATGTTTTATATTCAATCAGCAAGCACTTTAAACAGTTCTTTTTCTGTGCAGGTCCTTGTGCAAGGTACTGAGAAATGCAAAAATCAATGAAACACAGTATATATATATTCTGGAATGAATATATATATGTATATATATACATATATATATATATATACACACACACATACATACACTGGGTGAATCAGATGCATAAATAAGAGTCACAATATTATGAATCCTTTCAGAGTAGGAATACATTGTATTTACTCATATTTGCGGCCATTGTGTTAAAACAGTGTTTGCCACATAGCATGCCCTTACATGCCTGATGTTGCAGTAGTAGAACTCTGAAAAGATATGGAAGGAACACATAAGATCCATTGACCAATTCTTCCTAGAGAAGTCTGTTTAGAGGAGATGGCCCTCGAACTGAACCCCATAGGAAGAAGAAAAAGAAGAGAAAAGGGTAGGAGGGAAAGGGAAGAGAGTTCACAGTAGACCAGCATAAGCAAAGGTGCTCTGGTGCTAAATAAAGTGGTTTCCGAGACACAGCTGACTCCACCATAGTAACGATGGTTACAGACACTGGCTATTGTTAATAAGAGGTAATCTGAGGATGGGGAATTTAGATCCTGTCTTGCTCAGGATCCACTTCTCTCTAGGAAATTCCTGTGACGGCAAGAGAACTCTAACGGTATTGTGTTGTATAGCATGCAACATGTTAAGGTGGTACCATGTAATTCCAGAGCTATATGTTTCAGCGGTCCTTCAGTACTGCAAAACCGTCCTGCTCAACCCTTTTTTACCTTTCTTCACAAAAAGTCCCTATGACAGTCCACTACTAGAAGCATTACAGCTTCTCACCAACAGTGAACTAGAGTATCCCTTGGAATGCATAACATTTAGCTAATTTATAGGTCCACCTATTCATGTGAGAGGCCAACATAGAATTCCATTCAGTGACTCTTGCAATTTGATCAGCTCGAGAGGGGGATAAGGGAAATCTTCAAATATAAAACTGTCCAGTGAAGATAAGAGCATATAATTTAGGACCTGCAGCCGCAGACAGCTTTAGTTATTGCTCTTCCCTGTACACGGAGCAAAAGCTGCAGAGTTCCATACCTACTGACAGAATTATGACCTCCACTTCAAGCCTTTTGTGGTACAGATGTAAATAATAAAGTCATGTAAACAGGAATAAGAGAAAATTTCAAATCCTCTGCATTTATCGGATTTCCTCATTTTCGAGAATTCATGGGTGTTAAAGGAGTTATTAAGGGAAAGTGTTGGGTTTCAATGATTATGTAAGTGAGGCAAAATTCCCAGGATTGAGATTAATCTGTTTCTTCTTTTCTTCTACCAAGTGCATCACTGAGCTCTAGCGCACATTTTTCTTGTTTGCTTTCTTCTTCGTCATCCCACTCCAGTGGCGCAGGCTTGCGGCAATCAACTGTCCAGTATGCCTGGGCAGAGCTCTGTGCTTTCCAGTATTCTGGGACCCAACCTCAGCCTTTGCAAGGTGTGGGGACTCTAAGCAGAGAAAGACATTAATGCAGGTCACATGGATGAAGACATCCCCTTAAAAATACACTAATAAAACTTCAGTGTTTCTCAGCCTCTGGAATATTTCATTAAAATTATAGAGTGTGAGTTCATAACCTAAAATGTTCCAGAGACATGTGAAGAGAATCCCTTTTAGAAATGGATTTTACCTCAAAAACAACCATCTCAACTCTCTTGAGGAATGAATGTCCAAATTCAGAAAGACTTCCACCGAGAATGTTATATAGCTCATCATTTTCTTCTCCAGGTGTTTCTATGGAAACATTTTTAAAGGAATTCTTGAAATAGAGTAAAACAGACAGAAATAAAGACTCCAATTCAGAAGCTGTTTGTGAGAGTAAATATTGCTTTTAGAAATCTACTGAAATGTTCCCTTCTACTCCTAAGAGAAAGATGAGAAGGAACTCGACACAAATTGTGTGAAGGATTCACTTATTATTAGCCTAGACCGATATACTTTAATCGAGCAAAACATGTCCTAGGAAAAAATTCCGAGGACCACATAACGAGCCTGGTATAAGAGAAAGAACACTACCTATGGAATTAAAAGACCCATGTTTTCCCACTCATTGACATGTGATCTTCTGGAAGTTACTTAAACTCTATGACTCCCCATCTCTTCATACGTAAAATAAAATCATAATAGACTTTTGATTACCATTTCAATGGGTTGCTATGAAGCTCAAATATAATAATTAATAGGGACACATCATTTATAGCTCCCTCCCCTAGAAGGAATCTATGATTCTTCCGTCTAAAGAACAACTTCTCAAATTTCCCCAGTGGGCTGCCCAGGTGTCAGAGCCCCAGACTAGATCATTTCCTAGAGTGAGGCTTTCAGCTTTTCTGAGCAGTGGGTAAATATGAGTTCTCTACCTATACTGAGTACACCGTTGGGGTCTGGCACTGGTCCTGAGCCCTGTGTTTGATATGTGTTACCTGCTTTGCAGCACGGTGCCCTAGAAAGAGCAAGAGATCCGTAGTGAGAAAGGTTCAATGGTTCAGTCTTGGCCCTACACTTATTAAGCATCCCTGGCTCTGAATTCCTGGCCTGACTCTTTCAATAGAACCAGCTGTCATATCCTGGCCTTCTCCAGGCCCACCACAAATTCCTGTGTTAAAATTGTCTCTGGTCCTTGTTTCATGAAAACATATTTGCAAGATGCTCACTATAGTGATTTTTATCTCTAACTGGCAAAAATGGCATGGAAATTCATGTAATAAGAATGCAATATAACTCATACCCTTTGTCCTACACAGTTTCTTCTTTTTATTTTTCCATTTCAATTGCAGTATAGTTAATATGCAGCATTATATTAATTTCTGATATACAATATAGTGATTCAATAATTCTATACATTACTCATTGCTCATCATGATAGGTATATGCTTAATCCCTTTCAAGGATTCTACTTAAGATTTAAGAATTTGAGGGGCATCTGGGTGGCTCAGTGTGTTAAGCCTCTGCCTTCAGCTCAGGTCATGATCTCAGGGTCCTGGGATCAAGCCCCGCATTGGGCTCTCTGCTCAGCAGGGAGTCTGCTTCCATCTCTCTCTCTCTCTTTCTCTCTCTCTCTCTTTGCCTGCCTCTCTGTCTACTAGTGATCTCCCACTGTCAAATAAATAAATAAAATCTTAAAAGATTTAAGAATTTGAAATTTAGTGGGTGATTGGTAAAATGCTTGGGCTTTGAAATTCAGGACCCAATATTTGCCCCTTCTTGCCTGTATGTCCTGAACCTTACTAAATGTCAGTTTCCTTAGCTGTAAAATGGGAGTGATCCCTTGAGCCATACTTAATAGCATCATGGAATTAAATATAATTTAAAATAGGCAGTGCAAGCTCTGACCCATCTTGTGAATTCTGAAATGATTACTATTATTGTATACTATTCTGTGTCAATGGTTACTATAATCTTGACTATCACTCTTATTAAATCAACTTTGATAAAGAAGCCCTGCCTTTTCTGTCTTTTTACCTTGGTATTTTTAAACTAAGGTGATGTCTCTTCTTTTAGAGAATCCAATTTAGATTCAGTGTTCTCTCTAGCAATTAAAGTTGAAAACAGGTGCTCCTTGCCTTCTCTTGTCTCAAATATGCAAAAGTTTGATTTATTTTTCTTTATATAATTATGCTTTAATCATTGTGGAAAACAGACTGAATATTTTGCAGTACTGTGTTAAGTACAGACTGTAACAGGAAAAATATCTTTTTTATGGTGCAATCATCTTCCATCTAACAATTATAAAGAGAAACACATTTATAAATGTGATGTCTTAATCATTATACCATATCTTTGATGTGGGCAGAATATTTCTATTTATTATTCATATAAGAAAATTATTTTGCAGATTATTCTTACCCTCTTAATTTCAAATTTGCTTCTTTCCTGAAGTGCAGACAAACTTTGAAATGAACATTAGTGGAATTTTTTTGCTGTTCTAGATTTATTATTATTATAACTAGTTAATAATACATCTCTGATACCTTTCCACATCAATAAATATAGGTCTGATCAGTGGCTATCAGCAGGACAAATTTGACTCCCATGCTATATTAGGCAGTGTCTGAAACAGTTGCACAACCATGAAGCTAATTCCAGAACGTCTTCTTCACCCCAAAAAAGAAATTCCATATGCGTTAACAGTCACTCCTCACTCTCCTGTTCCCCAAGTTCCTGGCAACTAATATTCTACTTTCTATCTCTATGAATTTGCCTATCCTGGACATTTCCTGTTAAGGGCCCACCATATGTGGCCTTTTGTATCTAGTATCTTTCAACTAGCATAACGTTTTCAAGGTTTATTCATATTTTAGCATGTATTAATATATCATTTAGTTTTGTGGCTGAATAATATTCTAGTATGTGGGTATACTACATTTTGCTTATCCATTCATCAACTGATAAACATTTGGCTTGTTTCCACATTTTGGTTTCATGATTAATTGTTATTAAATAACATTCATATATATAAGGTTTTCGTGAACATATCTTTTGAGTTCTCTAGAGTACATAATTAGGAGTAGAATTGATGTGTCATATGATAACTTAATGTTAAACTTTTTGAGGGACTGCCAATTTATTTTTCAAACTGACTGCAATATTTTACATTTTTACTAGCAAAGTGCAAGAGTTCCAATGCCACAAACCCTCACCAACACTTACTTATCTTTTTTATTATAGCCCTCCTAGTAGATGGGAAGTAGTATTGTGGTTTTGATTTTCATTTTCCTATGGTTAATGATATTGAGCATCTTTTCACATACTTACTGGTCATTTATATACCTTTCTTCGAGAAATGTCTATTCAGATCCTTTGCCCATTTTTAAAAAAAGATTTTATTTATTTATTTGACAGAGACAGAGACCACAAGTAGGCAGAGGGGCAGGCAGAGAGTGGGGGGAGGGGGAAGCAGGCTTCCTGCTGAGCAGAGAGCCTGACTTGATCCCAGGACCCTGAGACCATGATCCGAGCCGAAGGCAGAGGCTTTAAACCATTGAGCCACCCAGGTGCCCTCCTTTGCCCATTTTTGAGTTACTTATCTTCATATTGTTGTATTATAAGAGTTCTTTATATATTCTAGATACACATTCCTTTTCAGATATATGACTTGCAAATATTTTCTCCCATTACATAGGTGTCTTTTCACTTTCTTGATAGTGGAGCACACAAATTTTAACTTTGATGAAATCTGAGTTATCTATTTTTTTGTTATTGTTGCCTATGCTTTTGGTGTTTTATCTAAACCATTGCTTGATCTAAAATCATAAAGATTTACACTTATATCTTTTCCCTCGGAGTTTTGTAGTTTTAACTCTTACATTTAGACATTATGAATATTGAGTTAAATTTTGTATGTAATGTGCAGAGGGGTCTCTCTTTACACGGGATACGAAGCTATCCTACTTGAAAAGTAGTACTACTCATTAAAAGTACTATTGTTTCCTAATTGAATCACCATTTGACATTCTTATAGAAAACAAATTGACTGTAAATGGGGGGGTATTTCTGAATTCTTAATTCTATTCCATTGATCTACATTGTTTATCTCTATACCAGCGCCAAACTGTCTTGATTTATGTAGATTTGTAGTAAGTTTTGAGATCAGAAAGTGTGAGTACCACAACTTTGTTTTTCACTTTCAAGGCTGTTTTGGCTATTCCAGGTCTCTTGAACTTCCATATAAATTTTAGGATAGCTTGTCAGTTTCTGCAAAGAAGCCTACTGGGATTTTGATAGAGGTTTTATTGACTCTATAGATTAATTTTGGGAATATTGTCATCTTAACAATTCAAACACAGGAGATTTTTCCACTCACATAAGTATTTAATTTCTTCCTATGATGTGTTGTAGTTTTCGGTGTACAAAACTTTCAAGTCTTTTATTAAGTTTATTCCTAAGCATTTTATTCTTTTTGTAACTATTGTAAGTGTGATTGTCTTCCTAATTTTGGTTTAGGGCTGTTTATTGCTCATGTATAGGAATATAATTGATTTCATTTATTAATTTTGTTTCCTGTGATCATACTGAACTTGGCTATAATTGTGTGTGTGTATGTGTGTGTGTTCCTTAGGGTTTTCTATTTACAGAATCATGTCATCTGCAAATAGAGATAGATTTGCTTCTTCCTTTCCAAACTTGGTTGTCTTTTTTTTTTTTTTTAAGATTTTATTTATTCATTTGACAGAAATCACAGGTAGGCTGAGAGGTAGGCAGAGAGAGAGAGGAAGGGAAGCAGGCTCCCCGCCAAGCAGAGAGCCTGATGCAGGACTCGATCCCAGGACCCTGGAATCATGACCTGAGCTGAAGGCAGAGGCTTAACCCATTGAACCACCCAGGTGCCCCTGGTTTCTAGACTTTTAAATTAAACCACTTCACCTCTCAGATTTTATTTATTTATTTGACAGAGAGAGAGAGATCACAAGTAGGCAGAGAGGCAGGCAGAGAGAGGAGGAAGCAGGCTCCCTGCTGAGCAGAGAGCCCAATGTGGGACTCGATCCCAGTACCCTGAGAAGATGACCTGAGCCGAAGGCAGAGGCTTAACCCACTGAGCCACCCAGGCACCCCAACCTTGGTTGTCTTTTATTTCTTTTTCTTGTCTAATTGCTTTGGCTAGAAACTCCAGTAAAATGTCTTCTTTCTAACCTTAGGAACAAGGTTTCAATATTTCCCTGTTCACGATGATGCTAGTTGTGGGATTTTCATAGATTCCCTTTATTAAGCTGAGCAAATTTCCTTCTATTATTCCTGGTTTGGTAAGTGGTTTTTGCCATGAAATAGTGTTGGATTTTGTCAAATGGTTTTTCTGCATATTTTGAGATGATCTTGTGTTTTTACCCCTTGTTTATTGATAGTGTGTGTTACAATGATTGGTTTTCATATGTTAAACTAACCGTGTATTCCTGTCAGCCTGTTAGCTTTCACAGTGGTTATAGAGCTATTAGTTTTAAAGGAGAAGGAAACGAGAATAGGGCAAGTTAAAATATGACAAAATTCACTTTTCTTAGGGAGATTCAGCCATTCTTTTTTAATAAGTGCTTACTAGATTGTTGCAAACTTTTGGTTAATTCCAGACTTCTAAACAATGTGTTTGACAGTTTTTCTGAGATATCATTGCTTTTAAGGGAGGTAAGATTTTCAGAGGTCCTACTTTGCCATTTCCACTGATATCACTCCATTAAAGACATCTTAAGGATGATGCTAAATATTCCTGAATATTGAATTTAAAACAGTTGTAGGGTTAAAAAACCTACAGACATTCAGCTTTATTTTCTGGTTCTGTCTACTTTCATATTACTATTTACTTCTATTTATCCCTTTATCCCAACTAAATATTCATTTATTACATTGATTCCTTCAAATGTTTATTCAATGTCGTCTATGCTTAAGGCCCTGTGCTAAACTTTTTAGTGGATACAAAATTAATAAATTCAAATTATTCCCAATGTGAGAAGTAAGACATGTGTATAGCCAAAATACATTTTAACCATGGTAAATACCAAAAAAGAGACAGACAGTGAATTAAAAAAAAAAAAAAAAAAAAGAGTAAAGGAGTATTGTTCTCTTTTCAGAGAGCAAGTGCAAAATGCTATACAGAGACTATGCCATTTGTTTTGGACAAAGCATGAGTAGGATTGGAACATGCAAGATGGAGGAAGAGAATTTCAGAGAAGGAAGAGAAGGAAAGCAGTAGGAACAATCGCATGGATATTAAGAAAACACTAGATCAAACCAGGAAAGGGGAAGGACGTCTATTCTGCTCTGTCTCTGAAGAGTAGTGACAAACATGGTTACATAAAGATTAAGCTTCGGTGAAATAGTACATTTAATGTCAGTCTAAGGAGTGTAGGCATGGGTGTGTTTTCTCTGTAGGAGGCATAGAGCTGTTGAGGATTACATGATCAGACCTCTTCTCCAGAAAAATAAATTTTCATGTAAGAATTTGAGAAATTTAATGGAAGGATATAATGTGATTGGATATAATCCAGTGTTGGGGCAAAAAGCCATATAAAAAAAGGAAATTATAAATTGAAATCCAAAATAGCATGGGATGGAGGCATGAGCCTCCTGATTATTACATGACTTTTTTATTTTAGATTTATTTGCTTTGTAGAGGTTCTTAGAAACAGTAATCTTATATAACATGTACAAATACAACTGAAAGTCCCAGGCTATAGGATACCATGGAAGAGATAAAATTATCCAGCCATGTTTTCTATTTGCAAGTATATAGAAGGGATTTTTAAAAAAAAATATTTTATTTTATTTATTTGAGTGAGAGAGCATGAGCTGGAGGGAGAGGGAGAGAAGAGTGAATGTGAGTCAGACCCTATGCTGAGCGTGGATCTTGACACAGGGCTCAATCCCATGACCATGAGATCATGAACTGAGCCACCACCAAGAGTTGGCCACTTAATCAACTGAGCCACCCCAGTGACTCTAGATGGCTTCTTAATGGTGTTGCCACATTTTTATTTACAAGTTCCTTTGTTATAGCACCTTCTGGTTTTTAACCCTAATTTCTAGTACCTCTGATCCCAGCACAATAATTTAATTTGCCTCTCATCTTTTGTTTCCAGAAGTTCAAGGCTGAGCTTCACTTTAGTTTTCAAAGTCCTTTTTCCTTGTTTTCCTCTGTTGTCTCACTTTAGCTGTTTGGGCTTCCCACAATCATCTATCTGTTCTTTACCCCAACCCTCCAGAATGACATGATTTCCAGCACCTTATTCACTCGACCATGGCATCAGGAAGACGAGTAATCTTTAACAGTTAAAGTTAAATATGGCCACCAACTCCTCAAAACACCTGAGGCTGAAAAATTCCTTCACAGTTGGAACTAGTGGCCGACATGGCACAATTGGCCAGACTTCCAAAGGCCAGGTTGGCTTTCATGATTAAATTGCCTCCTTTCAAATGGAGGGGGAAAAAAAAAAAAAGTAACTGACCAGTTAGATGGTGTGCCTTCTAAGGAGTCACATTTACATGGCTCAGTTGTCTGTTACACAAAGAAAATCTGGCTTTTTTTTTTTTTAAGATTTTATTTATTTGAGAGAGAGAGATCACAAGCAGGCAGAGAGGCAGGCAGAGAGAGAGGGGGCGGGGCGGGGTGGGGAAGCAAGCTCCCTGCTGAGCAGAGAGCAGGATGTGTGGCTCAATTCCAGAACCCTGGAATCATGACCAGAGCTGAAGGCAGTGGCTTTTACCCACTGAGCCATCCAAGTGCCTCAGAAAATCTGGCTCTTTGTGGGATTTTTTCCTTCTTAGGCTGGGATATGACCTTGGCTTTCAGTAGGTTGAATCATCTCTCAGCACTGTGCTGGTAGTAAAAGCAGTTCATAGGATTCTGGACTTTTTTTTTTTCTTGCACAGTTAAGAATGCAGAAGCTATTAAATCACTGTCTTGAGAACTTTGATAATGTCCATAGCCTATTAAGTTGAGGGAAACTAAGATCGTGTAATTAAAAAAGCTTCCATTTCCCCTGTGATATCTTAGAGCAGAGATTGACTGAAATTGCTAACCAGCATTTTTCACTTCATTGATGAGAGGGAGAGGGTTGCACAGCACTCTGTCAACTCTGACATAACTGTTTACACTGTTTTGGAGTAGTCTTGGGGGCTTCCTCAATATTTCTTAGCAGTTAGAGTTACTGAGACTTTGCCAGAAACTGATCCATTGGTATAAATGCATCAATATACAGTGAATGAGAGATGAATGCGTCTACAGATTACTCTTAAGCAATGTGGAGTTTAGGGACACTGACCCACCCATGCAGTAAAAATTCCACATAAAACTTTTGACTCCCCCAAAACTCAACTACTAATAAGCTACTATTGACTGGAACCCTTACTGACAACATAGATAGTCAACACACATTTTATATGTTATATGTATTATAGACTATATTCTTAGAAATAAGTAAGCTAGAGAAAATAAAATCATAAGAGAAAACACATTTATAGTACTGTGTTTATTGAAAAAATCTGCATGCGTGGATTTTTACATGCAGTTTAAACTCATGTTGTTCAAAGGTCAACAGTAGTGTGGCTATTCTGACATTACTTACTATTCTCCTATAATTGCCTTGCAAACAAACAAACAAACAAACAAACAGCAAACCACAAAAAATCCCTTCGTGTATTGTGAATTTTTGAAATTTGAAGGTGATGCTGACTTTGTAGAATGAAAGCCATTTTTGAAGAATGCTCCCATCTAAAGTGTTTGCAGTGAGAAAATGTAAGGACAGAATCCCTGGTTTGAGTTTAAGAAGCTGGCTCTGCTTACCACTATCTCTTCCACACAAGCCCAGCCACATACTTTTCATAATGAAAATGTACGTCTGGTTGTACGAAAATCATTTGAAAATTTCAAGATAGCTTTAAACCGAGGGTGGGGCTTTCCTAGGCACAGGTGCAGGCGCATAGAGTTGCTCTTCTTCCAGGCACCCTCTAACTATAAATGAAAAATGGTTTGGATATCCTCCTCCCTGGACTTGAGAAGTTCACATCCTGCTCATATAAGCAGAAATACCGAGTCCTTAAATGTGCCATGCTGTTTGGCAGTAATTTGGAAAGAAGATGAAAATTAGCCCACCAATAATCCAGATCTATTCGAGTGCCTATGAGGGCTGAGTGCTTTCAGATATGTTATCATATTTACTCCTTATGAAACCCAGATACGCCACGGTGTGTGTGACTCTACTACAGATGTCTGCCTCGATGGCCCTGAATTTGAAAGGGCAATAGAAAGGATATTGAAGGGAGGTGAGGCAGGCCTACGTAGCACCTCTTAGGTGAACCAGCTGCACTTCTCGGGCTCCCCGAGGATCACAGAACCATCTTTGAAACGTTTTAAAAATAAGAAGCCAGATCCCTCCTCAATAACGGAAAAGCTTGTGGTGCTGGAGCCAAGTGTTTTATGAGGGGCAGGTGGGTTTAACCACGTCCATCCCCAAAGGAAGGAGAAATAAAGAATCTCCTGAATGAGTGTTCGCCCTACTCTAATATGCAATGAGTCACGGAGGCTATGCATAAAATGCAGCGTCTGATTCTACCATGGGGTAGCACCGGAGATTCCAAACAAGGTTCCAAGAGACGCCGGTACTGACTATCTGCAGACCGTGCTTGAGAAGCAGGGCCCTCGAGAAAACATCAATCACCCACCCTGAAATAAACACAGCATAGATATACTATGTAATCACTATTCATGAGGAAACTAATTACTTCCAGAGCTTTGTATAGTCATTCCACGGTTATATCATTTTTAAAGAAGGTGCATTCTCGCTTCTTAAAAAATGCATATCTCCGTACTGAAGGGGAACATTAACAGCATGCTGTTCATCTGCTCACCTTGTTTTATCGCTTGGTTATGTAGGCAAATGTGTATTTCCAAGATTATGAACCAGCCTGCCCTTTCAGTCTCTTCACCCACTCAGCTGTTGTTTTCAGAACAACTCCACCCCCACGTCTATCAAAAGTCATCCCTCACATCAGTTCTGAAAAAACCCATCTTGCTCCCCCAAAGAATCACACATGATCTCAGCCTTACTTCTATCATTAAGGGAGGATAATTGCTTACTAAATACAATGTCCTGCAGCCTCCAGCAGCCCTCCACAAGTACTGAACCGGGCCATTAAACGAAAGTTGGTAATAGACGAGACCGCCCCAATGACTAATACCTGGTTCCCCTCCGCTGTGTTATTCAGCAAACTCCACACAGTTCGAAGGTACTGCCTGATGATTATACACATCATTTGTCAGCCTATCTTTTTGTGCTTTTCTAAAATGTGACGCTGGAAGCAGTTTTGTTATACATTCCAAACTTGGTGTTAAGAAATAGAATCCTAAAGAAAACTAACGTAATGGAACGTGACCTTTTGCGGCAACTTGCAGCAGTCGTCCCCTTCGTCTTGGCCCGGCTCTGGAACATTTGCCCACACCTCTCAGGGGGTGTAAGTTAGCACAGAGATGAAATTTGGATGAAAGGTTGTGAGAGAGTAGGGTTTGTGATACTAATTTGATTAGAGTTGGGGTAAAGGATGTAAAAGGAGCATTGGAGAGAACCGTTCTTCCAACTCGACTCTGTCCCAAAACCCTAACGGAGTTGGGGAGATTAGAAAGAAACAGATGAGTAAGGACGCGGAGACGAAAACCTGCGAGATACCAATATAAAAAGATTTCAGTTTTCTCTTCTCCACAACAAAATGAGAAACCGACTCTGTTCTGAGGCAAGTCTCCTGATCAAATGACCTTTCAGGACATCCTTTTAGTGATATTTAAAATATCATCAAAGGTTATAAAACCTTGGGATCATCACAGGGCTCTTGCCTGTGTTTCCTTGGGAAAGACATTAAAAGAGACTAGAAGAGAAAAGGATGTTCCCTAGGAAGAAGTCTTTGGCCCATGGTGTTTAGACTCCACAGGTGGGGCTCTGCAGTAACCTCTCTGTTCAATTTTATCTTAACCAACAAAAGATGTTTATGCGTCACCAATCCGGGTTCTCTGAACTCCGAAATGTGCCATGTTCACAATGAATGCAGAAACTTGGTTCTCAGAGCTTTCCCAATCCACTCTACAGAACGTTTAGCCAATAGCACTCTCTATCCAAGATATGTCTTTTGTGAATTGCTTACTACTAATGAGCAGACAGAGAGCTATTGCACAGTTGCTAATTTTTCCCTGAATTTGTATATAAAGCATTGATAAACAACTCAGGCTGAATTTGAACAAGCCACTGAATCTGGGAAAAAACCTGTTACTCGTCTCTCAAATCCCCTCTGCCCAAACACTTAAACTTCTAGTTCACGAAATAAAGCGCTAATGGTGCACTTTGGTTCCATAGTTATGTCCCCTTACAACACTTATTTTGTGTAAAATAGTGTTTCCCATTAAATACAGTAATTAAGAATCATTCAGCACTGGAGGAGATAACACACATGGTGTGCTGCTAAGGTACTAAGTAAATTATGGACAAATCTGTGGAGAGGTGAGACAGTCATGTCTGCTCTACTTCATTACATGTGAGACATGCATATTTCTTTTACACTTTTCTGCATGATTCTTCAAATAATGGTTTGGCCCCTTTTATAATAAGACATGGAATACTCAGAATATTTACTGCACACACGCACTGAGGTTCCAGTCATCCATATAGTTCAGTGGTGAACTGTAAACCTTAAGAAACATGCATTTCAATCCTAGAGGTTAATTTCTGAAAGAATGAGGTGCTTCTTAGTGCTCACTTAATTATTCTGTAAATAGCCCTTATCATTTTTTCTCAGAAGCTTGATAAACTCATAAGGACTTACAATTACCTAGATCTCATTCAGTTACTTATTTAGGCATTTGAAGAAAGATATGAAAATAACCGAATTTCCATTGATGAATTGAGAAAGGATGGCATGTTCTTCTCAGACCTTGTATACCATAAATCATTTTATAAATTCATATTATAAAATAAAAAATTCAGAAAAACTTCATTACCGGAGAGTGTGCATATGAGTCTAGGAAAGGCACAGAGATAACCACAGAAATGGAGCGAGGTATTCAGCACCGTGTATAATAGAAAACTGAATATTTAGCTTAATTTCAATGTCTTTCTTCCTGGGGTGATTTGGATTTGGGGGATATGTACCAGCATTACATTGTGATTCAGAAAAACAGCATACTACTACAGAAACTCGAAAGGTCAATCGGCCTAACCCTGGGCCTATAGACAGCTGAACAAGTAAAACCTCAAGAAAAAAGTTAGCAACCATTTACATAATTGAAGACAGTTATGATTCAGCATTTGTTTCTGTTTCTCTTCCACAATGAACAAATTCCTATACCTTGAATTGGTCCTTGAAATACACCATGGTGTAATTTCTCCCTGACGCAGAGGGGAAATTCTGGCTGAGGAAGCAGGTCCTTCATTTTCCTTACGAAGTCCTTTTTCATTTTCAGGACTAGAATTACAGTCTTCTCTTATATTTTCTTGATTGTTAAAATTCCTAAAAGGCAGCTCCTACATCCTTATAAAGAGATGAACCAAAGTTGAATTCCACATTTCACATCCTAGTACATTTAAACTCTGAGACGTATGCTACTTTTGTGGTTGGAATCTAAAAATTATCTGCATATATAATGCTTTTTAGATAAACAGATGTCTAATAAAGCATTCTAACCATAAACAAATCTCTAATAAAGCGTTTTAACCTTTTTTGGAATAATTTGAAAAGGTTATACTCAAAGCTCAGTCCCTTACACAGTTGTCACAAAGTGCTCCAATAGAAAGTCACTTTGAGGTTTTTGCTTGATTTGAACCTCAGGGCCCTTTCATCCCTAATAAAGTCTATAGAACTAGAAATTCACCTCATTTAGTTTCATCTGCACTTGTAGTACTCTGCTGTTTCATTCAGTTCCTTTGCCAACAATCTTCTGCATTCCAGCCCCCAACCCCCTCTCCATATACACACATACTCCTTTCCCACTAATATGTATATGTTCTCCAACTAAACTCAGTTAAAATATGATGAACATCAGATTGAAACCTCATTTACTAACTGATGGGTTCCAGGAGATAGTCAATGTCACAGGAAAGGTATGGTACAAATGTTTTGTATTGTGGTTTTTTTTTTCTACTTATATTTATCATTTTGTATTAAAATGAACAAGGCTAGGTTATGGAGTAAAATACAACATTTGCATAATTTTTAGGATGAAACAAGAGACTTTAATGAAATTTCCAGAGAGGGATGTTTACCATTCTCTGCTTAGGAGAAAAATAGTGGAAAAGTTTAATAAGTTTTAGGCTTGTGTCATACCTTGACTTTTTCTCTTCAGGCAACACACACACTGACAATTTAAATGTATTTACCATAGACTCATAGAATTCAGTGTAAGGAAGAACAGGTAAGATATGTAAACAAGACTTTATGTGCAGTTAAATTGGCGGCCCTGAAAACTTGAGTGATTTCAAAGAAAAAATTCATAGAACTAGAGAGCTGTGATAACCATGTGAGCACCTATAATCCTGACTCGTTTCTCTTCTTCCAACTGTACCGTAATGTCTCATGGGCATGTCCATTGTCCTTTGTTTTTGCTTCAGAAATCTATAAACAGAAGGAGAACTTACCAGAATCAACAGTGCTAGAAAGTGGCATTGCCACTGATAGTTGTCCTCAGGAACCTGGCTCCAAGATTATTTTTACTTTCTAAAAAGTATTTATTTACTTACTTACTTACTTACTTACTTACTTATTTGAGAGAGTGTGAGCACACACAAACATGAGCAGGGGGATGGGCCAAAGAGAGAGGGAAAAGGGGAGAAGCAGACTCCCCTCTGAGAACACAGTCCATCACAGGGCTGGATCTTACAAGCCTGAGATCAAGACCTGATTTGAAATCAAGAGTCAGACACTCAATGGACTTTGCCTTCCAGGCACCCCTGGTTCCAAGATTATTTACAAACAGAACTTGGGTTGGCAGAAAGATTGCAAGCCCCGCTGAGAAGGGCTCAGTTTCTAAGGCCACAGGGTCTAATTATAAGGTATTCTTAGGTGGAGATGTTTCCTAGCCTGGCCCAGGAAGGTAATGTTAGTGGAGAGGTCCAATGTGTTACTCTTTTAAAGGGCAAATAAATAACAAGAGACATGGTCCCTTCCAAGGCAATATGCCCAGTTGTCTTCCCGGAGGTTGACACTTGTTGTAGCTTTCCTGGGTGCACTTTTATTTGATAAGGGGCAACCCTGTCTCAGAGTGACAAGATGCTAAAGTGCTGCTGTTTCTTCCCCATAGTCAAGATCTCCTCCATGTTGTTTATTGCTGTTTCCTTCAGCATTTCTCCTGTAAATCCTGCTTGTGTTTACCAGAATTTAGTTCTATATAAATCTCTGTTTTAACTGCCCCACTACTTGTACTAGAAAATAGGAGAGAGTAAAATGTAGCAAATAATTGCTTCTCCAGGGTGTGGGTTTCCTCATATTATAGTTTCATGGCATGATCTGAATCTGCAACAAACTCTATGGACTCCTTTTCTGAAGGAGCATTCCCTGCCCTCAAGACTGAATGCTTTGCCTTGAAGCTACTTGGTGTTCAGTGATGACATGTTAAAATGACTGGTGTTGCACTGAGTTGAAAAATCCAGGGAGTTCTTATTTCTTGGAATTTGTTCTACATCAGGCAGGTAGATTGTTTTTCACTGATTTGAAGTAATTACACATCAGGGTTACTGGTGACAAATATCTGGGATATTATTTTATTGGATGACAAGTGAGTTCGGTAGGTCAATAAGGCTGGAACACAAGGTGCATGATTGTTGAAGAGGTATGATATAATGGAGACAATCCTGGGGGATTTTGGAGAGTCTTACGTGTCTCTCTCATCTAAGTACCTCTGACTTTATTCTGTGGGTTAGAGGAAACATAAATATTTTGGAGTCAACAAACTTAAAATACACTGTGGTTAGTTTCCCAAAGATCAAGCTGGTGACAGAAAAAGGGTGGAGAGGTTGCAATAGCACAGAAGAGGCAGACATTTAGCTTTTACAGTAATATAGCTAAGAAACAGTGATACTCACCCAACAAATGCTTGAGTACTCATTGGGTGCCAGATTCTGTGTTTGGGTTGCAGCGTGATAAAATAGACTGACATGACTCTTGTCCTTTTGGAGTTTACTTTCTACTGTTGAGGGATAGATTAAAAAAAAAAATCTTGTAAGTGCGGGAAAGAAAATAAACAAACAGAATAGAGGGCAACCTAGGAGAATATACTTTAAATAGGTTGGTAAAGAATCAGGCTCTCTAAGAGTTGGTATTTTCAGCTAGTGTGAAGAGTGGGAACCTCAACACAACCAATGACAAGACCACATTCGGAAGGTCAAGATAAGCTCTGCTTATTCGAAGAAATCAGAGAAGACCAGTGTAGTTGGGGCTCCAGTGATGTGGGGAGAAAAACAAGGCTATGGTGGGGAGGGGGTTAGGGTGAGTAATTCACAGCTATATAAAAGCAGGGCAAAGACTAGATTTTTTTCTGAGGGAAATAAATTGTGACAGAAAGGATCATGAAAAGGGAAGCCCATGCTTAGATTTATCTGTTAAGAGGATCATTTCACTGTGGGAAGAATGGTTTGTGGAAAGGAGATGGAAAAGAAGAAATGGGCTAGGAGGTAACTTAAGCATGATCTGAGACCGGCTGATAAAAAAAAAAAAAGAAAGAAAGAAAGAAAGAAAGAAAAGAAAAGAAAAAAGAAAAGAAAAGAAAAGAAAAGAAAAGAAAAGAAAAGAAAAGAAAAGAAAAGAAAAGAAAAGAAAAGAAAAGAAAAGAAATGGCTGGATTTGAGATTATATTTTTTAAAGAAATTGCTGATGATTCAGGGTTCCAGATTTCTGGCTTCGCCAATGGGGTATATTTATGCACAAGAAAAAGAATGGAAAGGACAGGTTTAAGGTTATGCTTTGCCCATATTAAATTTGAGATGTCTGAAGACGTCCACAGAATGAGAAGCATCATCACTCATGGGATGGCCAAGGCACTGGGAAATCCCATTCCAATCTCAGAGTTGGTAGACACTCATCCAAACCTATACACGGACAGTTCTCTCAGTTCCTCTGTTGAGTGTGACAGAAGTTCTCACCTGGAGACCCACTGGATGCTTAGACACTATTTTAAATGTCATATCAAATCTGCTAAAATGAACAGTGCAGCAGCATTAGAAATATATCCCGAGGAGTGTGAAAGTTTTTGTCTTTCCTTTGGCTATTATTACGTGTTTTGCAATGTAATGTTGTCATAGAAGAAATTTTATCAACATTATGAGAACTTACATATCCAAACAAGTGCTTTTTCCCCTCAAAATAATCCCCTTAGGAGGCTGCATATTTTCTCCAGAAACGTTAGCTTTATTAACAATGTTTCTAGAAACTTCCTTTGGAATTACTTCAGATCTTATAGGATATTTTTAAATGATGGTATGTTTTCTACTCTAAAGATTAATTACTTTTCATAAACAACCAATTTTCAATAAGCAATGTATGATGTATACATGGAGTATCAAAATTAGACAAAGGATACAGAGGGACTATAAATCAAGTAGACATATTTTCCCATACAGCTCATCACTGGCTAAAAAGATAATACCTGAAGAAGAATTACAGAATAATTGAAATTAGTTGTAGCTTCCCATATTGACTCTTGATGTCTACCTTATAGACATTTTCTACACTTGACATTTTTTTACAACCTTAATACTTTAAAATCACACTGAATAATCCAACAGATAACACTAATTTGAATCAATTACTGTGAGATTCTTCACCAACCTTCCAAGTGTTCCTAATAGTTACAATCAATGTTAGCCAGCATCCATTGCAAAAATGTATCTATTTAAATTTAGGTGAAATGGATAAGGAAAGATATGCCCTTAGTTAATAGGTCCAGTTCTGTTTCCATTGTAATAAGCAATTTAACCTGGAATGATTATGCATTTGCTGTAATTCTGAATCTATAGTAAACATATTGTTAGAGAAGTTGGCATGCCCATTGTGAATTTCATGAGTTACATCCAGACCTGGAGAATTTGACCTTTGCTAAAACTAGTTCCATGATGAAGAATTGCAGCACTGCACCACCTGAGCCCTTTTCCCCAACTAAGATAGCACCAGTGATGGTGCATGGATTGCAACTACTGTAAACAGTAACTCGAGAGTGAACTGGTGAATGCTTAAGGGAATGAACCTTAATCTAAACCAAACACCCTCCAGGGTGACCTGATGTGCCGTGGATAGTCTAGTACCCAAAATTTCAGGATAAACAAAATATGGCAGATTACATATTTGGAACCTGCCAAATCTAGCATTGCTTTCTGCTCTGTTATGAAATTTATAAAAAACAAACAAACAAAAACTTGTCTAAAAAAAATTTGCCTTAGTCTCGTGGTCAGCTTGTGTCTGTTTCTGCTTTGGGGTCTCTTATTGTGGTTTTTGAAATGTCCCTCAGCCTTGACTTCTGTTTGTCTTTCACTAGACTATAAGGGCTCTCAGGGTAGTCAATTTCTTTTATGTTCTCAGTGTATGGCACAGAGCAAGTCATAAATAAATCTTTTTTTGGACAGAAGGAAGGGATGGTGGGAGGGTAGGAAGGAGGAAGTTAAGTTTACTGGATTTCACAGGCTTAAAAATATGGTCTGGAATCAAATTGCTGGCATTGGAGTCCTCTTTGACATTTACTAATAATGGAAGGAAAAATTATTTTCTCCCACTGAGCATTAATTTCCTCATTGAGGAAATTCATACCAATCTAAAAAGGCTATTGTAAGGACTAAATAACACATACACATATTTGTGTATTATATACTATTGAACTATAAATAGCTCTATATAATTTAGCTTTTATTATCTTGAGGAGATGTCATGAATCCATTTGAGAAACTGATAGAAATGAAGTCTCCCCTCAAAATAATTTGTCTTTAATAAGATCTTCAAACCTATCCATGTACTGTATACAAGAACCATTCACTAAAATTAATCACTTTGTCCCCCAGCTACACGTCACAACACCTTAGTGAGGTGAAATCTACTTATTTTTATAGGGCCCAGTAATATTTTTTAATGGGAAAAAAATACAAAACAGAAAATAGACTATATCTTGTATATGATTTCTTTAGAGTAAGTGAAGGTAGAAGTTTTTGAAACTTGTGTGTGTGTGTGTGTGTGTGGTTACACTGTAAAGTTACAATCTTTTTTAAGATGGGACTCGCTTGCGCATCCTTCAGACCTAAATGCTTAAGTCCTCTTCTTATTTCTACACAGTATCTTTGATTCTCAGCCCTTTCTGGTTTTAGTTCTACCTCGTCTGGTTTCTCAAACATCTGAGCACAACAGCCATGTTTGCATATGCAATAGACCATAGAGTTAATCGTTAAAAAAATGAATTAACTAACTCTGATGATCACATTAATTATTGCATATTAACCCCACCAGCAACATAAATGTCATGTTCAGAAGATAAGATGTATGCATCTGAATTCCAGATGTGTCATGTGGATGACTTATATATGAGTTTCAGTGTCATACTGCCCTTTGGCTATGACCTGGGAGCACGTTATACATGAAACAGGTATAGCCAAGTGCTTCTAGTAATTACATTCTTCTGGATAATGTCCAAAGTACCAATTCTAGGCCAGACTTTGTGCTGCATGATGCCTTATAGTGAAATTATAGTGAATGTGTGTTCCAGGTTTTTATCATGAAACTACTTTAAGCCCATTTATCCACGTTCTTAAGTTGAAACCAGAATCAAAATATAGGTCCTATATGAGTCAAGTGACTCTTGTATAAAAGATAATTTCATACCTGCATTTAAAATATTTTCTATTTAAATTTTAGGTACCAACAGTTATATTCACAAAAGCCTAAAAATGTCTGTAGATAATGAAGACAGTCATCTAAACTGTCTGCTCAATGACCATTGATCTAATTGTCATCTTTCTCAAATTGTGTCTTTAAACTGAACTAAAGCTGCATTAATTTTATGGTCTCTAATTATAAATGTCTTATTTATTATAGAAGTTTATCATCAGTTAATATACTTAGACATATGGGCATATGGTTAGACATACCAGTTAAAGAAAAACATATTAACAGACTATTTCTTTATGACATCCTCTATTCTCACATTAGAGATTTTAGAAGGATTTGCCAAAGGAATTGCAGAAGTTGGAAGTCATTATTTACTTACTTTCTCTTATCTTAAACATTTGTTGAATGAGGAATGAACTGAGTTATCATATGAAGAAATGAAAACACAACTAAAATTTTTACTCTAACATTAACCTGGCCTATTGACTAAATATATGTGAACTTTCATGAAGGTAAACATCTTCAATAAGCTTCAAAATATAAATGTTTGAGATGTGTAACTTCATATATGTAATGGGAATAGCTGAGATGAAACAGCTAGCTGTTCATGCCTGAATTTAAGAGATCTGAAAACCAACCACTGGTGTAACAAATAGTATTTTGTGCATTGTAAACTTAGGAAATACAATTTACAGGCATGAAATAGAATTTGTAACAATGACAACAGAAACTAAACAACCAAAATGTAGTCACATGATACAGTTCCTTGAAGAGCATTAGCACACCAGTCAGGAAGCCTTAATTTTATTTTTCTTATTGTCATGACTATTCTTGGCTTATTGTTGATCTTTTGAAAGCTGAACATCAAATTATGAATTTGTGAAACAGAAATAAAGGCAAGATTTATGTCTGTCTTGTTCAAGATTATGTGTGAGAAAGAAGGACTGAAAAGGGTCTGTTTTGTGAACAAATATAACCAAGTTTTAGCTTTATTCACAAAGCTAATATTTAGGCACTATGAGTCTCTTCCTTCTAATGTCTTAAAAATCGAACATTTTTCGGGGCGCCTGGGTGGCTCAGTGGGTTAAGCCGCTGCCTTCGGCTCAGGTCATGATCTCAGAGTCCTGGGATCGAGCCCCGCATCGAGCCCCGCATCGAGCCCCGCATCGAGCCCCGCATCGAGCCCCGCATCGAGCCCCGCATCAGGCTCTCTGCTCAGCGGGGAGCCTGCTTCCTCCCCTCTCTCTGCCTGCCTCTCTGCCCGCTTGTAATCTCTTGTCTGTCAACTAAATAAATAAAATCTTTAAAAAAAAAATCGAACATTTTTTCTGTCTAATTACATGAAAAATTATTTACGTTACCTCAAGTGGTGAGAATCTTGAGAATAATTTCATAAATACAGGCATAGGTCTATTAACTATGACAAATGATCTCAGTTATGTAATATTTAAAAGTTAGTACATTCTCTCATAGGAAAACTGGCAGAATTCCAACTGCAAACAAACTCTTTACTCTTAAGAGACACTCAGTCACTTACTTGTTTACACCCATAATGTGGAGTCCACAAAAGACCGCAATTTGGAGTTCAGAATTAAACATTGAGGGCAGGAAGCACGTTGCTCTTACTTGCTGCTGTATCTCTAGCACAGCACCTCGCCGTAGTACTAGTAGGGGCAATGGAGGTAATATGTTTTGTTCCTACATTTTGAATAAGTAAAGGAACAAAAACTGAATTCCAAAAAACTAAACACGGTAAAAATCATTTGTGGTTTTAATACAGAGGAATAAAGATTTTTACCAGGCATTCTTCCCTGTGGTGTCCTAATACAAAGGACTTTGCTTTTCTTGGGAAAACTAAGTGAACTTTTGTCAATTTATTGTCCAAGAATTTGTAAAAACTCTAATTTTAAGAATTAGGCTACTTCCCTCTGCTGTTAGGAAAATCGAGAATTGATTGCCAAGTTGTAAGGTCTTGATACAAATAAGTTGGATGACACCGGGCAAGTAAAAACCTTAATGTGTAAAGGTCTGGATCCTGGGAAAACCCAGGTTCATCCTGGGTAAAATTTTTTAAACATACCCTGAAGTTATCTTGTCACCTTGAGCCTTTCTCTGTTCTTCCAAGTTATCCTATAACCTTTCATTTGTGCTTCTCTTAGACACATTGGAGGATGAGATGCCAGATTTTGACTCTGGGCACAATGTACCTGCCTTTATTATTTACCCCAGAGGCCCCCAAATACAAGTCAATGTAATCTGAAGTCCGTGATAACTATTTTAATGATCACGGGACAAAAGTAAATAATATGAACCGTGAAATGAGCCTTTCCACTAAAACAGTTTTTTTGGTTTTAAGATCTGCTCTTTATTACAAAACATTATCTTTTATAAAATAATGGTGATATTAAATGTGAGGTTTTTTTCCTATTAAAATAAACTTGTTATGCCTTATTGTCACCACGTACAAATAATTCAAAACATGTATACAGTTGATAATAGAAAAACACATCCTGAGACTGAACAAAAAGAAGAAAATGGAAAATGTTGCATGGCTTCATGCAAGAAGAAAACAAGGTTAAAGAAGCAGTTATTTACAACTGCTATAGACTAATGAAGGTAGAAAGTCTAGGAGGGGTGTGAATGGGGTTTTATCCTTTTTTGTTCATTATGTCGGAAAGAGTCCAGCTACCTCTGATACTTTTGTGAAGACTAGCATCCAACTATATTAAAAATGAATGGATGTCTTTTTTTTTTTTTAGAATGAAATGAGCTTTTGGGGGTCATTCATTTTTTTTTCATTAATTTATTATGACCTAACCAATGAAATGACCACTGGAAGTCTCACAACACAGTACATATGTTGTACTAGTTGAAATGCAGAAGAAAATGCCACTTATTAAAAAATAATCTTTCACTTACACAAATGGCTTACTGTCATGTTACATTGGATTTTAAACAACCTAGAACTGATGTGTCTGAGTTTGTTTTAAGAGACTCAACATATGTTAAGCCTTCTTAAGATGGTTCAAGTATTAAGGTATGAACACCAAAGTTTAGAGATGCATAAAAACCAATATATTTGCATTTACAGGATTTTTTTTTTAAGAGAGGGAGCCTAATGCTACTTCAAAATAGATTTGTAAGGTTTTCTATGAGTTAGGGAATGGGAACTTTTACCCAAAGATTATTTACCAAGGATTATTAGATAACTTAAATAATTAATAATGAAATAATTCACACAAAATTATTATATATACAAACTAATCATTACTGTTGATAAGTAAATAAATAAATACATAAAACATATCCTAACCTTTCACCATATTCTGAGATTTATAACAGAATCATGGGACATTCATCCAAATGCCATTATTTTATTCTCTCAGGCTTTAAAATAACTCCTTTTCCTAACAGACACACACTTTAGACCACCTTCCTTTATATCTAGAAATTTGAGGTAAACCAAGCCAGCATATGCCCTGTATAACCAAAATTGAAAAAAATTCTCCTTAAGAGAATCGTTAATTTTCAGGCATCAATGAAATATTTATTCGGTACCTTTAATCATTTCTGTGAGAACATCAAAGAAACATAAAAAAGACTTCAAAATCTTTAGAGTCAAGTTTGAGAGAAAAAACACATATTCAATGGAAGTGGTAATATATGAGTAATATAATAAGTATATGCAGGGAAATGTCAAAAAATTGAAAGAACAGAGAAAATAGATGTGGATTGAAATCTTGACCAGAACCAAAGTTGGCTTAGTACACACTATATATCTTGGTTTGAACCCTTTTTAAAATATGTGAACCCCTTTTTAAAAAAAAAATTGTATTTATTTATTTGACAGAGAGAAAGAGATCACAAGCATGCAGAGAAGCAGGCAAAGAGAGAGGGGGAAGCAGGCTCCCTGCTGAGCAGAGAGCCCGATGCGGGGCTCCATCCCAGGACCCTAAGATCATGACCTGAGCTGAAGGCAGAGGCTTAACCCTCTGAGCCACCCAGGTGCCTCCCCCCTTTTTAATACAGAGATGAGAAGCAGGAGATGTTCAAAGCCAAATATTGGGCCAGGACATACACCAGAATAAGCTAATGAGTATTATTAATAGTACTTCATGACATTACTAGTTATGATTATATTTGGTTGTGAGCTTTTCTCCCTTTAACATTGCCCTGCCCTGGAAACTTTGTGCTTCTCTCCTGACCTTCACTTTCACTCTGCCCTCATTATTTAATGCTCTGCTATTAGTCAATAAACTGTATGAGGGCAAGTATTACGATTTGCTTACGGGTGTATCCTCCAGAGCCTTGCTTCTCTACCTTCAGTTGCTTGGGGATTCTCGTTACTTAACCATTTGATCCTGCCTCAGTAGGTCTAGGCAGGGTTCTGAGAGTCTACATTTTCAACAACAGTTCTCGTTCCTGTGACTGAGGCCCTGTGGCACTTAGACATTGCCTTGAGTGTGGGAGAAATTCAATAGTATTTCTTGAATTTAAAAGGTAACATGAAACACATGATTTAGATTGTCAAATTACTTTCAAAAACAATCCTTTTTTTAAAAGATGTTCAGAGGAAGAAGCTACAGAATATTTTATGGAGGAGGTGAGAATTCACTGAGGTCCTGAAGAATTATAAACACGTGAATGGTCACAGCAGATGACAGGCAATTCTAGACTTGTAGAAGAACATGAGGCAAATTATGAAAGGAGCAGAGCAATAAGAAATGTTTGAGGATAAGGACAGCCAGTGTGCCCAAAGCATGAGATTTTAAGTTAGGTTAAAAGTAAATTGGGGGCGCCTGGGTGGCTTAGTGGGTTAAAGCCTCTGCCTTCGGCTGGGGTCATGATCCCAGGGTTCTGGGATCGAGCCCCACATCGGGCTCTCTGCTCAGCCGGAAGCCTGCTTCCTCCTCTCTCTCTGACTGCCTCTCTGCCTACTTGTGATCTCTGTCTGTCAAATAAATAAATAAAATCTTAAAAAAAAAAGTAAGTTGAAAATATTGGTTGATGCGTATGTTTGTCTAATAAGCAGTGAACAAGTGTAGAAAATTTGAGTAATCTGTGAAATGACCACTGTGTTTTTAGGAAAGTTATTCTGGTTGGTGTGATTGTGAAGAGAAGATGAGAGATCCAATAAGCTCTTAACTTTAGCTTCTAACCATATATTCAATTAAACTTCTAAGATTTTAATTTGACATCAAGTATAAAACAAACATACATATCATTCCTGTTGCTATGTCAAATCATATTCTAACTAAGCCTGAAAGCAATTATACAGGAGTATATTTTGGTCTCAAGATAAATTTGTTTCATGGATCCTTTTTCATGTGTTCTCCTACCAATAACACATATTAATTATGGTGCAGCTTTCCTGAATTTGAGCATCTCCAGACTTCTGAGATCTCCAGCAACTTTACCACCAGAAAGAAAAAAAAAAAAAAAGGAGAAACACGGAAATAACTTCTTTCTTTCTATTGGGAGACTTGCATCTAGTACATATTGTCATTATTTTGTCATATTTAATAACATTGACATTAAACAGTTAAAGCATGAAAGTATTAATAATAACCCATGAGGAGAGAAGTAGGCCAGTCAGATATTTTTCCAAAGAGATTAAAATATAAAAATAGAATATGACATTGTCTAATAATACATTTAATGATAGGAGTCAACAGTCATGTTTTTGGAAAGCAATTTTGATTTTATTGTAAAAGAATCAACACAAGTTTTGATCAAATTTACGAAGCTCACAGCTGAGAAAAATCACTCACTAATGTATATCTGAAAGCATCTAATTGCAATTTTGCCTATTATGTGATTCATTTCCGGGGGGGATTAGAATGAGACTTAGTCCATCTTGTATGGTATTAACATCTAACTATAGTATACAGCTGCCATAAAATTAACCCAAGAGTAGCCCTCATAAGTGATGTCTAAGATCAAGTGATTTAGTATATTGTATTACTTAGAACCAATGAAGCAGAGTAAGTAATTGGCAGAAGAAGAAGAAAAAAAAAACAGAGTAAAATAGCAAGGCAAGGCAACTGCCATTAACAGAAAAATGTAATGATCTCATTAAAGACATTGCATGCAGTCCCCATTCCAATTTTCACATCTCTGGATTTTTCTCTAGGCTTTGCAAAAATATTATGTGCTATCACATAATTTTAACTGTAATTCAAATGTAAAATAGGAATATGTTTTAGAACTTTATTACAGGTTTCATACTTATGTTGCAGTGTTCCATATACAATATCAATATTTCAGTTGAATTCTTCTTCCCCTTCCCTTTTTAAACTGAGATAAAGTGATTCATTTAATTCCAAAAGAAAAGTTCTAAGGCATGGGGGCCATTAATTCATGCTGTATATGAGGTAGAAAAATTTATTTTACTTGTAGAAGACTCAATAGAAATCATGAAGAAATTCAAAAATTATTGTAATGAAGCATATTCAGAAGCATATGCTTTTCGAATTGTGAAATCTGACTGAAAATTTCACAAGAACGACTTTCTTAGGAGAAAGCTGAGGGAATCATGGTCTCAGGCAAAAACTTAAGGATTCATTGGTGACTCCAATTTCACAGTTTACTATCACTAATAATGATAAAATCACTAATATCTTGTCCTACCTTTGCAAATTGGAAAAAGAGAAGTTTTAAATTATCTTTCTAAAATTGCTTTGGGAGGGGCGCCTGGGTGGCTCAGTCCTTAAGGATCTGCCTTTGGCTCAGGTCATGATCCCAGGGTGCTGGGATCAAGTTCTACATTCCGCTGCCTGGTGACGGAGAGGAAGAAGCCTGCTTCTCCCTCTCCCACTCCCCCTGCTTTTGTTCCCTCTCTCATTGTGTCTCTCTCTGTCAAATAAATAAATAAAAATCTTTCCAAAAAAAATTGCTTTGGGAGAATGTAACTTTAAATATGTAGGGAAGTTTACTCTAAATTTTGCAACATTTTACAATCTAAAATAAGAACATATTTTCAATTATTCTAACAACATTTGTACTCCTTATAGCTTTTATTTTAAATTTAATATCACTATTAAGAATGCGTGGTCTGCATTAATATTTAATCATTTACTTTTCTTGCATTTTCTGTTTTATTGCTTCATAAATAAATAGTTTATAAATTTGGCTGCTCCATTTTTGTTTCTACAGAGAAAACTGGACTCTAAGAAGAGTAAGTTAATATTGTAGATGTATGATAAAAAATTTATTGAAAACCCATTTTGTTATTACACATTATAGTGGAGAACACATAAAAGAAAGGACATGGCCTCTTCTTTCAAGTACCATATAATCATTTTGGGACATAACAAGGACTCATAAAAGTAAATGCTGATTATCAGTGTGTATATTAGTGTATATATTTTTAAGGAAATGTGAGTTAAAAGAGTAATCATAGTGAGGTGGTATGAACCAAGGTGATTCCTGAGGTTAACGAGTTTTGTGTAGAGTACGTGGATGACTGGTTGTGGTCAAAGTCCATCATCAATCAACACTATTTGATTTCACCAAAAGTAACAAAAATATATGCCACATGCTTAAATCAGTCCATAATTAATGACACCAGCCTCTTCTGGAATACTGGAGCTTACTTGAAAGTAAATGTTACAAAAGCCTGCATTAGACAGTAAGATGCAACTGTATTCAAAATTTGAAAGCTGATTTACTTGGGCATATCACCCCTTTTCTGTTTGTAAGATTTTCTTCCTATTTTTAAAAGGGAGATTTTGGTTTCTGTCTTTTGTAACTCATAGTGTTGTTTGGAAGTTCAAATGAAACTCACAGTAAATATGCTTTGAAAAGTGTAGTGCACTGAAGAAATAGATCACTACAAAGAAACTCCTGAAGAAAACATCACGCTTGTTTTCTCATGATCCCTGTATTCTCTTCCAGCTCTGTGATATGCAGTAGACAAGATTTCAGTCTCATTGAGCTTGGGTGATATTTTATCTAGAGTTGGTCAACATTGACTCCCATTTGTGCACAGTACAATTTTCACCATATACCACAGGCTATTATATTCCAATATAGCTTCAAGTAAGCACTCAGTACAGCAGGAACCTAGATGGAACTGGAATTGATTCACTTTTTCCACAAACCCTTATTAAGCATCTGCAGTGTGTCCAGCACTGTGCTCATCACGGTAACACAGAGAAGACGGTTCCCAACCTTAAAGGGAATTTCATCGAGCTGAAGAGACAGGCAGATGGACACATAATAGCATCCTACTTTCATTAGGATTGTTTTAAAATGGATAAATAAGTGATGCTTGGGTGGCTCAGTTAAGTGTCCAACTCTTGATTTCAGCTCAGGTCATGATCTCAGTGTTGTGAGATCAAACTCCACATCGGTCTCCACACTGGGCACGGAACCTGCTTAAGATTCTCTTTCTCTCTCTCTCTCTCTCCCTCTGCCCCTCCCCCCAACTCCCTCGCTTAAATAAAATAAAAATGAAAATGGATAAATGAGATATTTTATTTACTTTAAGAAAGAGATATCTGATTTAAAAGGTTACAATATAATTCATAATGATTATTTATGTCAACTTTTCAAATAAATGCCTCTTTTGAAAAGTGAAGTTCCTATTAAATGTTACCCCTTCTAGTTTATTTCAGTTCTAAAAGAACTGTTCTTTGATTAGATTCACTTGTCAATGTCTGTATAGTAGTCAAATTTATAATCTTCTTAGTGAATTGACCCCTTCTATTGAATTAAAGTGATGTTTTGGATTATTCCACCGTTTAAAGTGGGAAGATTGTCGTTTATTACCCATATAATTTAATCAAAGATTTTTATGCTTGTAGAATTATATATAGGCATTGTGCAGATGCATTTATAATAGATTACATACAATATTACAAACTGCAATTAATTTATTATAAATAAGTGAGGAAGCATCTAATTATTTGAAGACAGAATAATTGCTGTTTTTATTGCCTTTGCTGGGGAGGCCTTAAAGAATCTGAAGTTAAGACTTCAATTATTCTATAATAATTAGTAATTTGAGAAATTAAAGGAAAAGGTAAATTAGCCCAGAATGTTTAACATAAAAATTGCACAGACTGGTTCCAGGAATCTTTGGCACTGAGGGAATACAGCAGCATATCTTTTCTTTAATCTAAGAAGTATTGAGGGCAGCAAATGCACCAAGATATTGAAAGGAGAAAAACCAGACTGTAAGACACTGATTCATTATAAAGAAGTAAATAAAAACCCTGAATAATTAAGAAAAGAGTTTGGATTATTTCCTTTTCATAAGTTGAGAATAAGGATGAAGAAGCTAAAGGTATTAAAACCTAAAAAATCTGCAAACCAAAAATCTAGGCTATTTTCTGAATGATAAGATCACCTTAGAGGTGGAGCCCAGGTACTCAGACACTGAGTGAGCAAAGCACTGTAAACTTTCCACAGTCCCAAAAATCAAAGGAATATGTACATTATCAGACACTGAGGCAATGTTCGCTATGATGCTGCCAACCAACTGTGACTGTCCTCACAGGAAATCTCCTCTGAAGTCATTTTAATTTTAATGATAGTTTCCTCAGGTGAATAAGTCAGATTTTGAGATAAAGTACACCTGCAGATCTGTAACTGAAGGGACTTAAATGTCATTTCCCTTGGCAAGTATCTGTCCCAAATAAAAATACATTAATGAAATCAGAACTAACCATGCCTCTAGGGGGAAAACATTCTTTCCCTTATATGCATAGGATTTCTAGAGTCTTTCGAAGAAGCATATTCTTTCAGCCCAAGTGCCCAGTTCCAGCCACTACATAAATTGATGGCACTCCAGGAAACTTCTGTAATTAAATCCATATTTACCACATTCTCCACAGCATCACTTCATGCAGCTTTTCTGAATTACTTCAGTAAATTTTTATTGTGTTCCTACTTTGTGTTGGGCACTGTTATAATGTGCTGGTGAAGCAAACCACAATGAAAAAAAGAAAGTTCCACAACTCAGGGGCTTACGTTCTAGTCAGAGAATGGAGACACCAAGTATGTGATGAATAATATGATGAAGCTATTAAGAAAAATGGGCAGGGTGAGGAAGTGAGATATACAGGAGCTCAAGGAAGAGCTGTCTAAGGTGTCCCTTCAGAAGTGGTTGAAATAAGCTAAAGAAAGAACCATGTGCATATCTTGTGAAAAGAATTTTCAAAGCAGAAGAAATAAGTTTAAGGGTCCATGAGGCAAGAAACTACTCAACCTGTATGAGTATCAGAAAGAAGTTTCAGTTGGCTGGTCTAGTGTAAACAAGGAAAACAGGATGAACTCGGTTGAAGGAGAAGACATAAAGCAAATGAGGTAGACCTAGGAAGCCATGCAAAAAACTTCTGATTTTGTGTTTAGTGAGGTGGAAATGAACTAAGCACACATACATTTTAGATGAATTGCTCTCCCTGCTGAATGATGAATGAAGTAAGGGGTCAAGGTGGAAGCCTGTAAGTCAGAAGGCTTTTGAGGTAGTAGAGGTGAGAACCATATTGGCTTACACTGGAAAGGCAGTTGGCATGGTTAGACCAGACAAGATTCTGGATGTCTGTGATGGCTATACACTATACACTTTCTTATACACTAAGAAAGCCACTGATTTCTGTACATTTACTTTATATCCTGCCACATTGCTGAATTGCTGTATGAGTTCTAGTAGTTTGGGGGTGGAGTCTTTTGGGTTTTCCATATAAAGAATCATGTCATCTGCGAAGGGAGAGGGTTTGACTTCTTCATTACCAGTTTGGATACCTTTTATTTCTCTTTGTTGTCTGACTGCTGTGGCTAGGACTTCTAATACTATGTTGAACAAGAGTGGTGAGAGTGGGCTTCCTTGTCATGCTCCTGATCTCAACAGGACAACTGCAAGCTTTCCCATTGAGGATGATATTTGCTATGGTTCTTTCATAGAACGATTTGATGAAGTTCAGGAATGTTCACTCTATCCCTATACTTTGAAGCATTTTAAACAGGAATGGATGATGGATTTTGACAAATGCTTTTTCTGCATCGATTGAGAGGACCATGTAGTTCTTCTCTCTTCTCATATTAATTTGTTCTATCACATTGATTGATTTGCAAATGTTGAACCATCCTTGGAGCCCAGGGATGAATCCCACCTGGTCATGGTGCGGTTAATGTGCTGTTGGATCCTGTTTGCTAGGATCTTGTTGAGAATCTTAGCATCCATATTCATCAGTGATATTGGTCTGAAATTCTACTTTTTGGTAACGTCTTTGCCTGGTTTGAGGATCACGGTAATGCTGGCTTCATAGAAAGAGTCTGTAAGTTTTCCTTCTGCTTCAGTTTTTTGAAACAGCTTCCGGAGAATAGGTGTTATTTCTTCTTTGAAATTTTGGTAGAATTCCCCAGGGAATCCGTCAGGTCCTGGGCTCTTGTTTTGGGGGAGGTTTTTGATCACCACTTCAATCTCGTTACTAGATATCGGTCTATTCAAGTTGTCAATTTCTTCCCGGTTCAATTTTGGGAGTTTATAGTTTTCCAGGAATGCATCCATTTCATCTAGGTTGCTTAGCTTATTGGCATATAACTGTCGATAACTTCTGATGATTGTTTCTACTTCCTTGGTGTTAGTTGTGATCTCTCCCTTTTCATTCATAATTTTATGAATTTGGGCTTTCTCTCTTCTTTTGGATTAGTGTGGCCAGTGGTTTATCGATCTTACTGATTCTTTCAAAAAACCAGCTTCTAGTTTCATTGATACGTTCTACTGTATCTCTGGTTTCTACCTCATTGATCTCAGCTCTAATCTTGATTATTTCCCTTCTTATGTGTGGAGTTGATTTGATTTGTTGTTGATTCTCCAGTTCTTTAAGGTATAGACACAGCTGCTGTGTTCTGGATTTTTCAATTTTTTTGAGGGAGGCTTGGATGGCTATGTATTTCCCCCTTAGGACCTCCTTTGCTGTACCCCGTAGGTTTTGGACTGAAGTGTCTTCATTCTCATTGGTTTCCATGAATTGTTTCAGTTCTTCTTTGATCTCCTGGTTGATCCAAGCATTCTTAAGCAAGGTGGTCTTTAGCTTCTAGGTGTTTGAGTTCCTTCGGAACTTTCCTTGTGATTGAGCTCCAGTTTCAAAGCATTGTAATCTGAGAATATGCAGGGAATAATCTCAGTCTTTGATATAGGTTGAGTCCTGATTTGTGACCCAGTATGTGGTCTATTCTTGAGAAGGTTCCATGTGTACTTAAGAAGAATGAGTATTCTGTTGTTTTAAGGTGGAATGTTCTGTATATATCTATGAGGTCCATCTGGTCCAGTGTGTCATTCAATGCTCTTGTTTCTTTATTGATTTTCTGCTTCGATGATCTATTTCTGAGAGAGGTGTGTTAAGATCTCCTATTATTAATGTATTCATATCAATATGATTCTTTATCTTGATTAACAATTTTCTTATGTAGTTGGCTGCTCGCATATTGGGGGCATAGATATTTACAATTGTTAGATCATCTTGGTGGATAGTCCCTTTAAGAATGATGTAGTGTCCTTCTATATTTCTGACTACAGTCTTTATTACAAATATTTTATGAAAGAACTATTCAGAAAACATTTCAAGAAAAATACTCATGTAGTACTGATAAAATTTCTGCTCATTGTTTATATCATTTGGGGAATTCCCAAGCTACTAGAAGAATAACTATGGTATCTCACTTAAAGGCTATTGAGTTATACATATTTTGCACAGTATGGTTTTCTGAGTTTTAAAACATCTAAGTTAAAGTTTTCCATTTTCCTTTGTTGTTGCACTAATATGAAAATTATCCTTGCCAGAAGCAGACTACAACAATATTTTAAGGAAGAAATTGAAATTAGGCAGATATGCCTGCTAATGTTATGAGAATAGTACTAACTACATCTGCTAAGTAAATCTGTAAATTAGAAAATCTTTGGTTTAGTGATCACATCAGCCTTAAGGAACTGCAGTTTAAGAGATTAGATGTATTTCTAACAAATGCTTCCCAAGCTGTTGATAGAAAAGGAAATGAGTACCTATTATCTTGGGAAATGTCTGAAAATTTTATCAAGGTAATATTTTGATCCTTTTTTTCATTCAGATGGCATTAAATGAAACACAGGGTTTCATAAAATACTGCTTTTGCAAGTTTAAATGATAGGCTTACAATCTTTACCTACTGAGTCCTTATCTATCTGACCTTTTATTCTGAGATGCTGCTGTATTTTTGTGTGTATAGAGATAGATAGATAGATAGATGCTGTATATGCTATATATATGATATATATATAATCATATTACATAGCCCAGAATTCAGATAGTCACAGCATTTCCATTTGAAGCCCAGTGATTTTTAAGATCAAAACTAGTGTCTAAAGTTATTAAAACTTATTACTTTCCTTAAAATAATGTTAAAGGTGTAAATAATTTAAAGTCTTAAAATAATATAAGAAATAACATTAAAAATTCAAGCTTTTATATGTGGGAGGATAAAGAGAGACATCAACATTAGAGTTTTCCTCTGGCAGGAAATAAAATTGCATATTTTACTTAATGCAGGGCCTTCTAAACAGCATACTTAACTATATGGAGTTAGAGTGCTATACAGTGTAGGAAAGGAATGACTGTTTTTGGACTATACTGCCTAGATTAGCTTTTATTTCTGTAAGTAGAAAATAGGGAAAAGTGATTTTATATATGCATAATTTACTTAATCAGCTCATAATAAGAGCATCAAATACAAGTAGTTCATTATTCTCAATTTAGCCTAGAAATGGGGATGTTAAACTCTTCATTATACAAATGTACAAACTCTAGCTTGAGAGAGTCTTACTAAGGAACAACAGAGAAAGATTAGAACGATCAGTATCCTATGTGGTAAGCACTGTCCTCATTTTATTCATGTACTCAGTATGTTGTGGCTTCACAAAACAAAATCATTTAGGACAACTGTCTCAGTTCATAGTGTCAGGGCTCCCAACTTGATTTCAGGTTCTTGTCATTACTCTAAGACCCCAATTTTCTTGGGGAATAAATGGATTTCTATATATTTTTATAACCTCTCTGGGACATAACATGGTTTCAATATGATTAGAGAAGAGAAATTCCAGTCAATGTATTCATAATACAGCATCTGCTATTAAACTCTCTCAATTTTCTATTTCTTAAAAAAAAAAAAAAGATGGTACAGAATATCTCATAATTCTGCAATTTGTTATCATTAGGATGCAATTTCAGCAGTAAATATGCACACATCCTGAACAGTGGGAAAACAACGGCCTACTTCCAGAAAATAAATAATTCTGTCTTGTATTTGTATACACCTTGCATCCCAGAAATTGAAAGTAGTTAAAAGAAAAGAATTTTTAAAGCCAGAGACAACCACCTGTAAATGACAGTTACTAGTTTCTCTGGAGAAGTGTAGTAGAGAACGTCCAGACCAAGAGAAGGGCTCTCCCTGGAGTTATTTGACTCATGAGAACATTCAGGATACGGCTTTTACTACTGACATACAGAGGTCCATCCTTAAAACATCACAAAGTGTTTGCCTTTTCACAGACAAGGAAATGGCTGTGAGGAGGTGAGACAGCCTGTCCCCAGGACTAATGGGGAAGAGCTAGGTCAGATACCCTGCTCTGCTACCTTTAGAAGTGACCTTTGAACTTGGAACTAATATGTGTCACACCGCTGACATCTACCTGGCTGTCTATAGCCAATTTGCAAAGACACACCAAGAATCTGGATTAGGGTGGAATCTCCAATCTTGGCCTAAGGAGAGACCTGAAAACCTGCAACAGTTCTTACCCTGTCAGCCACATTGCTAGAAAACTAATGCTACTGGTAACAGCACTGTGGAGGCTGTATTATTCATTGTAAATCACACAAATAAAACCTTGATTTATTGTCATTTCAAATATTGAGGAAAACATCTCTTTTCCTTCTCAGAGGAAAGAGGAATTGAGAGGAAGTAGGGTTAGGGATGTCTGTCTTTCATTTTAAATCAATTGCCTGTTTGTTCACTGTTGCTCTTATAACTGGTTGTGGATTCACTGGAACTATTTAAAGAAGAACAATGCTACTGGTTATAAAGTTTCATTAGGGCAAACTTGGCAGGTTGGTCCAAAGAGATTAGTGCATTTGGAGTAGCTATTTATCAACACAGAGAAAATCACTTTTCAAATGCAGACTACAATATGAAGGCATGACCTGAATCTACAATGGAATTAGAGAGAAACCAAGCCTAATGCTAGCAGTTGATGGTCAAGAAAGAGCAATTTGGGAGAAAAAGATACCATTTCCTATGGCAATACTGACCCATCCAGACTGGAATGAGAACCAAACATAAGCACATGTTTATCAAGCATAAGCACATGTTTATTTCATTTAACTTTCCCTAAAAAAAAAAAAAAAAAAAAAAAAAATTAATGAGGGTTACTATTTCCCATTTTATAGATAAGGAAAATAGAGTTTAAAAACTTTAGATGCTTTGGGGCACCTGGGTGGCTCAGTGGGTTAAAGCCTCTTGCCTTCAGCTCAGGTCATGGTCTCAGGGTCCTGAGATCAAGCCCCACATTGGGTGCTCTGCTCAGCAGGGGGCCCACTTCCCCTCCTCTCTCTCTGCCTGCCTCTCAGATTATTTGTGATTTCTGTATGTCAAATAAATAAATAAAATTTAAAAAAAAAAAACTTTAGGTGCTCTGTCAAAATTATATGCGAACCGTGGCCCCAACATTAGAACTCACAGAATTCATTTTCAGAGCCCATGTTCTCAAACCATTTTGCTTCTCTGAATTCATCATGTGGTATAAACCGAGAAAGATTTTGTGGTTTCTTACAAAATGGCAGCATTTGCATTACAGTTAAGTAAATATATAAGCCTGATCTGATGTCACTTAGATAATCCATATCCATTTTAAATTGGATAAAATAGCAAGGATTTCAAATCTGAGCGTCTTGCAAGTATTTTGAATCTATTTGAGTGTAAGGAAAACAAATTTTGTTACATACATGAAAAATGTGGTCATAAAGATAAAGTCATCTTTCTAAGTTCTATCTAATATCACCATGATCCGTGACATTCGTAAAATCTTTTCATTTTAGACAGTGTAATATTGATCTAACGCACAGTCTATAAAATTTGAAGCTACAGAGTCTAGGCTTGTATTCCAACCCTGAACAAAAAATGCTTTTCCATTCTCTGAACCTCTTTGCTTTATTCATAAAATGGGGCTATTCAACAAGCAACAAATTATTAACTGGATAATACTATAATAGCTTCTTACATTAACATTTTGTTTATAGTTCTAAGTGAGAAAACATGCTGTGAACACACTAAAATTTGATCCAAGGACGGATGGTTTTATGTGACTACTTGAAAGTCTGCTTCCTTTTAACTCTATGACTGTGTTTCAAACACATATCATATTGGATAAAACCAACACTGGCTCCTCCATTCACCATGCTCCCTAGCACAGGAATTGGTACTACCATATGCTCAATATTCAGTGCAGAGACCTCAGTGTTATACTTCTGACCTCCCTCAACTCACCTGCCACATCCTGTCCATGTACCCCAGACAGCTTGCAAAGCCCCCCACTCCCCCCACTGCCCCTGTCAGCTCTCCCCCTCCCACCACCCCCAGCACTTGCAGTAACTTCTAAGAGACCCCTCACATTTTCTCTTGCGTACCACCGTTCTATTCTTCACTCTGCAGCCAAAATAAAAATTTTAAAGTGCAAAAGTGACCGTGTTACCTCCCAGTCTACAACCCTATAATCGCTTCTCACTAGCCTTAAGGTAATGTCCAAAGTCATGATGAGACCCCCCTGACTCTGCCTGCCCCCCCACTCCATCCTCACGTCAGGTTACTGTCTGACTTTCTGGAACTAGACATCAACAATTTTGGAATTGCTGCAGAACTATCTCATACCACCTCTTCCTCATACCCAAGCCACTTTAGGCTGCTCCCGTTTTGTGGAATATTTTACCCCTTCTTCACTTGGATGATTCCTACTAATCCTCAAAATCTACTTGTTGATACCATATCCATAGCAAGGCTTTCCCCAATTCCTCTCATCAAGTTAGAGCCCCCCCCCCATTAGTGAGAATCTCATAGAATCTCATACCTTCCACTTTCCTTCTGAAAACAGTCTTGACACTTCAGTTTCTTATTTTACCAGCTTGTCTGGCTTATTCACAGCTATAACCCTACAGTTGAGAACAGGTCATAGTACATATAGAGATGTTCAGCAACTGTTGGATGTAACAGGTTAATGAATACATAAAATGACAGTTCTGACCATTCAGTTGACTGGGATAGGAATCCGTCTATTTCGTCTTAAGACCTCTTGGCAGGACCAAGCACTGTGGTTTCTATTGCAATTTGTTAAGTGCATTAGTATTTCATACAAAGTTCGAGAACAGGGACAATACCTGACTTCCTTTTCTCTACTTGGAGACTCCCTGAAATCATGAGAGCATTGTAAGAACCACACAAACAGGAGTAGTTTTAAGGGAAGGACTGAGATTTGTTTGCTAAAATGCAAAAGGTTGAAAATACAACAGAGATCATCAGATGAATGTTTGTTAGCTCCTTCACAACAGACTCTCTGGAGCAAATATACTTATTCCGGGGATTCCTCCATCTTTCATGATATATTCAGAGTCAAAAAACCTTTCTTTGGAATGACCTCGCCAATTGCAAATATTTGACTTTCAGGTGTACCTTTGAATTTTTAAGCCATCCAAATTTAGGAGCTATATAGAGTAAGAATAATTACAGAGACAAAATAATCTTTTTGAGGGGAAAAAGTAGAAAAACAATGAAACCAAATTTCTTGGATGAGTTTTAAACGCTCTAGAAAAAAATTCTTAAAGAATTTCAAAAACATTTAAAACAATGGAATAGAAAGACTTGAAATGACGATATTAATTTACTTGTTTAGGGAAAAGTATTTTTTTTTTTTTTAAGCAATCCCAAGACCAAGGACACTATTGCTAAATTCTAAAACACAACTGTGGCTGTGGCCTTCCTGTTTCAGAAGCTACTGTCTTGTGTCTATGAGCTTCCTGGTCCTCATCTCTAATTCCTCAGTTACTCTCTTGATGGATTAGTTTATTTGTTCCCTGATTGATACACTTCTTTATTCATTTATTTAACAAATACATGGCAATCAGCAAATATGTATTAGAGAGGAGATATATAACAATGTCTAAAAAAAATCTTACTTTGTGAGGTTGGAGTCAGAGCAAGAGGCAAAATTACAACTGCAGACAGCAGAAGTCATGTGCATAAGCATTTTTCAGGTTTACTGAAAGGAAGAACTTAAGTGAGCTGCAAATTCCTTATTACTGTAATGTAATAAGCACTCTTCCTTATTATAAAATATTTGTGTTTGCACTAAAGAGTCTAGAGCATGTTTCTTTGTATTTTAATAATGCTTCACGGACTATGTTTGCCGTGGATGTTATTATTTTTTGCATAATTAAGTAATGAAGCAATTAGCACAGCAGGCACATGTCAACTAGATAGTGGTTAAAATTTGTGATTAGGATTTTTTCTGTGTTTGCCCATATTCTCCTTCTTACTCAAGGAAGCTGTATTTTTTTTTTCCACTGTGAAGAAATTGAGTTCCCTTCAGATCTAAGTTTTGCCCATATAATAATATAACAAGATGAGTCTTAACAAAATGTCTTGGTGACATGAAAGCATGCACCGGGGAGCTGGCTGTGAAGATCTGTGAAGTAAACTATTAAGAGTGTCATTTAGGTTTAAAAAAAAAAAAAACATGTAGAGGCAGAAGCGTTTTTGCACGATCCCTAAATTGGCAGCTTCTCCGTCTACAGCTCACCGAGTGCATCACAGCTTGGATCTTCTGCGCTGTGCCTACACACCCTCTGCTAGATCAACCAGGAGATACCCCACAGTTAAGGACTTGCAGAACTCGAAGCAGGAAGCCTGGTACATATAAATTCCGCCTTTGTGGCTCTATTATGTAAACGAAACAGAAAGAGAAGGTAATTCATCCAGACTCAAGGTCCACTATGTAATTCATTCAACAGGCAATCACTGTGTATCATTCCATGCCAGCACTACACTCTCGGAGCCAAAGATGAGTAAGAAGTGCTGTCTGCCCTTGAGGGACGTACAGTCTAGACTAAGTGAGTAACTAACTCTGATTCATACTTACATCACATTTCCAAACATGTAGTAGGTGCCAGTAAGTGTTTGCTACACTTTGAGTCTCAGGAGTTCTCGATTTGGGTCTCTATAACCTGGAATCTAGCTTTTTTTTTTTTTAATAGATTTCTAAAGAAGAGTTGAATTAAATAAATTGGGGAACATAGTAAAAAGAGTGCAGGCTTTAATTCTGAAGACCAGGTTCATCCTCTGTTTCTGATTTGCTGATAAATCCAGAACTTTTTTGAGTCCAGAATATGTGCATTATAATAAGACCTGTCCTGCCAAGGCATAGGATTATAACCAGACTCAAAACAGGTGATGGATTGGGAGAGTACTATTCTTTTTCTATTTTTTTTCTTTAAAATGTTTGCATTTCTTGCCTATTACAAGGCGATTGTCCACTTAAGGAATAAAAAGCAACTGTAGGCTAGTACTTTCGTTGAGTATCAACAGCACCATACAAACATGGAAAAGATCCCATTCTATCCACTCCCATGTAAGCATTAACCTAAGGCCACAATTGCTCATGCCATTCCAGTGCTTATTTTGTATGAGGACAAGTAGTTTAATTTGACTTAATCACTGTTTAGGTGAAAAAGAAACCCTCCTATGGTGAACTCTTACCAAGTCAGAGTTGGAAAATATATTCTTCAAATTTCTTAAGATGATTGAAGTGCTTGAAGTGTCTTTATCCCCATCAATAGTCTGAAGAACATGATAGGCATCACCGAGTTCTAGGACCTAGTTCGAAGACACTGGCTCCCGGGTAGCTTTTGCTGAGAGTTTGAAAATGAAGACCCAGTGGAAGGTCTGCCTCAGAGCTAAAAATAAAGTATAAAGAAGCAGACCCCAAATATATCCATTCTTTAAAAATGCAAGCACAACTGATACGGAAAACAGTAAAGATAAACCTCAAAAAGGCATTAAAATTGAGGTGGTAGAGTATACTGGCTTACATAGTAGAGGAGAAATAAAGTGGCTGCAGTCAAGGTCAGAGTAAAAAGTTTGGCAGGTAAATTTAGGATTAAGATCCTTCTTTGGGATTTCTTAGATGTGTTTTGCTACAGAAGCTCTCTCCTGCATGCTGAGTTGTCCTTCTTTTTCCCATTTTATTGTTTAAGCCCGATACAAAGTAATGGAGAGTTGTAAGACATCTTCAGGGCAGACATTCCATGACTAGCACTCTTCAAGAGATTTGACATCTGTAAGGCACATTGAACCGCAAACTGAGGGACAGATCTACTCAGTATCAGAAAATTTTTTTTAAAGATTTTGTTTCTTTATTTGACAAAGAGAGATCACAAGTAGGCAGAGAGTCAGGCAGAGAGAGAGAGGAGGAGGAGGCTCCCTGCTGAGCAGAGAGCCCAATACGGGACTCGATCCCAGGACCCTGAGATCATGACCTGAGCCGAAGGCAGAGGCTTAACCCACTGAACCACCCAGGCGCCCTCAGTATCATAAATTTAAGAGAACACGTAAATTCACCTCTAGGGATGGCCAGAACTGAAAGAGATATCACAGAAAACTAAGTTGCAAAAGGGATAATTTCCCCTAACATTCAGGGAGGGATTTTGATACCCTCCCTAATTAAAAACTAGATATTTAAGTTTATTCTCTTGAGGGTTAAATTTCATGTGGATTCTAAAAGTGTCCCATGGATAGAATATGATATCACCCCAAAGGAGAAAAGTAGAGATGATATATGTACGGTTCTCACTTTGATGACAGATGATTTTCTTTTTAAGATTTTGAGAATAAAAGATCCTATTTGTAAATAGTGCATTCATACTGAGGAGTCTTGCATACTTCCCACTACTTCAAAATGGAAAGTTTTCTCTGGAAATCAAAAGTGTGTTTGCACCCAGCAGGTGCTTCATACATGCTCTGGGCTTGTATAGAAATGAAAGATACCATCAAAAGTGTTAAAGATAGGGCCAATTATTTAAAAATCATATGCATCACTGGGAGACAGGGCTTGTGTGTGTGTGTGTGTGTGTGTGTGTGTGTGTGTGTGTGTGTAGAGAGAGAGAGACAGAGAGATGCTTAAGAAAGTGAAAAAAATATACAGATTGTCACTTTGCCAGGTTCCTCTTCAGTGATATTCTGTTAAGAGTGGTTTTCAGCCCATTTTTCAATAATGAATTTTAGAATGGTTTTCCTTTGGTGCTTCATAAATATACTCGAGAGAACTTGAAATGCTAACAGATACACGCACTTTGGTGTTACTGAATAAAGCCTGGAGAAGGAGCTACTACAACTACTTTGATAGCGTCGGAGAGATCACGGGGAAGAGATGTTCTTGGCATTGCAGGACAGAAAATTCTATCAATTTTTCTGACTCTATTCACAGAGCAAATGCAAGTGAAAAAGAGTAACTCTGGAAGAGAACAGAATCAGGAGGTCTTCTTTTACTGCAGGATTTTGGGGAACTTCTCTTTTCAATATGATACATTTTTAAGCACCGGGGAACAAAACTTAAGAAACCGTGAGGCTGGTCTTTTCATAGTGAGTAAAATGATTCCTTCCAAAAGATGTGAGGGATACAAGCGTGGGCCGCTGCCCCTTCCCTTTAAAGTAGGATACTCGCAGGTCTAGCAGGAAGTGGTGTGACTCCACCCCTGGGGAAAAAAACCATATTTTTCCCATTCTTCCCATTGCTGTTGGTCATCTACCATAGCATGGGCAGAGTGGTGTTTTATAGATTCACGTCAGCACTTGTCTATCATGCTGAGATATTAGACACTAAATCAGTGGAAACTCAGAATACAGGAAATGTAAGCAGCAGGTACAAGTTTATGAATGTATCCAATCCAACTCTTCCGTTCCTAAAACTGGAAAGTTTGCCCACTTTGTTCTGGTGCGTGTTTGGGTCGTGTGGGGAATAATTCTGTGCCAGCCAGCAAGCACAGTCGCTGGAAACTAACAGACACGTCACATAAAGAGATTTTTCCACCCCCAGGAATGGGGTTTGTGTCCAAGCCTTAGGATCACTTACACCTCATCGTATTTATTAAAAAAACTTTTTTTGTTTACCAAACGATCTTCATATTGAGAACTAGAAATGTAGGTGTTCCATACAGCTCTCATACCCACACATACACATCACACTACTTCCGACACATTCATTTTTTAGACTTATGGATAGTTTAAATGTAGCTTTTTTAATAACGTTGAATGCTTTCAAAGATTGATTATTCAGCAGTATTTCTTCTTTCCCTCTGTGGTTTTAGCCTACCCTGTGGCGCGTGTTGATGAAAAGTCTTGTAATATATTGAGCCTTCACTGAAATTTATTGTCCTTTTTAGATGACACATATAAATATCCTAAATGAAATGTTGGCACCGCCATCAAAGTACTAAAATATGTCATCATTCCTCTCCAGCAATTTCATATTTTACGTGTGTTTGATGCTAATGTGAATGTTATATTCGGGCTTAATAAATATATGGGAAGAAGAAAAGTAAATGTCAATAGGCTTTTTGAACCCTTTCATTAAATGGTTGTGTTGCATAAAAATACATCATAAACATAAGAGGCATTGTAAATCTTGTTTATCAATGTTGTATAGTTCCATATATTCAAATGATTTGTATTTGTATAAATGTGCATTTCCGTTGAGGACAGCCTAAAGTTATAACGCAAATTCTTCAAAAAATGCCTTGTAAGAGGAAAATTTTTATGTTAGTTGTTTGTGAATTTGGTTATTACTAAGAGCTCCTGGTGTAAATCCTTCATTTGGTTTCTTGCTCAGAAAACGATTGTTCAGCCATTGGAGAGATCCAGCCGAGAACCAGGTTGGTGGCAGAATTTGCATTTTTTTTGCTACACGAGATACATTTCTCATAGGAGGATTAGAGAAGGAAGACAAGGGAAAGAGAGATAGCTGAGGAATGCTCTTTCTACAGCTAGTGTGGGCTGTCTAATTATCCAGAGAATTAAAATGGAATCCGATTGAAGTCCTCAGGGCTTCGTTTAGGCCAGCTGCTTAGTTAACCCAGCAGTTCCAATTACCTAGACTGTGTAGATCTGGCATCAGCTCATTCAGGGACCGTCATTTTGGCAGCCCCCAGCTAATCCTGTCATGTTGAACCTAAGAACACATGGGGAAAACGAAACGAGATAGTCTTTCTGGAATGGCTACTCTAAAATGCCCTGTGCCCTCCAGAGTCCCTGGAGACAGGCAGGCAAGAGGATTTCCAGCCAAGCTTTCCCCCCACTGGCATGCTTTTAGTGACCAAAATAATCCATGACCTTGTGTAAACCACATTGATAATGGACATTTTCTCCAAGTGCCTGCCTCTCTTCTCTTGACTCCCTGATTTTCCTGACTACCCTGACTCCCACTGACTTTAATTGGACTTCCGCGTGGGCACCCCAGGAGAAATGCCCCCCACATGCGATGAGCTGATGGATAAAACTTCAAAGTGTCTCTGCTTCATATCCATGCCATGACCTGAAATGAAGTAAGACACTATTAATGTCATTATTACATCACTCAATTGGATATTCCTTTTAGAGTGAGAATCTTATTAAAACTTTTCTGAGCAGTTTCCCTTTTTTTTTTCCCCCACATTTGATACTTAAAAATCCAATCATAAAAATTTCCTGGGAATAGTAACCAGTGTTCTGTGTTATGGAACATAAAGATAAAAGATAATGAAAAAGAAAGAAAAAAGAAAAGCACAGCACTCTCCTATCTACCTACTAACAGGTGGCCTGAAACACCAGCCATTGTCATTTCCAGACAAGATAAGAACCCTTGACCTCGTGGTTGCTGGGATTTTGATACCTGCTTTAAGTTCATATGACAAAAATATTATTAAATCAGAATGTAATTAAAATATAGCTGGATGCTTGCTATTGGGATTCTCTTTGTAAGGTGCCTTATTTTCTCTATATCCTTATGAGAGCTGACTATCGACAGGTTTTTTTTTAAATCTTTTCCCTATTTATATCACAAATACATCTCAGAGTCAAAGATACTGATCTTGCCCTCAAAGAAATATCCACATCCAGAACTGTCCTTTCACATAAGAAAATATAATGTTACACAGATTTTTATTATATATTTTGCTTATAAGTCTTTATATACATTTCTTATTCTATAAAATATACTCCATAGATGTAATGAAATACTTTAAAGAGAAATAAAGATGTCTCAGTGTAGTTTAAGAGGCTTTTTTCTCTTCTGGTAGATATTCCACTCCTTTAAGGCAAGAACTATGTTTTATCATAACAATGAACATTTATAAACTACCTTAGAGTTTACAAAACATTTTCACATACTTTGCCTATTTAAATCTATGTCTCTATGAAGTAGACTCTGTAGATTTTTAAAAAACTGATTCTTAAAGCAATTACACATCTAAAAAAACAAAATAATGAGGACTTGAATCATGCTGTGTGAAACCAAAGCCACATGCTTTTTTCCACAATATGTATCGAAATTTATGTAACAAAATTCTCATCCCTACAATACTAATAACATCTGTTGTATGGCACTCTCCAGCTTCCAGAGAACGTTATTCTGGAAGATCTATCACAGAAGTTCTTGCAAGTACAACTGTCCCTAGCTATGCACATAGTAAACATGAAAAAATGTGTTTGCTAATTAGATGAATGACCAATTCAGAGCAGCATACAGTAGAATCTCTGACAGAGTAAGGTGCTATCTTCTGAAGCCATTCTTTATTCCACATATAAATATCTTTTTGTGCATAAGTCAGGACATAAGAATATTAGCCAAGGGAAATGCAGTTTTAATCTTGTGAGTGTCATTAACATAATAAGATTTTAAAAGGAGGCTGCTTATGATGGGCTGCAGGTGCTGAACACAGAATAAGAAATATTCTAATTTGTGAAGTTAACTTTATCATACAGTATTGAAACTTCCATATATTTCTCAAAACTGTTAACTTAGAAATATACCCTACTCAATTGTAAAAGCATGCTCTGTGCCCCAAGTGCAAATGATTTGATCAAAGTTACATCTATTTATATCTCAAACTATATAGTGTTCACTTTACGTTTCTATGAGGGGTTTTAGGAAAATAAATGACTCACGGTATTTCAGGCTTTGGGGAAATCATCTCAACATTTTGGAAGCCACAGTCCTTTTGAAGACCGACTGTGCTTGGAACACTAGCAAATAAGGATGACGATAACCTTTTTTTTTTTTTTTCAAAATTTCAAAAATTGGTTTTCATATTTACAGTAAAACAACTGTATAGTTTTGAATATAATGTTATTAGCTTTATGTGTTCTGTTATTATTAACTATTTTTTAAGGCATATTATCAGGAAAACTATAAGTCATCTAGACACATTTCTTCATAGTGGCTTACCAAAAACCATGTCAAAATGAACTTTGGTGTATGTATGTGTTTCAAGTGAGATATTGTTAAAGATTAACATATCCTGGTCCTCAAGAAACCGAATGAAATCTCTGTAGGGACACAGCTTACCACATCTGAGAATTTAGGATATTATATAAAGATGAGGACAGGAATTTCAGAATATTCCATAAAGAGATAGAAAATATAAGAGTGTCAGATAATCGTTCTATTTGGGAGAGCAGTCCACTTCAGGGACTTTCCTGTTTTCGATTCTACTGGAAAATATATTAGTCACATACTTGAACTTAGTTCCATTTCTGAGGCCCAGAGATTCTAGCCAGACAATATTATCAAATAAAATCTGACGATTCTAGAAAGGTAAATACTATAAATGATAGACCTGTTAACTCTACCAAGGAAACTGCTCGGATAAATGATTTAAAAATCAATTTCCAAACCTCTAGAAAAGAATGAGTACCAGGAAATGGCCATATTTAATTTCTATAATACTAAATAATGTTAGCATAAAATATATCAAAGCAAAGAAATCATTAGCAAAGATTTTATTTCTGGTCACGATGACAGCATCCGTTTTTGTCTCAACTGGATTAAATGTTCTTTATGGGCAGAAAATGTTTATCTTTTCCCCAAAGCTAGGGATGTGCACATCACAAAAATCCACTTAATAATTTCATGATAGGTTTAGGTTCTGTTTACCGGCAAATACTTGTCACTATCAGAAGCCAGGTCCTATCTTTAGGAGTTAATTAAGAACACTTTTACTCAAGAGCAAGGCCTTCTACAGAAATTATGTGTGTGTGTGTTCCTTTACCCCTTCTTCTAATATATTTTAGAATTCTTCTAATATAGTCTAGACTCAAAATAACGTTTATCAGTAAATCTTCTAAACTCTTGTAGTTTTGTTTTCTGATAGGAATTTGGTCCTGTCTTACATGTATAGGCTAGAATCAGACCCAATTTCTCCATGTTTGTTTTGACGGTTGTTAACAGTATCCAAACTGTGCTAGACAAGGAGTAGATATTCTATTTTTAAGGTATTGCTGGTTTATTTGTTTTTTCTGTGGAGTTCTGCCTCTTTGCAAGCTTTGTATATGTTCTATATCTGCCTTTAATCTTTCTTGTGTGCCTACTGCCGTGATCCCCATTTAGGAGGGCATTTGTTATATGTTGTTAAATGACTCAGGAAATTGGTTTAGTAAAACAGATACACGTTCGGAAGTAGTTCCAGTCCTCACAACTAAATGAAGAGATTGAACAGAACTGTAGCCCTGGGCCCCTCTGCTATAAAAGTCTGCCTCCCAGCTGGGCACGTGATAAATGGCACGTTAACACAGACTCACAGAGCCAATGGTTGACCACATCCATGAGTGGCCTGCTACTATAGGATTATGTGTCTGATGGCCAGATATGCTGACATTCATAAGTATAAAGCTATGGACTTGGTAGACATTTGTCAAGTTCCATTTTCTCTCTCAGGGAGAATTGGAAGCCTTCACACTTAGTGAGGTGAGAAAATAGACACCATCATGTAAGCATGACCACCAGGGTGTAGGTGGCTCTGTGCAGATCTGGACCAGGGGATCACTTCACTTCAGAAGCCTAAAAATGGAGCACCAGGATCCCTAAAAACAGATCTGCAGGAACTACTTAGCAAGCCAGACATTTCCCTATGACACTCTGACCTAAGGTTTCTTTCCTGCCATATGTGACACATTTAACACAGGCCAAATAAGTGACTCCCTCTTTCTGAAGGAACAATGAGAAGAAACCTGAAGAGAATTCACCCCGCAACAGCCATGCGACAGCCTTGGCATCCGTGATCTCTCTGTGGCCTGTCTCCTGCCTGTTCCTCTCCTTCCACAATAATGGCTCCTTCTTTTCCCTTTTCCACAGCTCAGACGTGTTCTACTCTTAGATGTAATCATGCCCAAAGACATTGAAAAAAAATTGGTCTCCGTTAGTGATTTTGTGGATTGTTGCTTATCTAAAATTAGATACAGTCTTTCAGTTTTGTTCATTGCGATTTGTTATCTCAGCTCTCCTATTTGCCTTTGTTTTGTACGCAGTCAGATCTCTCACCAGCCTTCTTTTTAATTTCTGCCCCAACCAACATGCAGTGAAAAAATATTCCCATTCCAAGATTCATGGCTATGAATAGCCATGTCGCTTTCACTTTATGGGGGGCAAAGACAGAAAAAACCCTAGAGCTCAGTTTCTAAAAGAAGATATTTTAAGCAAAACGCTAGTGAATTTACAGATATCTTACCATTAAAAAGGAATTAAAAGAATTAAATAATTTTGTTTTCATCTCAGCAAAGACATTCAATACTGAATTGGGTCTGTTTTGTTAATAAAGAGACAGCGATAAGAAAAGTACATTCTCTGCTAACCAAATATAAGCCTCACTTTTGTTTTTGAACATTTCCTTTTGATTTTATTTACTCGGGTATGTTTGATCTTATGGAAAGACAACTCAAAGAGCCATTTTTTTTCTTAAACTTTCAGTTCCATTTCTCAGATACGTAGTTTGTTTGTTTGTTTGTTTGTTTTTAAGATTTTATTTAGAGGGGGATACAGGCTCCCTGCCGAAGCAGAGAGCCTGATGCAGGACTTGATCCCAGCATCCTAGGATCACGACCTGAGCCAAAGGCAGTGGCTTAACCCACTGAGCCACCCAGACACCCTCAGATACACAGTTTTAAGAAATTGCATAAATGATAAAGTATTCACTGAAAATCATATTAGGCTGAGAGTATTTATTTCATCTGACACATCCTGAAGTGATAATCCCCATACTACTAGGCTTCCAGTATGATTTAAGGTTTTTCTGTTTTTAGATCTACCCTTGTGTACTCTCCTCATTGACCAAATATTTCTTAAATCATAGACTTGTGATCATCACTTGCCTTACGTTAACATCATATCAACCTTCAGGGCATAAACTTTGCTTTCACTGTACCAGCTCCAGGCTGCCCGACTGCCCTTGAACCCAGCTCTCTGTGGCTGGCTCGAGGTATGAGGATAATACCTTCAAAGAGTTAAATCACAGCTACGTGGCTTTTAGGAAAGGTAAAGTATATATCGCCATGGACATGCCCTGCCTCTCCTCCTATCTGACAACCACCAACTGACCACATGCCAGTATTTTTATTTTGTGTCTGTTAAAGCTGTTTGTCTTCTGTGTATGCTATACTCCAAAATTCTTTTCATATACCTCTTCCTTCACAAACACATTAATTTTTTTTAGGGAAGTAATTCATTAGTTTGTTACCACATTGAAAATAAAGCTCTTTTAGTTTCAAGTTAAGAGGGCAAGAATTGTTGACAGATTTGGCTGTGGAAAAAAAACTAAACATTTTCATCTACATGACTAGCTTACCATTCATGTCTAATTGCTCTTCAGTGTCACACCGTTAACCTTCTTTATTAACTACTTATTGGATTAATTTTCTTCTAAGTCTTCATTAGTTTTAACATTCATGTTTGTCTACATGCATATATGGTATTTATAGTTTTATGTCCTCTAACATGGAAAAATACTCAGAACTTTTACTAAATCTAGCAATAACATTGATCGGAACACATAGATTTTTATTCCCACATATATGGTATAGCTATAGACTTAGCTAGACACATATATAGATATATAGATATATAGATATACACATAGATACAGTTCTTTTGTGTGTTTTTTAATACAGGTACATACAAGCATATTGCCTTGCTTATAGAAGTCATGTCCAAGTTTCTTTGAATCTTCAGTTGTAATATTAGCAATGGCAGTCACTTTTTATTTTTTATTGATTAAGTGGATGAATTGTTTCATCTTATAACAAAGGATATGACTTTTTAAAATCTCCCTTTCTTCCCTCCTAAATACTTATTTTGTTCTCTAATATTTAGTCCCATGGAGAGAGGCAGGAGGAATAGCATGGAGGACATTAGGAGAAGGAAGAGAAAAATGAAGCGGTGGGGAATCAGAGGCGGAGACAAACCATGAGAGACTATGAACTCTGAGAAACAAATGGAGGGTTTAAAGGGCAGGGGAGAGGGGGTTGGGTTAGTCTGGTGGTGAGTATTAAGGAGGGCACATGTTGCATGGGGTACTGGGTGTTATATGTGAACAATGAATCTTGGAACACTACATCAAAAACTAATGACATACTGTATGATGACTAACATAACATAATAAAAAATATTTTTTTTGAAAAAAGCTTAATGGCACAAAACAGAGACCCAGTAAGTGTTTGGTTAAAAGAATGAAAAAGTGAATGTAATGATAATCACAGATGGAATGAATGAGTTTAGACAGTGCAGATCAAAAAAAAAGAAGAATTAAAAAAGATAATAGTAGGAAAATAGAGGCTCCATGCAGGGGTGCCATAGAAATGGAAGTGAAAAGTAAATTCAGAGTAGCAAGTGGAAGAAAAAGAGTAAAATGAAGAAATATATGCTAATATAAGGACATCAAAATAGAGAAGAGAGTAAGAAGACAGACAAGGAGGTAAAAAGGAAGAGAACAGTCAGAGAGAGAGAGAGAGAGAAAGAAGAGGGATCCCAAAAGGAGCAGTAAGGCACAGCAGCAAAGACAAGCCGACACAGAGAGGAATCCCAACAGTGTGGAAATAGAAGGGACATCTCAATGCAAGAAGAGCTGAGCTGGGCCACTGTGTTAGCTCTGTGCCTCCATATGCATCAATGAACTTTGGCTGATTTTGAATTTCAAATTTTAAAATCTCCTTAATCCTTTTAAAATAACAAAATCCATGTAGATTAGGGGACTTGAAAACCCTGAAGAATTACACTTCCGTGTGCACTGCACATAGAGTTTACTGCAGCAACCCCAAAACATGACTTACCCATGTATTCCAACTGGAATAGCACTTCTTGCAAATGGTTGCTTTGTTTCTTATAACCTAACTTATATCTCTTAGTAGTACGGCAAAGTCACTGTAAACTGTATTTTAATTTCTCAGAAGTCAATTTTTATTTGATGACATTAATTAAAAATTCATAAGCCATCTAATCACATTAATGAAGGTTTTGCTTAGCAAATTGAAATGAACCTATTATAGAAGCAAGTCATTTCATAGACTCACTGACACGGGAAGTGAAGATCTTAAAGATAGTCTAATCCTAACCTCTCATTTAAATGTTTAGGAAAGTGAGCCTACCATTGTTAAGGGACTCTCTCAGGGACATGTAAGCAATAAGTGGCAGAATTATGGACTAGAATTCAAAATAGCATGTCCTTTCCCAGTCATAATCAAGATATGCAGTCTTGTGAATTTTTTTTTCATGTAGGTCTATATTATTAGCTAAGAAATGCATCATTACTTGCACATTAGCACTGATAGGATTTTTTAAATTCTGTGGCATTTTTTGTAATGCGGAGATGGTAAAAAATTGAAATTCATTACAAAGAAGAAAAAAATCTTCTAAGATAAATAAATCAATCATATTCCATGGATAAACAATGAAATATTTCAAGACTGTTTAAGTAAATAGTTAGAAGGAAGGGGCAGGAGGAAAGAGAGACAGTCACACACCCACACACACACACACACAGAAGGACCTAATAAACTAACTTTTCTCCAAAGGGCAAAGATACGTCATTGAGGAGTAAAAGAAATTAATCAGCATTGGACTTAGATTGAATTAAGTCTCATGTTTGTGAGTTCATAAAAATCAAATAAAGAAAAATGGAATACCAGAACTACACCTAAGTTTTCATATGAATTTTGAGAAGAGTGATACAAACCACTAGAATTCTGGGGAGGTTCATAAATATTTTTAAACTTTTTTTTTTTCTTGGTCTACAGATATTATTCAAGATTTCTTCTATCTGATATTCTCGTCTACTTCACCTAGCCACATCACAGTTTTATGGGGGAAATGGAATGCCAGTGCATTTCATAGTAGATCTGGCTTCTTGGTTGTTTTGGTGGTCACTCTGCTAGAGAGTTTGATCAAAATGGTTTACCAGTATAAGTAAGAATTCAGAATCAATACCTGATGCAAATATCTCATAATGCAATGATATACAGAGCTATGATGAAAAATATAAAATAAGTACCATTCTGTTACTTTGGTACAACTTGATAGGCTTTATATGGTGCTTTCACATTCACTCTCTATTTTTATACAACAATGTGTGAGACAAGTAGAATAAACCTCAGGTTTGAAAATTAGGTTAGACATAGGTGAAGTGATTTGCTTAAATTCATATGGTGAGTCTATCTTGAAGTTATGATTAGGACCCAGTTAACCTAATTCGTAGCTTAGATCTTCTTTCATCCAGGAGAAAATACATCCCAAGATGACAGGAACTTTTGTCTGGTTTGATTACTGCTCTATCTCCATCAAACTGCTGGGCATACTGTAGGTATTTAAAAAGTTCATGTTGAATTAATGAGTGATAAATTTACATCATTCTGCTTCTCATCAGCATCCCATTTCATTTTTCTAGATTTTAAATTTGGGTTCATAAATCACTTTAAAATAAGTAGTTATTCAGAGCACATTTTCCTCCACCTTAAAATGAGTATCTTTGTTTGTCTTCCCCAAAGGAAACCATTTGGTCCCCCATGAACACCTTGCCTATTTCTGACTTTAAGAATATACTAATGATTCTACCTGTTTTTGACAAATAATATTCTTCAATCCAGCTTATCAAAGCCAGTGGAAATCTGATAATTTTAGTGTAAGGGGAAATTGCCTTTCTACCCCAAATTATCCAAAAGCCCTTCTATCACAGATAATGCAATATAATGGGACATGGGTCAGAGTAGAAAGAAGAACTAAAAGGGCAAAAAGGCAATGTGATGCCTTCATGCCTTTTGACCTCAGCTGACTATATTCCTCAGTGACTAAAAACAAACAAAACTAAAAAAAAAAAAAAAATGGAGGGATCCATTATTAACTTATAATGTAAAGTCCGTGACAGTAGAGATAACTAATCAGAAGCTCAGGTTTCCTTGTGTAGTCTGGGAGCATGGCCCTTGAGAACTATGAAGATGTCTGAAAATGATCCCCCCTTTTTAAAAAAGATTTATTTAATTATTTGAGAGAGAGAAAGAGAGCACGGGATGGGCGGGAGCAGAGGGAGAGAGAGAGAGAGTCAGACTCTCTGTGCAGACTCTGTGCTAAGCGCAGAACCCAACATAGGGCTTGATCTCACAACTCTGAGATCAAGACCTTGAGATCATGCCCCTGAGATCAGGACCTGAGCCGAAACAGAGAGTGTGCCACTTAGTGGACTGGATCACCCAGGTGCCCCTGAAAATGATCTTAATTGGATTACAATTGCAGTAAAAGGAGATAGACTTTCTCTCTGTGGTTCCATGAGCGAGGTTAAGGTTGGCATTTGGAAGGCTCACAACTTCAAAACCATTGTCCATCTCAACTATAATTTTGGTTCTTTCTGCTGGAGAGAGGGAACTGGGCATGGGTTGAGTCTGGAGAAAAAAAGATACTGAGATATCTGGATACCATAAAAGGAAAACAACTGTTAACTTTTTCAGATCCTCTGTAATTTCTCATCTTATTACATTGTTTACCCCAACTTCTCTCTCTTGGTGATTAGCAGGAAAACTTTCAGTATCTAGAGGATACATTTTTGATGACAAGAGCAGAGACCGCTGGAGAAATTCACTTCTCTACAATCCTCCTTTATAGAAAAGAACCCCTCAGGGACAGTGGAAAAGTCAAAGATCATTAGAAGAAAGATTTGAGACCAAATCTCAGTGATTTTGCAAAATTGAATAATGGGCCACTTAGTGATCTAACCTGAGCCTGAGAGATGCCTTCATTAATTCATTTGTTCCCCAGTAGTCGGTACGTCACCTTTCATCCAAAGTCTGAGTTTAGTATCAGAAAGTCTTAAGACATGAATTCTGCCTTTGGAACTACCTCATATGCAACATAGAACAAGCTATTCTTCATAGACGCCAATTAGCTCACCTAAAACAGTATTATTTATATCATGAATTTATTATGAGGACAAAAAGAGATGTTCCTCAGCACCCATGTATTCATAAAACAAACAATAGTTATACACTTGCCATGTAGCCAGTGTTATGCAAATTATTGAGGATACCCAATAATTCAAGTTCCTGACCTCAGTGTCTCACAGTCCAGAAGGGTTTCTGAGAAGTCAACAGATGAGTACAATACGCAGTGAGAAGGAGTGGAATATAAGTACAACACTATGGGAATGCAGAAGAGGAACTCATTAACTTTGCTTGGGGAAAGTTAACAAGCAATAGACTTTTAAAATATATGGGTTTTTTATACATTCTGTCTACCTAACTTTAAATTGTGGCTTAGATGTACTCAGACCATGCCCAGTACTGGGTTCTTTCTTCAGTACTTCCTATGTAGTTAGGGATCAACAAATGTCTATTATTAGCAATTATTTTAATGCCCTTTTCCATTCAGTTTTATCATTTTATTACAGAGAAGACAGGAGTGGTTGAGATATCTCACATGATTCTTTAGCTGGTTTCAGTAGCAAGTTGTGCTTGATTGTTTCCTCAAATCCTGGAATGACTCCAAGAATTCAAGATATTTCATATTTTCAATAAGAAAGAAGTTCTTTTACAGATTGTGAAATATCATATCCATATTTAATTAAGCAGGTATTTGACTGGCGATATTGTACTTCCAACATGAAACACTCTGTCAGTGAATGTGATGTAATAGACACTTATTTCCATGCCGGTTGGCACGTTAAATGATACAGTTTATGTAGAGAGTGATTTGGAAAGAGCAATCATGATGTATAATTCAGAGAATCTTTGACTCAACAACACTAACTTTAGGAATGTATTCTGCAGACATATTGGCCCTTTGTGAAGTAACATATGTATAAGGGTATCTATAGTAGTGGTTTCAGTAGCAAAGGATTAGAAACCACACAAATGGTGAACAAAGTAGGGGACTAGGTTATTTAATTATTAGATAAATTTCAGATATTGTATGTAAAGTATATTCAAAGAGTTACATACAATTATACAATTCAATAGCTAAAAATAATGAGACATCACAATATATACTGGTATAATAAGCAAAACTGCAAAGTTGATTATGGTAAGTGTAGTATAAAATCATCAGTGCAGAAAGATGTAGATACATGGATATAAATACAGATGTAGCTTTCAATATGGGTATGGACATGAACACACACATGTGTATTTATATAATCTTGTCTATGAATAACTATCCCTAAAAAGGTACACAAAAAATAGTCACAATGCCTCCCAGAGAAGGAGATAAAATAGAAATATTCTCTTATTATGACATACACTTTTGTTATTTTTGAACATATTATGTGTATCTATCACCTATTCAAAATGTATTAAATGAGCCAACAGACACACAAAAAGATGCTCAACATCACTCATCCTCTGGGAAATGCAAATCAAAACCACAGTGAGCTACCTACTACCTTATACTTGCCAGAAAGGCTGGTCTCAAAAAGGCAAGAGATCACAAGTGTTGATGTGGATGTGGAGAAAAGCAAACCCTTGTGCACTGTTGATGGAAATGTAGATTGGTGCAAACACTTTGGTATACAGCGTGGAGGTTCCTCAAAAAATTAAAAATAGAAATACCATAAAACCCAGTAATTCCACTTCTGAGTGTTTACTCCAAGAAAATGAAAACTCTGATTTGAAAAGATACATGCACCCCTGGGTTACGGCAACATTATTTACAATAGCTAAGATAAGGAGGCAATCGGGAGGCAACCAAAATGTCCAACAGTACTACACTAAGTGAAATAAGTCAGAGAGAGAAAGACCAATTCCCTTGCTTTCACATATATGTGGAATCTTTAGGAAAAAAAAAAAAACAATGAACAAACAGACCATAAATTCATAAACACCAAGCATAAACTGGTATCTGCCAGAGTTGAGGGAATTGGGGAGCAAACAAAATAAGTGAAGGGGATTAAGAAGTATAAACTCCCATTTGTAAAACAAACTACGGGGATGAGAAGTACAACATCGGGAACATATTTAATAATATTGTGATAATGTATGGTGACAGATGGTGGCTACACTTAATTGTGGCGAACATAGCATAGTGTACGGAATTAATCCCAATGTTGTGCACCTGAAACTAATATAACACTGTGTGTCAACCATACTTCCAATTTTTTTTAAATTCATTAAATGAGTTAACAAAAGAAATACCTAAAACATAGAATGTCTTCCTAACCATATTTGTAATAACTCTCATGTTGGAAAGCTTTTCTGCAAATTCACAAGAGTTATACTATTTAATCCATTTTTATATGTATGTAGAAGAAAGTTTGGTTTTTTTTCTAGAGGGAGAATATTTTTTAAAATCTTTAAATTACTTTTTCCCCCAGGAAGTCAATAAACTTCAATTACTTTACTCCAAAACAAGCAGCATCAGCTATAAAAAAGGGATGAATCCTATATTTGATAGCATAAATGAGGCATAATAATCAAAGAAAAAACTTCTGAAAAGAAGAATGTGTGAGCTACTGGATCCTTGGGACACCAGCCGTAATTTACACACCATTACATATTCAGGGTTGCATTCCTAATTACTCTTTGGAAAAAAAAGATAATTATTATACTATAGTGATTACTCCTTTCATCATACAAGAGAAACAATGCTGATATAGGCATAATTAAAGAAATATAACTTTAGTCTGTTAGCAGAATTGTTTATATACAAAATTTTAAGGGGAATATATTAATAGCCAAATATATTTCTTAAAGGAACATTGGGCTTTCCAATAAACTCTTGTGCTCACATATTTCTAGAAAAATTTATATACACAAGTCAATTTAACACTAGATTCTAGATTGTTCATGACCTAGCAGCATTTATTAAAACACCTTTATAAACCAGTGGAGAGAACACTACTGAACTGTATACTTAAAAATGATTAAGATGGTAAATGATATGTTGTTTTTTTACCACGATATAAAAAAAAAAAAACTAATGGAGGGCTGAGAGAAAGGAAAAGGGGAGGAAAAATTTGCCTTTTTAGTGTGAATAATTATGTACATCCTACTTACAAAAAGGAGAAAACATAAGCATTATTATTTGCCTGCAATTATAAGTGAGGTTATCTTGTATCTGTCAATCTAATCTAATCAATCTAATTATACAAAGCAAGATTAAAGAAGTAAGGCTATGCCTTGATTGCACATGCTCAAAACCAGAAACTTTCCTGGTTTTCTATCTTTAAAATTATATTTAGTTCAGGCTTTTGTTAATAAAGAAGGAGAACTTTTAATATTTTATCAACTTCCTCGTATCTGCCTACAGATTATCTGTATCATATATTTATTTTGTTAAGGATTTTATTTATTTATTTATTCATTTATTTGACAGAGAGAGAGAGAGATCACAAGTAGGCAGAGCAGCAGGCAGAGGGTGGAGGGAAGCAGGCTCCCTTCTGAGCAGAGAACCTGATGCGGGGCTCAATCCCAGGACCCTAAGATCATGACCTGAGCTGAAGGCAGAGGCTTAACCCACTGAGCCACCCAGGCACCCCTGTGCCATGTATTTAATACTAAATGGCATTCTATACTAAATGTATCTCTTCTCATGGTCCAGCTTTCCTGGTCATCAGTTGGGGGTATATTTATAAATATAAATTTTAATAATATCCTAAGCCAAACAAAGTTCAGGAGGTGAACATGCAGAAAGTCAGAGAGTACTTAAGGGTATATTCTAGAGGCAAATGTGTGTTCATGCTTTTTAGATTACGCACATCACTGCTTCTTTACATTACTGTGGACTAGACTTGACTCACAGGTATTTAACCAAATGAACCATAGAAAACTATTTCCTCTCATAATTTGTCACTGTAAAGAAAATGTCTAAATCTGAAATGGTAGGAATGGATCTTTTATTATATTTTTAAATACACAGAGCATACTGGGATTAAGTATTTAGAATTCATATCCAAGTGGATGTATAATGTGTTTTAATAAGGTCATGAATAATGTAGTAATTTTATACAATGTGGAAAAGCTGTGAAGTGTAGCATTCAAGTGATATTTATCTATGAGGTGTATCCATTTTATAGTTCTCTTTTCATAAATTTCATTTCCACTTGTAGAGTGGTGTCATAGGCGCACTAATTAATATGACTTATCCTGTGGCTAAGCGATGATGTTTTTTGCTTTTCCTTTATCCTTTCACCTTGTGCAAAATTATTATTCCCCTCAACACCTCATTTATCTCTCCCATCCACCCTAGGGAGTCTCTCGTGCAGAACAACTAGGAGGTGTATCTAGAGGAACAACAATCTGGCAGCCTCATCATAAAATGTGATATGTTAGCTATTTCCCTTTCCAAGGGACCTATCCAGCTGAGACTGTATGAGGCCTTTGGGCCACCATGCAAATGCAGCAAACTCACATCCCAAGAAAACTTTTTGCCAAAGAGGTGGAGGGAAACAGCTCTTTAAACAGAGGGAGGGGGAAAAAAAAACAACATTGTGTTTTCTGGGAATTTGACATGCAGGAGAAATAAGCAGCTATAGCTGTCTGACAAGAAAGTGATTTTTTTTTTTTTTAAACTGGGCCAGATATGCTTAGGAATGGAGTTCAATTTCCATGCATTCTCACTGCTAATTCTGAGAAGACTGTTCATTTCTGATAGACAAAAGCCATTTTTAAAAATGGAGTAGGCTGCTATCAAAAACAGTAAATAGTTTGCACATATGTTACTAGAAACAGATTATTTTTACTCATAAGAGATGTGGAACAGGTGTTGATAAATACATAGATCAAATTTTCTCTGCTATTATGGAGCTGTCCCTCATTTGAGTCTATAGCTGACTTCGTAGGTAGGAAGATTTTACTCTTAGTTTATGTTCGTTTAGTATGTGTTTGCTGATTTGGTGTGTATTGTGGCTGATTTTCAGTAGTGGACAGATTTATGGAGGCTTATATTACCTGGGTTTACTCTTAAGCAGTAAAACACATTCTGAAGGATTTTGCTAATATTCATGCTGAAGCTTGTTTAGAACTAAGCAAGATAATTGGCCTGGATAACTTCATCCCTAATCCATATTTCCAACAGAACCGGATCAATTCCCCCAATCGACCTCAAACAAAGAAAACTGCCCATGTGTTCTTGATATTTTAGAGAGGGGCAAAATTTTTTTCAAGAGGAAGAGTTATCAGTAGGGATAGTTGTAAGCTTCTAACAAGGGAGAAATTGAATCTGCTCTGTCCTTGCTGTATTCCCAACATCTAGAATACTTGCTGTATTTGTATCCTCTCATGGTTTAAATTCAGGATGGTCCCCCCCAAACATGAAGCCAGATGAGTGACTTCATTATTTTTTAATCAAACAAATTAAATCTGTCAAATACTTAACATACACATAATCTCTGCTGGCTGACAAGGGGTTTAGGCATAAATAATAAGCAATTCATCACATATCTCATTGAAATTAGCATTATCTTATACAAGCAAATGAAGTTGGTTTTGTTTTGTTTTGTTTTGTTTTGTTTTTTTTAAATCAGTGTTATTCTCCCCTCATTCAACCTGTTTGGGGGACAGGCATTTTCACCTTTGGCTGTATTTCCTATTATGATGTGAAAATTAAGTCTTTATCCATATCAGCAGGTCCATCATACATCCCAACATTCAAACCTTCAAAGAAAGTTCTGATTCTTAACTTCTAAACAGGGAGTGATTACTTGACAGCGTCCCAGCCCCAACACACCAAGGGCAGCTGTTTCCTTTGCCCTAGTATTCGCTACTATGCACTTTTAATCATTATTGTGATTCTTTTGTTGCCTTACATTACAATCATTAAAGTGTTTTAACTGAAGTTGTGCTCCTTACACACGTTCATTTCACACTTGTGGAATATGTGACAGGCACTGGGGGATGGGTCTGTGACAGCAAGAATGTGTTGAGTACTAGAAAAATACAAAGATGAATAGAACCCAACTCTTCCTTCAAACTGACTCCAGCAAGAGAGGTCAAATATATGCAGGGATTTAAACCTTCCTGACTTTGTATGAAAAAAAAATCTACAAGTGTGACCAATTGTATTAGTCCATCTGGGCTGCTATAATAAAAATACAGTAAACTGGATGGCTTATAGACATTAGAAATTTATTTCTCACAGTTCTGGAGGCTGAGAAGTCCAAAAGCAGATTGTCTGGTGAGAGCTCCTTTCTGGTTCATACATGACTATCTTTTGGGTTTCCACACATGCCTGAAGAGACCAGGGAGCTCTCTGGGGGCTCTTCTTTTTTTTTTTTTTTTTTAATTTTTTATTTCTTTTCAGCGTAACAGTATTCATTGTTTTTGCACCACACCCAGTGCTCCATGCAATCCGTGCCCTCTCTAATACCCACCACCTGGTTCCCCCAACCTCCCAGCCCCTGCCCCTTCAAATCTGGGGGCTCTTCTGTGATGACACTAATGCCATTCATGAGGATTTCACCCTTAGGACCTAATTACCACATTGAGGTCCCACTTCCAAATACCATCACATGGCATATTAACTTCCAACATATGAATTTTGGGGGGAGATTCAGTCTGTACCATTTTTGCCCAGTTTTTTTTTTTTTTTTTTAAAACAGGAAAGCCCAAAATTCAGAGATGGTGAATTTAGGTGCTGGAAAGGGAAAGAGAAAAAATAAATAAATATACCGGGGCACCTGGGTGGTTCACTGGGTAAAAGCCTCTGCCTTCAGCTCAGGTCATGATCCCAGGGTCCTGGGATCGAGCCCCACATTGGGCTCTCTCTGCTTGGCGGGAAGCCTGCTTCCTCCTCTCTCTCTCTGCCTGCCTCTCCGCCTACTTGTGATCTCTGTCTGTCAAATAAATAAATAAAATCTTTAAAAAAAATAAAATAAAAAATAAATATACCTCCTGAGGAAAGGGGAGCAAAGAACAAAGAGAAAAGATCTTTCAAATTTGCAAGACTTCACAGTTTCCCTCGGGCCTTGCCATGTTTTCATATGTGCTAAGTATGTAGATGGTGTGTCTTTGGGCTACAGCTCTAAGATGAGTGGATCTGAGCTACTGCATATCCTACAATAAAGCTGATAGGGACCAGGTTCCTCTTTAAAACTCTTTACTACCTTGAATCTGAGTCACAACTACTGATATAAATGACACAGCCACGTGGTTCCCTTGATTAGAGCCCTTAGTCCAACAAACATGGCAATGATATCAAAAGACAACACCTGCAAAGAAGTATTTGTGTGTGGCATTATGTGACCTATTTAAGTTCTATATATACAATGGTGGAAAATGACTGGCAAATGCATCGTTGCATCATATACTTAAATTGCAATTGTGAAACTTTCCTTTGATTAAGATGTTGTACTTTTGATTGCATACCATGAGGAGAAAATAGTAAGTAAATTTGCAACTGTCCTTACACGTCAATCCAATGAGTCATTTATATTTAAACAGAAAACTAATTTCCACAAGGCAAATATAGCAAGAAAGACTACTTTGGGATTTTTTAGTTGCTTCAGAGATCAGAAGGAAAAAATATCACCCTTCAGAAATTCTGTAGGTTTACATGTGGATGAGATATTGTGGGTGGTCATGGTTGATATATATTATATAATAAGGAACATAACTTGTGATAGACATTTCCCCCTACTGCAACATACGGGCATGACATACCTTTAATTATATTATTCAGATTCAACTAACTTTTTAAAAACTTGATAACCAGTGTCCAAAGGAAAACAAGTTTTGATTCTTATCAGTTCTGACGTCTTTCGACCAGTTAAAAGCAGTGACTAAAATATATATACTCTTTCTTGTTTAATTGTTAAGAGAAACAATGACTGGTCATGTGAAGTAAGCTTCTAATCAAGAAAAATGCTTTTTCCCTAAATAAAAGTAAATGTAAAAAGGAATCTTCAATTAAGAACGGATCATTTCTTTTCCCTAAATATCATGACCTCCTATTTCTTTCCAGTTGGTTGGATTTCAATGGAAATAACCTTTATGTTAAGTTTATTTAGTCTTAGTTTGCTATGAAAACACGAACTGTGCCTTTATTGTTGATTGGAAAAGGGCTGTCTGCATGGCCTTGGGAAACTGTTATATGCAAATAGGCAAACACAGGTCATTATAATATGAACTAAGACTTGCTTGCATACAAAAATATCAATGGTATAGTATAGCCATTAAAGATTTTTAGGAAGAATATGTTCTAACAGGCTCCTAGTTCCAGTGAAGAACCAACCTGTGGTGCTCTTGAGTTTGATATAATGATGTATTTATAAAAGACCTATTCATTATCATATAGATTTTTTCCACTCAACATTTAAAAAGGAACCATCCCAGGGGCGCTTGGGTGGCTCAGTGGGTTAAACCGCTGCCTTCGGCTCAGGTCATGATCTCAGGGTCCTGGGATCGAGTCCCGCATCGGGCTCTCTGCTCAGCAGGGAGCCTGCTTCCTTCTCTCTCTCTCTGCCTGCCTCTCAGTGTACTTGTGATTTCTCTCTGCCAAATAAATAAATAAAATCTTTAAAAATAAATAAATAAAAATAAAAATAAAAAGGAACCATCCCAGAGACCTTGTTCCTAGAAACTGAGAAGAGTAGGAGAAGGAGGGTTGAGTATCATTTTCTTTAAAAGTTTTAAATGGTAAACTTTCTCAAATGATATTTAAATAAAGCTTTTTAACGTTCCTACAGTTTGTAGGAAGATATGTGTGCTCAACATATCTGAATCTAAATGGTAAGACTGGGAGGGGTTGGGGAGGAGAGAGGATTGATTCTCCTAAACCCCAAAATGGGACATCTGTGCTGCTCCCAGAAGCTGAGACATAAACCTCTATGTATCTAAACATAGAAGAAGCAGTTCATCATTCTTTTGAACATAAAATATTCTAAAATGCTATTAGTAATGATACTCATAGCCACAGGCTGCTGAGGCTCTGAGTGAGGAACACAAAAGCAGTAAAAGGAGGGCAGCAGGTCTACGTCTACACAATCTTCTGGTGGATGGCACTTCCACTTATGACAATGAATGATACCTGAGCTTCTTAATGCCAACATATCCCATGACCGGACTTTAAGCTTTTGACCATTGTTTGAATACTTTCTATGGAGTGATCATTCTGTGTTACTACAGTGTTTGCCATAGAGAGAATTGATAGATACTTCATACATTTTTTTTCATTAAAGTTAATTGAATATACTTGTAAGCATTTGCAATCGTGTTGCTTTTAATCAGGTAAAAGTCTTGTTATAACAACATTTTGGGTATTGGAAACTTCTGTATAACTAAGCTACCTCTGTATCCCTGCCTGTGTCCCAAATAAACAAGGCTTCAGTGATCTGATTATATTTCTTTCCTTACAACACAATTTTACAATGGCTCTTCCTTTGTCTTTCTTTTTTTTATTACTGTTGTTGACTTTTTCTATTGCTTTTTACAATAATAGATATGCTTTACCAACAAACAAAGTAAAATAGAACAAAACAAACAAAGACATGTGCTATTTATAGCATGTCCGGGAAGGCAAACTAAGCTTCCATATCTAATAGAAATATTTCTCCTTTTATTTTGTTCTTAAGTGAAAGTGAAATCATCCTTCAAATTCTCTTAACCTTCCTACTCCAAATAACTCAACAATCTAAATAAAATCTACCTATGTGGCAAATTATCCACTAAAACAAAACATCCACAAGAAAAGGTATCAGACCAGAAGGTAAAGATACAATAAAGATCTGGATCTGGTCCTTATTTCTGACACCTATTCATTTTCTTCAGCGGATTCCAAAGACTTTTACCTTACAATGACTACCAACACATTGACTGATTCATCCGAATGCTTTCAGGCTAGGAGGAACTTTAAACAGATGGTCCAACTTTGTTTGTTTCTAAGGATGATTAACCAGGTATATAGCTAGAACTATTTTACGGTTTATCAGAAATCCTTTGGAGCTCACCAAACAATCTGGACCTAACCTCAGTTTGTGGAAGAGCAGGTTCCTCTAGATGATATCTAATATGTAATGTGACTGAGAAGAATAAATTTGTGACCCATGATGGCACATGGTATGCTGGAAGTAATTTAATTGCCTCTTCTTCTAATTTCTTAGACAATTTTCTAAGTATCTGTCTTAGAGAAATAATCACTTATTACTTTTCTTACTTGGAATCCACTGTCCGTGCACATTAACCATATTAACAAAAAGGAGAGGTTACAAACAAAATGCGTTTACGATCATATTTCACCAGTCAACGATAAGAAGTGCAAAATAGCAATGTGATTTTTCATAAAGCAATTTTATGCCATCCCTACACACTTGATATTTAAATACTTTTTTATTTTATAAAATAATGGGACAATTAAAAAGATGACAAGTCCATGATAGTCCTCAAATTTCATGACAGTTTTGCTAATCTATGATAAATAAAGCTTTAAGAACAACTGAAAATTTGTGTAAGCCTTTGCTTTCTTAATTCACTCAGTTTTTTTATTCTCATAGCAAAACAGCTAGCTATAACAATAAAAATACAATAAAGAATTTAAAAAATGCAATTATTTACCCCGGCATTCTCCAGTTTCATCTCCCTGAGGTAACCAATACTAACCTATGTATTATTTATATTTCCTCACCTTTTTCTGTGCTCACAAAAATGTTTACATACGTCGGGGAGGAAAAAAAAATTTTCTCTACCTTTTTAGATGGTTTTAGCTGGTCCATTAATTAACCTGACATAAGACAGAGCAACGAAAGGAAAACAAATTTAAGTGGGGCAACTGAGGCTTATATGCCACCCTGAGTTAAGGAAAAGAAAGTAGGGGTCTGAGACATCAAAGGGAAAAAGATAAATCACAGGCAGATGGGAAGAGCAAATGTTTGGTAAACAAATATTTGTCATGCCACACAGAGGCAACTGGGCACTGAGAGGAATTTGAATAAATAAGCTGAACTCTCCCAGCTTACCACACCTCGCTCATACTCTTTGTAGCTATCGCTGGTGATAGCTCTCTGCCTAGACCAGACCCTCTACCTAAATTCTTTTAGGCACTTAAGAGAAGAGGTGAAAAGCTCTTCATGACACTTCCTGGCCTTGATTCTCTTCAGCTCAAAATAATCCACATGCTAAAGTGGCACATTCTGGAGCAGCCTGCTCTGAACCCCATCAGTTCCCTTCTCTGAAATTTCCCTGGAAGTTTCATATAATAAAAGCTGAGCTGTAGATTGCTTCCTTATTTCATTGATTAATATGTTAGGCTTGAAAATGGGTCAGCTCAGTTAAACAGTTGATGGTGATGCACCTGCGCTTTTGACGTTAGGCCTGTATTGTGCAAGAAATCAGGTAGTTAATAAAGCATTTCTATGGAAACAAAAGAAAAATGATGGTTAATGATTGGAGCAAGTTATAGACCAATTTTTGAGCCCAGAGAGCAGCCAGTCAAGATTTCTAGGTGTCAGGGGTAAAGCATCTTTTGCAGTTTGAATGTCTCCGATGATATCATCAATGTTCAGCTAAATTTTCTGAGTAGCCCACATAGTAACAGGTACAAAGATTGTCTAAACATGAGTTATTGCAGCGATTTCTCTGATGTTTATATCAAATTGTTCACAGTCAGTTTACAGGGCTTCAGGAAAGAGCAATTTTTTTTCTTAGTTATTCAAAGTCAAAAGTGGTAGAAAATTGGAAGTTTAAAGATTTGTAGCCAAATTTTGGAAGAAACTAGAATTCAAGATCAAGTTGATTTACTGATAGAAAACAAAACCTCGAAGACAAGTAACAACACTAGCATCTGATATCCATAAGGGATATTTGGAAGTAGGTCAACTCTGCCATAAATTTCAAACCAAAGAGTAGCAGATTATTTGCCAGATTTTCATCTTACAGTCCCAGGCCTCATAACACCCCCCCCCAAAAAAAAGGAAAAAAAAATAGGAGGATATCTATCTACAAAGATACTGAATGTCATATTAATTATAATTTGTTCTGGATTATTGCTTTTTATTTTATAAGATCCATGAAGCCATTGTTTTAATTAACCAGATTTTAAAACCCAGGGACTCAAATACTGATAATCTTTCTAGAAAAGTTGAGTGTTTTTGTGGTGGCACTCCAATTCATAAACCAAATTACTTTTTTGCCACTCAGGTTAGAATATAAACAAGTAGATATTTAAGAGGATGACAGGTGAAGGGAAATAATCTTTGTGTATCATAATTGTAAAACAAACTATTGAGGAATTACTGAAATAATCTAATTTTATGAGTTAGTTGGTTGATGAGTTGATCATTATTTGTGTCTTTTTGTAATTCTGCATTTAAAAACCATACCAGGTATTTCAGTTGAATGGGACACATCTACCTCTCTCCTGAGCAATCCCCAAGCTCAATGTGCTTCCCATGCACACCTTTACTTGATATATCAACGCACTTTTCATTATCTTAAATTGAGTTAATTCCTCATTAACTAGTTTTATTTTACTGAGTTGCGTGCCTATATAGCACAAAAAGAGATTCAAGTTCTCTATTTCCTTCCAAATATTGTCAACAGCTTTAATTCCTTCAGGGTATGGAAGAGAGGTGTTGTGTACGCCTGTGGACTTGCCAGCAATAAAGCCAACATAAAATTAGTTAAGGAGGAAGAAGGGGAATTGGGAGGCTTTCTGTGCTGCTTTTACTAATCTAAAAGAAATCGCTAGAGTCATTTACTTTCCATTCTCTTTACGATAATTGACTCACACAACCCATCTCTTTTTCTTCAAATAGTTCTGCAATGATCAAACTAGATTGGATCTTTCTGTGGTTGTGTCTTTTATTTTATAAGCACAATTATTCAAATAACAAATGGGAAAATTATCCATAAGTATGCACACCCGATCAAGGATAAATCTACAAATGTTCCATTAGTAATTACAGACAGTATTTCAAATATGGACCATATTTTTGCAGATAGCTGAACATACTAAATATTAAGTTCTTGATTGGACAAAATTTCAAATCAACCAGAATATAATACTGGAAGGGAGGACAGTATTATTAAGAAAACTATTTTGGGGTAAAAGTCCCTCAGAAATTTGGAAGGATCTAATTTTTTAAAATATTTTATTTATTTATTTTGACAGGGAGAAATCACAAGTAGGCAGAGAGACAGTCAGATAGAGAGGGGGAAGCAGGTTCCCCACTGAGCAGAGAGCCCAACTCGGGGCCCGATCCCAGGACCCTGAGATCATGACCTGAGCCAAAAGCAGAGGCTTTAATCCACTGAGCCATCCAGGTGCCCCTGAAAGGATTTTAATTTAAAACCTCAGGCAGGTTTGATAATTATCCACATGTGAGTGCATGATGTCACACAGCATTATATTATGAAATATTTTCTAATTGGACCAATTTGACAAATTGTCAGCCATAATTCTAAATATGCCAGTTTTGGAGAAAGGGGAGGGACAACTAAGATTTAAGGAACATTGTTATCCATGGCCTTAAAAATTGGGAATAAAGAGAAAGGCCACAATCAGCAAGGGGAGAAAAAGTGAATTCCTACCACACAGGATTAAGAAATGTAGCTGACCAGTTTTGAATACCTACTATGTGCCCTATATCCAGCTAGTTTCTAAAAATACTAAGGTAAAAGATGCAGTTATTTGACTTAGAGAACATGCAGTCTAGTACATACCAGAATAGTGCAATTCAGATAAAACAGGGCCACACAATGTGAATGATATCTTAGGTTACTTTTAAGAATTGCAGATTAGAGTTTTGTATCCCTATTTATTCAAGGATGGAATCACATATGTGCAAGAGAGAATGTCCCCACTGCCTTGCTCTTTGTCCAGTTGTGGAGTATGTGCAAGCTCTTTGCAGAAGCATCCCCAATGCCTACCATCTGGACCCAACACAGAGTTTGCTAGGCTAAGTCACCAAAGTTAGCCTAACTCTTAACCACTAGGTCCTTCCACTGTATCCAAAAACAAACTCCATCAAAGGATAATGCTTCAACTTGTCCATTTTTACCTACCACTTCTATGTGGTTCTGTAGATAATTCCAGGTGGTGGTGTGGATCCCTGAATACTTAGGGTATTAACAGTAAAAAAAATTTTAGGGCCAAATTTATGCACTAGGTCTCTAAGTCATTCTTTTTGCTACACAGAGGAAGAGACAAAGGACAAGTAAGCAAAGGGTGAAAGGAGAGGGTAGAGGAAACAGAGAAAAAGAGAGAAAGGCCATGTAAGTCCTACAAAAGACTTTGAAGAGGGGCATCTGGCTGGCTCATTCAGTTAAGCATCCAAATCTTGGTTTCTGCTCAGGTCGTGATCTCAGGGTTATGAGATGGAAGCCTGCACAGTCCCCACATTGGGCCCACAGTGATGCCCGTGTTAGTGGCCCCTTCCCAATGCCCAGTGCAGAGTCTGCTTAGGACTCTCTCTCCTTCTCACTCTGCCTCTCCTCCACCTCTGCACATGCACATGTGTGCACATGGTCTCTCTCTGTCCTTCTCCCTCTTGAGTATATAAATCTGAAAAAGAAAAGACTTTGTAAGAAAAAAAAAACACATCACAAACTGAACTTCAATCCATGATCTATGATTTAGGCAGAAAGTAGCAGACTAATTTTAAGCTTTGTCTCTTTTATCCCCTAGTATAACAAGGCTTACTACAGCAAAGATAGGCTGTGATTTCTCATTTTAAATTAGGTAAGGAAAACCAGGTATGGCTGTTCATTAGTTATATGGTCCATTTACAAAGATTCTTAACTTAAGTAGACTCTATGCCCAGCATGGCGTCCACTGTGGATCTTGAACCTACAACTCTGAGATCAAGACCTGAGCTGAGATCAAGAGTCAGACACTTAACCAACTGAGCCACCCAGACGTCCCCTATGGGGGCACTTAAAATTCTGGTAAAGGCTGTGGACCTCCCCCAGAGAAGTGTAGATGTGCATACATACAAGACTTTTCCATGCGGCTTCAAGGTGGTCCCAGAATCCATGCAGCCATCCATAGATCCAGGCTTGGGTTAACAGGTTGTCTGTCTTAGTTGCATTTCCAGGTCATTATAGTAATGACAAAGAAGAAAAATATGAATTCTATGCTGTATGTATATAAAAACCTATGAAGCAGCATACTGGGTCAGAGCAATGCATGTATTTAATAAGAACATAAGAAACAGGACGCTGGATAAGATTAATGGGCCTTGGGCACCTGGGTGGCTCAGTGGGTTAAGCCACTGCCTTCGGCTCAGGTCATGATCTCAGGGTCCTGGGATCGAGTCCCGCATCCGGCTCTCTGCTTGGCAGGGAGCCTGCTTCCTCCTCTCTCTCTCTGCCTGCCTCTCTGCCTGCTTGTGATCTCTGTCTGTCAAATAAATAAATAAAATCTTTAAAAAAAAAAAAAAAGATTAATGGGCCTCTAGCTCTTTTTTCAGTTTCTAAGAGTGGTCTTAAGAAAAATTGGAGAGTATAAGAAATAACTCATGATTCTCATTTTATCTAAAATAATTAGAGTTCTTCAATTAAATATATCTAACCTTCTCTGAGCAACCCAATTTCTGTCTCTACTCAGTGGACAAGAATATATCCAAACTTGTCTCTTTCTTGAACTTCAGAAAAAGGAGAAAGAATGAACAAGTGAACAAACAGACAACTGGGCCAAATACGTCCCTCTGCTTTGACCTTGACTCCTTTCCCTCATAAGTATCACAAATCTTCTTCTCAGGTGTTAGAAGGTAAAGATGACATGAAACACCAAAGGAAACTGACTGTATACTGATAGCCCCAATAGAAGCACAAAACACCTTTAAATATCTCAGCAGCTAAAAAATTTATTTATTACTATGCCTGAGAGACAAAGAGGAAGAATATACACATTAAAATATGTGTGTCTCATATCCTCCAAATAAAATCTAAATTCACTGAAGCTCTCTGAAATAATGGCTTACTAGAGAAAAAAAAAATGTATTAAGAATAAATTTTTCATGGGACAAAGTTTGCATTTAACCAGTGTGCCTCTTATCCAAATGAATGAATTTTCTTCCTTGAAAAATTTCACACATCAATGGTAACATGAAGTTCAGTAATTATCTTCTATCTTCTATATTTCTAACATTGGGTGATGCAGTAATTCTTCTATGTCAAGATGTAAAGCAGTTGGGAATTGAACAAAATTAACACACACAGTTCATGTTGGTCATGATCTGAGAATACCATTTTTGCCCAAGTGAGAAGCACTGGGTGGTGGGAGAGGGGGACTTTCCTGAGAAAGGAAAGTTGTTAAAACAATAGGCCTTTAAAATAATTACCCCTGCACTAAAAATGCCAAAAAATAAAATTATAATAATTTGAATAGTCCTTTTTAAAAATGTTACTGATTTTTAAGATTTTTCTTACATAAGAGAATCAAGATGGCTGTATGAAGAGTAAAATTACATTGTATCAGTTTCAGGGTATTCATTCAAGTTTAATAAAATTTTAATAGAAATATGTTTGATGATTTTAACTTACTGCTGAATGAATAGTTTTCTGCAGGATTTGATATTATATGACTCGAGAAAAGATTATTAAGAAGACATATAATGCACTTTTATAAAAGATACTTGCAGGAAACCATTAGATGATACAGAAAATCAATAATGCCCTAGTGCCAATTTCAGCAACATTAAAATTACAGTGCTCGTTGATATTTATGATGATAGAACTACCAAATCATTATTTTTATCTTTCACCACATTGGCATTTTTCTTTGTTATCCAGCACCAGTTGCTAATTTTGATCAGTTTCTTTTAAAAGTGTTTTATGATGATCTTGTTCCTAAACAGCTCTTCTCAGGGAACTTTAACAGTCCATTCTTACTAATTCAGGGTATAAATGGATTGGTAAATCTCTGCCCTTTTAGGAAAGACATAATAATTGTAAAATATTAAGACATTCAAAATGGATCTTAGCAGAACCAAGTAAATAGGATTTAATAAACAGAGTTTCCCAGCCTCCTTTATTTCCATAAGGAAAAAAATAATGATGGTCTAGCCTCATTATCTCACATGCATAGAACTGAGGTCCAAACAGCAATGAATTACCCAAGAGTAGAGTTCTACATAGGATACAAACAAATCTCTTGAGTTTCAACCATGTCCTTCTCCAAGGCCACCCAGATTATCATCTCACACAAAGAGGAGTACAGAACTTATATATACTTGGCTTCGGAAGTAACTCCATGATTTTTTCTTAATCAACTAAAATGTCATTGCCAGTGGAATCTAGATAAATTCAGAGGACAAGAAGAGAAAATAATAGATATGATGAGATGCCATTTCTCTAGTTTGCTGCCTTGGTACTCTGGCTAAGAGGAAACAGAAGCTATTTGACTGCATCCCTCAGTTACTAGGATTCTCCACAAGTAAGGAGATGCAATAAGACACCCCTACCCGCCCCCCAAAATGATGTCTAGGATTGCTGCCTCCTTCTTGAAAAGGATAAGAAAAACTTTGATGATTTCCCAAACCCTGAGCCTCTCTAGTTGTAGAATATAGAAATAGCAACTGTCAGAGTCAGAGTCTTTTCACTGATGGCTTCCATGAGCTAGGAGGTCTGCAGCACTGGTAGGAAGCTGGGAGAAACTATTCAGATCTTATCCCATACTGAATCTCCTGTGCATCATCCCTTTTCCACAGTAACCAGTCTCATAGACACTAACACATGTAATAACGGCAGCAGTAACGGAAGGTGACGGAGAAAGTTCACATGAATCCCAGTGAAATTTGTTTCCAAAGATGATTCTACTGCCTCTATCTTCAAAAATGAAGGCGTGTCCATAATACATAAGGATTTATGTCAAACCATAGTCCTTTGGAGCTCTGAAAGTCACAGGTGAATACTGCATTTTGACATAAAAATTTTTCTAATATGCTGTTCCTCCAGACTATTTTTATCATTTTTTCCTAATCTCTATATAGAGTTCCATGGAATTTATCTTGTAGGTCAATCCTGAGAGTGAAATCAATTTTTTACATTCTCCCTGGGTGTCCCTGCCTATCATTATGTTATGTTAAGCTAGAAACTATTGAGCAAGTCCCACATCTCTCTATAGATCAGATCTGTTATGGGCTGAATCGGCCTCAGAAGAAACCAAATCTGACAACACCTTGATCTTGGCCTCCAGAACTATGAGAAATACATATGTGTTAGTTTAAATTATCCACTCTGGTATTTTGTTATGGTAGTCCTTTCAAACTAGTACATGATTCTTCTCCTCAGCTCCAGATCCATAAATAGAACAGCATTCTAGTTATCTCAAACTGCGTGTTTCATAACTTCCCCAAACCTAACATGTTTAAAATTAAATTCACTTTATTTCCTTCAGGATCTGCTTCTCTTCTTTTAGTCCCACTTCTTTTAGTCCCACACTGATGGTAGGCATCTACATCTAACCAGTTGCTGAACCAGAAATCTGGGAGTCTTTGTTGCAACTGTTCTGTTTCTTCAGCCACCTATTTCTATTCAGTTACCAGATAGTGTTAATCCTAGAGCTCTCGAGCCCATCCTTCTTCTCCATGTCATTATTTCCCACTTAAATGCTTCATCAGACCCTTACCTGGTCTCCTGTCTCATCTTGTCCTGCTCTAATCAGTCCTTTGCACTGCAGCCAAAACGAGCTTACCAGAATGCAAATCGTATTATATCACGCCCCTGCAATAAATCTTCTAATGCTTCCTCATAGCCTACAAAATAAAATCCAAGTTCTCATTATGGTGTGAAATGCCCTCCAGGACCTGTGTCATCTGCCCTCCAGGCTTCCTGAACAACATGGAGTGTTTGAATGTTCACTGCTCCTCCTTCCATGCCTTTGTCCTACCTTCCCTTCTTCATCTACTTAACTCTAATTTTTCCTTCAATAGTGGCCACAGGTGACACCTATAAAAAGCCTCACTTAAATGGCCTGCCACAGCCCAGCCTATTCTATGTGCCCCTCAAGATCCAACAGCATTTTATATACATTAGTCCAATAACAGACACTTTTCTTATGAATCTAAGGCACTAGATTTAACGTCTTTGAAAAACTTGTCTTTGCATCCTGAGGGTCTCGTATGAGTTCAATAAATGTAAATTGATGGGAGAATAAATTGAGGGATGAATATGAGTGCAGGTTTAGATGTGTTAAATTGTATCTAGAATTTCCTAAGGTAAAGTCATTAGTAGACCTGGTTATATTCTATGTGTCTGAGAATTTTTGTAGATAAATATTTTCAGATAAGTACCCTAATCCCTCCAGTTATTAAATTTTCCCTTCTCCTATTAAAAAATTACAACCACATTCTGAAAGTAATTTATTGACGTGTCTTCCCAGTTCTACAGTTTCATAAACTTCTTCTAGCTTCATGGTCAACCACACGTGCCCACAAGGCACAAGGCCCTCAAATTAATATTACTGCATTTTTACTTATATTGTACCTGGAGTGTGTATGTGAGGGGAGGATTCTTTTCTCAAAAAAGTTAAATAGTAAAGTATGCCTTTGAAACAAAATTGATTTCAAAATAAATACGCCTTCGCTCTACACCTCTTTTTTTTTTTTTTAAGATTTTATTTATTTATTTGACAGACAGAAATCACAAGCAGACAGAGAGTGGGGTGGAGGTTGGTGGGGGGCGGGAAGCAGGCTCCCTGCTTAACAGAAAGCCCGATGTGGGGCTCGATCCCACGACCCTGAGATCATGACCTGAGCCAAAGGCAGAGGCCCAACCCACTGAGCCACCCAGAAGCCCTGGTGTATATCTCTATATAAAGTAATTCCTTGACTTTTACACAATTTTTATAATGACTATTTACCAAAACTTTATCTTCTCCAAGCCTTGATTAAACGTAAAAAAATAAAAAATAAAAACTTTTCCTACCTGCAACTTGTTCTTTTTTTGAAATATGACTTTCTTTACCTGTCTTATCTTACAAGTCTTTTGTCAAATGACAACTTATTCATCTCTCTAGTTATTTAGAATCAATACAAATTGTTCAAGTTAGCAAGTTAGCAAGCTTGCTAACTCCTTGGGTTTTTAACTTTACGATTCCTTTGAGTTTCCCCTGTTTTTCTATGGTGAATTCATGCTTATAGGCAGCATATGTCTCAGTTTCTGGAATATGTATAAGAATGAATTGTAGAGAGACTACCCATCTGCCACATACCTATTTCCATCTCAGGCCTATATGCCTTCAGCTAGAACGTAGATGTCAGGAATGAGAATGACCCCGAGTGTTATTGTGCTCTCCTAACACTTCGCTTCTTCCTCAATGATCTCACTTATCAGAGTATTATAATGAGCTATATCGCTGTAGACCTCTTGGCTAGTTTGTATATTATCTGAATGTAGTATCTACTGATGCATTTTCTATTCCCAGCACCAAAACAACCTAACACTTAGAGATGCTCAGTAAAGGGTGGTTGTATTGAATTGTTTTGGTTAGATACTTTTCAATCGCTAATGTTGAAAGCATTTTCTTTTTTCTTTCTTTCTTTCTTTCTTTCTTTCTTTTTTTTTTTTTTTGTGGAGTCTTTTTAAAAATTCTCTCCTTCCTTTTTTGCAATTAAACAGAATTTTACCATTAGCATAAAATGCATTTTGAGTGTATTTCACTTGGTTTAATTGCAGGTTAGGCATCGCGTAGTCCCACTGTGCTCAGTTCTGCATCATTGAATTTAACTGCACTAACTTTCGTTTCTAGGTGTCTTTAAATTGTATGGATTGTTAATCTTTCTAGGTTGTAGCATTACCTGTGGTATTTTCTGTCTCTGGCTTAACATTACAATCATGCTTTGAAGAATACAGGGATTCTATATTGGTCAGAAACTCATATTTCTTTAATAACGTACTGAATATTATAATGCGATTCATTTGAAGATAGACATACTTCAAGATATCAAGGATGAGTTAAGAAGTGAGGAAAAATCCTGATACAATTTACATTTCTCTCGAGAATTACTATACATATATTTGCCATGGTAACCAGGTTTATTTTCTAGTTTGTTTTTTTTTTTTTTTTTGCTTTTCTTTTTTACAGTATTTCTTCCCCTTGCATCTCTGGCTATTTCAAAATACAATGGCTAAGATGCTTACAAATCCAATTGTTTGGTGATTCATAATAGAAAGGAGAAAAGAGGAATCTGAGTGACCACAATCTACATAAGAACTAAGAATAGTATCCTTTTTAAAAACTTATATGAAGTAATCAAATTTACTGTGTTGTTGAAAAATGGAAACCTGAGATCATAAAATCATAACTAGTGAAGTTGGGTCCTGATTAAATAAGTATTCTGTTGATTCAATGGGTAATCACTATGGAAAAATCAAGCAAGGTCATGATCACAGTAAGTTGAAAACTGCTATTCATATTTTGGTGACTCTTGCAGTGACCAAGCTATTTGTGTTTAAGATCAGAGGGTAGCTATAACAAAGTCTTTGGAACTGAATAAAGGCAGAAATCAGAGGTACCTGGTAGAATTTTTTTTTTTTTTTTAAGAATTGATATCTGTAACAATAGAGAAAGAGCTACCAAAAGTTATCTGTGAGTAAGTGGAAATATACAACATTTACATGACTGACGTCAGAGGGTCTGTGAGTAGCCAGTCACCCTGGAAAGAATCAGTTCCAGGCAAGAGTAAGCCAATAAACCAAGCAAGTCATAAGATCCAGGAAAGACTGATGAAAATAAGGTGAGAAGGACCATTTGCAAGCCCCCCAAACTCAGTATCCAGCTAGTCATTGTGAAGTAGTTAAGTACAGAGGTAGGTCTGCTATTGAGTTGAATGTCCATGACTGTTTACAATTGGTGGTGAGAATGCAAATATATAGAAAAGATCTAATGCTGATCTAAATGTTACAGAAATTTGAACATCCAGAAGATGGAATGTTGGAACACTTACTTCCAGAGACATCAAGAGCATAAATTAGATGAGGTTCCATAGTCTTTGAAACATCATCTCCAATTATTATAAGTGATGTTAGTACTTTCATTTTTGCTTTCAAAATGCTAAGATATTCCAAAGACTAGTTTCAGTAGAAAAAGTTTGCAATACGAAGGAGTTCTTTAATTCCTAATTTGACTAATGTTGGCTTATGTTTTAAAAGGAGATTAAAACATATTTCTAGGTCAGTAAGAATATGTATAGCAAGTGTTATTTTAGGGTTCATGAAACTAACCAGCAGTCCATATAGCTTAATCGGTGTTCCATCCATATATTTTATTGGAAATGTGATCATTAATTTATGAGCCATTTTTGTTGAATTGTCAGTGCAATAGATGGCTTTAATGAATTGAGATTGAGGCTGATCCTTCACACCATTTATTGAAAATAAGCCTTATCTGAACAGAACACATGCAGTGTGTTAGCATGGGTTACATTTAAACTTCATTATGATTTCTGAATATTAACTCTAAGATAGGTAGGGGAATCTGACCTTAGCAAGAACATCACCTACATTTATACCAGAAGCTAAAAAAGAATTGTGAATTTCCAATTCTGTATTGTATTCAATTGCAAAGGACTTAGCACCACAAAAATATATCTATTTTTTTATTCCCTAGAACTCTTAAAACACACACACACATATGTATGTGTGTTTATTTACATATACACGTATATATTATTTTCTCTCATACTTATTTTATATATTTTACATGTATTTATACTTCCTCTTAGCAAGGACATATTGCAATACAAAAGTGCAGCGTTGGGGGGTGTGTATGTTTTAGTTCACAACATAAAAACTTCTGAAACTTGACCCAATTGTACTTGACTTTAGAGTTACCCTTCTAAGGTAACAGTGCTTTCTAAAAAATGTATATTGTTGTTAAACAATAAGCCCTTAAAAAGCACTAAATGTGGTGGAGAATATATACAGAAAACATGCCTAAGCAGTTACATAGCTTACATAAGCAGTGAAGTTTCCATATTTGTATATATTTCCCTCCTGTATATATTATTCCATCTGGTAGCCTACCCTGAGGCCTCATTTTATCACCCTACTTGTCCTGTAAAGTTTCTTGAGATTTTTATTGAAAGAAACAATGAAAATGCAAATTAGTTATATTTTTCATCATAATCTTTTTTTATGCTGAAGGATCCCTCTCCCTTTCCTGTTCCTGCTTCTGTACTCTACTTCCAATGAGTTTCATTGCCCCAAAGCTATCATATTTAGGCTTCTAATATTGTTTTCTGTTCACAGGGCTTAATAACTACTTTTTAATGGATTCTGTTTACCTCAGAGGCAGGCATTTTGGAGAATTCAGCTTATATGAGGGCAGGATTAAAAACTTCTATGTGACTTTGGGGCTTCTTCCCTCAGAAAATTAAAACGGCTTAATCTTTTGACTGAAAAAGGAACCGAAATGATTCCTTCTAAAATGAGACACTTGGGATTTGAAAGGGATCGCTAAAGAGACAGTCCTGCATGTTGTTAAACACATAGGCAGCATATTTTTACACCCAGAATTATTTAAGTTCTTCTTATTATTATTATTATTTATTATTATTATTTTACCTGCTTAAAAAAAATGGCGGCCTAACCAAACTAGAGGTCGTCATTCTATTGCTCCAACAAAAATAACTATGGAATCCAAGTTGTATAGTCCTTTAAAAGTTTCTTTTTCGACTTAAAATTTTCTCCATTTCTCTGCTTCCTTCAGTCATGAAAAGTCCATTTCATAAGTGATTTGAATAATGCCAAATTTAATTCCCAAGAAAGTCCTTTCATTTATTCATTTGCTCGAACTTACACATATGTCGCTCCTGTGTCCCTAATACCTGCAGAGATTGACAGGGGACACAAAGTCTTGTCTCATATCCCGCCTACTGATAGATTAAGGCAGAGGAAGAAGTCCGGAGATGGTTTAAATTTGGGTAGACAGAGATAAGAGAATTAAAAGAAAAAGCTGCCTTTCGTTTTTTTTTTTATTTTATTTTATTTTATATTTTTTAGACATGATTCGGTTACATGTGAATACTTGACCCCTACAAGGCAATTTAAAGGAGACAACCACTAACTGATGGAAAAAACAATAGTCAGAGAACAATAGGCATGATCTACAGCAAACTTCTATAGTTCAAACAGGGCGCCAACAAGGAAGGCACCATGCTACAAAGTTGAGGTACAAAGAAGAAAAATGTATCATTCCCACCTCCTAAATATGTGGCTAGGAAGACAAGGTAAATACAAATAAGCACTCTCTTCATTTAATTTCCATCTTCTGAACGCCCTGGCACTTTACCAGTATTTATCTTCTACATTTCCCATTATCTGCTGTGTTTTAGTTATTCCTACATAGACATGTGAGATCTCTGATTCCAAACTGTGAGTCCTATGAGTTCAACAACCACATGACTACTTCATCCAAGTATAGTACCAAGCAGCATACCTCACAGCAAAGGACACATAACAATAGTTAATGAATGAATGAATAAAAGAAAGTATAAGGCAAAATAACGCATGTGAAGTACCACATACATCAGCTCTTCAACTAAATGTCATATTAGAGAGGCTTTCCCTGGCCATGCAGTCCACATTTTTCCCTAGCCCACCACCTCTCTGACCACTCGCATTGCTTCATTTGCAAAGTTTTTATTGCTGCCTTTTTAAATATGAAATATTAATTTATTTGTATTCAAATCCAATACTACATAAGCTTCATGGGAAAGCAGAAAGGGTCTGTTTTATCTAATGCTATGAAAATCCCTTCCTTTTAGGGCACTACCTGATACAAAGAAGTACTCAATAAATGTTGAATCAAGAAATGAAGAACTAAAGTTGTAGGAAATGTTGATGAGTTTAATTTTAGATAAAATGGATTTAAGGCACTAACAAGCCCTCTAGACAGAGTTAATAAACTCCCAAACACTAAATCAAGAGAGCAGACCCCCTGTGGTGCTGAGGGCCCTGACTGACATGCTAACATGTGCTACATGTTGGTGCAGCTGTTGGCTGATCAGTAATACCATGCTAATTAGTATTTAAGGTGAAATCCCATAGTTCATATCCAAGCACTGAGTCGTTTTAACAGCTTATTTATATGTACTGCGTCTCTAGCTATATAAACAAGCAGTTCTCCAAAGTAGACATTTCAAACTGACATTTGGATGGGATACATGGCCCCTGAAGAATTAAGACTGCCCAGGAATAATCATTTCAGAGAACTGGACTGAAATTTAGACGTCAGGACCTCTGCTGCTACCAAATAATTAAGGAGGCTTGGATTTCTGTGTCTCAATTCTCCCCCGCCCCATGGAGGTAGGGGGTATAGAGACAGCATATATGGATGAAAAATTCTGTCCAACTGTAAGGCTTCCAGATTCTATTATCATCACATGGAAGGTTTGGGTAGTCAGAGCCATGGGGAAGATGACAAAAAAAGCAAGACGATCGTGTTCTAACTAAACACATTCATACTGCAAGCACCATTCTTCACCTGTGCCGACATCTGGTGACATTTGTCTTAGAAATATTTAAAATGCATCAGTAACAAATAGTTTCTAAATCCATTTCATCTATAAAATGAAGGAGTAAGCTTTATGATTTCAGTATAAAGGTTTTAACCTTCTTTCTATTAAATTTTCATCAAGCTAGAGCAGGTTCGTAAATGAGGTTTCGGCTTTATAATTTCTGTCTACGTTTGGTCATAATTATTCATATTTTAATTGATGAATATCAAGAAGTCCATTTGCCAGCAGTATTATAAAAAAATAAAAACAGGTAGAATATGTGAATGCTGGTTTTATATCAGAGATTTAGAGTTATTTTTAATAACATACATGGAAATATCCTTTGCTGAATGTCCATATACAAGCACTTTATTTATCACATAATAACATAATTAGGCTAACTAAGCAGCTAATACTAACTTAGAGATAATTAAATGAGACTCCCAAAAAGGCACAGTTAAACTTTAAGTAGATAATAGTGCAATAGAAAAGACACCGTTTAAAAGCAAATGATAAAACCCAACATAATGTAATGAATATAAATTAACTTTAATTGTAGTTTATTGTCTCATTTTCAAAAACACAATCTCCAACTCTGCTAGAACACAAGTTATCATAACTTCCAGCAATTCATTTCATCAGTGCAGTAGTAACCTTCCCTGGTTTTCCTTTTTCCAAATTAAGGAACATTAACGTAATTTCACAAGATTTCTGTATGTTTTCTCTACGTGAAGGTTGCTTTCATTATATCAACTATTTCTCTCAGAGATATGTGGAGGAATAAAAGATAATATTAGCAAATATTAGAGCAATAATACATCTGTTGGTGTAGACGATAAATTATATTACCAGAGCATTTAAAAATTAAAAATCAGCAATCTTTTAGATGCATTTTCAGTAACGGTCACTTTTCCTAATTGATAGAATCAGAATAAATTAAAATCTAGACTGTGAATTAAACCAGAATGTAAAATGAGTTCAGATTCATATGGTGTGCTGTGCTTTTCCATAAGACAGCAATATATACGAAAAGCACAAAGACTCCATGGAACCAGCCAAAAATTACCCCATCTCTGCACTAATATTATAAAAACTGGTCCTACTGATCAACCATTTTAATGATTACTGAAATACACACCACTCTCTCTTTTATAACAGCATTACACAGCTAAAGCTGAGGCAAGGCTTCAGAAAAGAAGCCGTGAGTCAGGGTTACTTTAATGGGGAATATGGTGGTAACATTCCAGTTAAGATTCTTGAGCTACATGTAACACAGTGCTCAGCTAAAAGTACTTTGAGAAATAGTCATTTATTGTCTCTCCTAACAAGAACTCTAGGGTTAGGCAGTTTCATGGTTCATTCCGTAGCTTAATAATGTTGGTTTCATTTTTCTGCTCTAATTTGGTGTGTTGCTTTATGGCTTTAAGATGACCACAGCAGCTGTAAGTATCATAGAACAACTTCCAAATGAATAAAGCCTCCCATGTGTCAGGGACTTGCAGCAGACCATCCTCCCCCACCCTCCCACCCCCCACCTAGCCTGTTGGCCAAAACTGCTTCACATGTCCAGTCTCCAGTTACTGGCAAACCGGTCATTGGCAGAGCCCAATGGGATCACCATGACTGACTTGGACAACATACTGGTTTATCTCACAGAACACTGGTTGGATGCCATTTTTTCAGAAGAACACACTAGTCCGTACCTAAGCAAAATGAGACCTCTTTCAGGAAAGAAGAAAGGGCTGTGACTGTGAGGGGGGTGGGAATAAAGTAACTGTGAGGGGAAAACCAGTAATTGCCATAGAAACTGAATATGAGTACAATTTTTCACCTGAAAAATCTGATTACATTCTGACTTCTAACCAATCCTGATAGTAGAGAAGCTGAGAAAATTGCTTCGTCCCCCTAGGAATCAGAGCCAAGTTCTATACCAAGCACCAAGCATAGTACCTGTCATTCAGTGCATGTTTGATGAATAAATGAAGAAGTCCTACCATTGTTGAAGAGTGAGGACATCATGAGTGAGGACATGTTCTCTGGTGAGGACACTAAAAGTAGAGATGGAGGAGGAAGTTTAGTCCATAGTGATGTACTGGTTCACATTTCTTAAACTAGTCAGAAAGAGGACACACTAGTAATGAGTGTCCTGGAGATTCTGAAGGGGACAGGGTTAAAAGTTGTCAGTGGAACTTAGAAGTGCTTTATCCTCTGTGGAGAGAGATACCATCAAAAGAACTAATTGGAAAGATACTGGTCATGTTTTTATAGTCAATGCAAGAAGCAAACACCCAAAACAAATGTGAAAAGTTCCATTCTCTAAGACACTTAGTAAAAGGAATAATTACTTAAGGAATGTTATAACCAGCCTTTTATATTTGTACAACTTGAATACATATAACAATTTGAACATTCCATGCTCAGAGAAAAAAGAGAATTAAGGAGCATGGAAATTTGCACTCTAATCAATGAGCAGAGAAGACTGGCATAGTCGTGACAAAAGCTAGTTCTAGGTCAGAAACGTAAGTAAGATAGGGGATGAATAATGAATAATCGAATAATCGAAAAGTTAAATTCCTTTCATTTCTCTTTAAGAGGGAAAATAAAGCAGAAGTAGAACTCGCACTTCAGGGACAGCAGACTTGAGGTCTGAGAACTTATATAAAGATAGAATAATGGTAAGCATGGTAGAATAAACACAGATGACTCCATTGCAGCTTATATAAAATCATCATGTTTTTTCTTTCTCTCTCTCTCTCTTTTAATGTTTTTCTGGCTTCCTACATGAGCCATTGGGATAATAGGGGCCATCTCCAAATAGATCCTTTATGTTGTAAAATAGTTGTAATAAGAAAATGGAGTACTTCATCATCACCTAAAAGCAAAAGGGATACTGCTGATTAACTAGAAAGCCTCTGTCAAGACAAGGCCTAATTTTGCACGAAGGATTGAACTCTGTGTGCATGCTAGCGTGGAGTAGCCTTACACCTGGGGCCTTCAAATATAGCAAGTTCATCTTTGCTAAAATACATTTCATGAAGTTTAACTTAGCACACTGCATTTCAGTGCCTCGGGCCTGATGGCTTAAGCAACAACAAGTAAGTACAAGTTATTTTCAAGGAGGCAAAGATGAATAATAATAAAAAAAAAATTGCAAAAGCACTCCTGAAATATGATGCCAGGGTATGTGAATTTCTTCTTAGATCCTGAGGACTGCGGTGGATTGGTAAATATTTTTTATGATTTTCACCAGCTTGCATTTTATTATTTTTTTAAACAATTTTTTTTTAAGATTTTATTTATTTATCAGAGAGAGGGGGGTGGAAAGAGAGCGAGCACAGGCAGACAGAATGGCAGGCAGAGACAGAGGGAGAAGCAGGCTCCTTGCCAAGCAAGGAGCCCAATGTGGGACTCGATCCCAGGACGCTGGGATCATGACCTGAGCAGAAGGCAGCTGCTTAACCAACTGAGCCACCCAGGCGTCCCATTTTAAAGCAGAGGTTTTGCAATCCAAGCCAATTTTCAGCCACAGAAGAAGTTACACACCCTGGTTAGACCAAGTATCTCTGGGTAATTACTCGGGGTGAAATCCTCTAGACAAGACGCAGACCCTACAGCTCAGAAGCAAGTTACAGAGGTGGCAAGGAAGACAAGTACAGAGAAAGATGGAGTCTCAGTGTGTATCTACACCAAGACTAGGAGAAAGAAGAGACTCTTTCTCCACTATAGGGAAGATGTCTGCTATAGATTTGGTAGTTATCTAAGCACTAAGATCATATAAGCTTCGAGGATTCTACAGAGTCATTAGAACAGTCGTGGTCCAGTATATTCCCGGATGCAGGAGTCTGCCCAGGGTCTCACACATACTTCCTTCTCATCAGATTACCTTTGTAGGGACAACCATCTGATAATGTGCAAGGACCACTGTGCCACTAGGAAGTTGATGCAATGATATCAGATGTCACAGCGTCCGTTGGCAGAATGTGGAGCTCTGAGATAAATGCATGATCACACAGCTGAAGACAGAAATGTACGAATTCAAGCATCGCCAACACCTGTTCGAGGAGCTGTTTGTCACTGCAGAATCTAGTTTCCATTCAGCTCCGCAGTGTCACCTCTGTATCTGCTGTTGTGAAAGCAGTTAAATTTCTACTCCACGGCTTTATTTGAATCCTGATAAGATGTTTTGTTCTGCATAAGAGAGAAAGCTCTTAGGAAAAGCAATTTCTAAGGAATATTCTGACCAAGCCAATTTTTTAAGAAGTCTCTCTTAATAAGAAAAAGTAAAAACTGATACCATTCTGATGAGAAGGAAACCTCATTCTCTCCCACTCCCTGGAGATCAGGAGTTGTTCTGTTAGAATCTGTTTCTACTTTTCTTCTGAATCCTTTAGAGGGAAAAGAAACAAGAATTCCTAAATCTCAAGGAGCGTATTCAAAAGACTGAAAAATTTAATCAGTCCCCTTCTCTCCACACACTCTTCTGTACATGAAACAGAAAGTAATTAGAAAACTTTTTCTCTAGCACACGTCAAGATATTGGTCCATGAGGGATATATATAGAATCTTTACATCAAACATGCTTGCATTCTGGAGTCCCACATATGAATATCTTGATTCTAAATTAAGATTAAATGGTAAATCACTATTAGCAATATTCTAATCAAGGTGTTTTCATGAGATTAAGGGCACATAAATACATAATCCTTGCAGTTAGTGAATTACAGGTTGAAATTTACCTTTAAAAACATTTCACCTTTTAAAAACAGCGTACTTCTTTCAAAAGTATCTCTTTTGTTCTTGAGGTTCAGCTATTTCGTTGTACTTTTAATAGTAAAATAAAGATAGACAAAGGAATATTGCAACAAATATGGAACACATTTGGCATCCAATCTGGGCTATGAGTCTGAATCCCTACTATAACCTGGAAAGCCCTTTCCTCAATCTCAGATTCAATCAAATCTATGGATGAATGTGGCTTTCTTAACAGTTAGGGCTACAAAAACTAAAGCTATACTATGTAACAGATGCATTTATCCCCGAATTTATATATAATATAAAAAATTGCCAATTTAAGGAAGAGTTGTATAAATTGTACTGGGAGTCTGCAAGCTTTTTCTGTAAAGCACCAGATAGTAAATATTTCCAGCTTCACAGGGCATCGACTCTCTGTCAAAACTACTCAACTCTGCTGTTGTAATGTTAAAGCAATCCAGAAAATAGACAAACAAATGAACATGTGTGAGTTCCAATAAAACTTTCTTTATAGGCACTGAAATTTGAATTTCATACCATTTTTATGTGTCATAAAATATCCTTTTGATTTTTTCAGCCATTTAAAAATTTAAGAGTCATTCTTAGCTTGCAAGCCCTACAAGAACAAGAGGCAGACCAAATTTGCCCATGGGCTGCAATTTGCAAAACCTTTCTCTACAGATGGAGGTCTTCCTGGGCCCTGGAGACATTACACATAACAATGAGTAATTCATTGTTCTCATCTTTGAGCTTCTGAAAACCATGTTTGTCATCCTTAGTCTTTGTTTCAAGACTCCATCTTGATTCCATAATCTCTGAAGAAAAAAACATAATCCTTAAAGAAAAAAAAAAAATTAAAGCCTAAGACTCAAGCCTGTTGTGATTTTAAAAATAAAGTTACCTGCACCACTCTGAAAATACTTTTGTCTGTATTTCCCAGTGTTACCAAGTCACTCTCAAAAAAAGATCTTTATATATATATACACATATATATATATGTGTGTATGTGTGTGTGTATATATATATATATACACACACACATACACACATTTCATATATATAATATATAAATATATAAAATATAAAATATATATACTATATGTATAATATATGTATATATATATATAATATAAAATATATATTTATGATTGAGCACAGGAAGGAAAGTCTTACCTCCTTATGCCAATAGCTACATCCTGAATATGAAGGGGAAAAAAGGTTGTTTTTGTTTTGGGGGTTTTTTTTGCAGATGGGTTAACTCTATGATGGATCCAAAAGCAGACTCCACATAGTCAATCCTCTCTTCCAATTCGTGTCACTATGTTATAGCCTTGTCTTATGAGGAAATGGGACAGTAGGTTGAAAGATGCACAGTAGTGGGCCTACCTCAGTGATATCACCTCAGAAATATCTCCTCCAGTGATATTTCACTGGAAATATCACATTACATTTTCACTTTCTGGACAAGAAAAATGCAACGCAGATTGCAAAGTTAAAATATTGAACAAGCACCATACAGAATACTAGGAGACACTGGTATTCTTTGCTTTTTTTCTTGTCACCAATTTTGAATCTCAGTGAATAATACTGCAAACAAATTTAAAAAAAAAATGTTTATGCCTTAGATATATATTGAAATAGGTGTTTAATTTTGTCTTTGAACTAAAATGTTTCCAATTCAATAATCTGATTTTGTAGTTTGCTTTACTTTCGTATATAAAGAATGAGTTAAAAAAAAATATGAGGAAGTTAAAGTCACCATCTGTATCATTTGGACCTAATATTTACTTGAAATATATATAATAAATCCCAAATCATAAAATTTATGATGCAGGTTGTCCCTCATTTTATTTCTGGATCAATATTCTGGTTTTATAATTATGATTTATATAAAAACTTGGTCATAAATCATCACTGTGCTTCTTTCAAAAACAACTTGGATAATGTACTTGAAAATTGCAATAATGTGCTCCTTTGTAGCATGGTGTTTGTGTAGGTCGACTTCATTTTGCAATCCCATTTTTTTTCTCCTTGGAGACAAATAAATAAAGTGAGGATAGAGGACTAAACTTTTATCCTGGGAATATTCTCCATTACATAATTCCCTAGAGCATCCTCTGGCTAAGCAGCAGGATTCTTGGTCCTCTGTACCATTATAGGAGAGTGGGAGAGCTTAGAGGGTATTTAAAAGTGCCCACCTCTTAAACCCTTTTTACCATCTGCTGAGGGGTGTGTGGTTCTAGTCAAATCAACAAGAATGCTTTATACCTCCTTATCTTCTCCTTGGCACCTTGCAGATTACAGCACAAATCTTTCTATGTGATCCTGACATTAGAAAATATTCCTTTCTCCAATGATAATTTTTTTGGTAAAAAATGGAAATATTATTTCAGGGATAGGCATTTGTAAACAAGAATATGCCTTGGGACTTGCCAATGAAGAATTAATATATTATGCAGGTATGAGGCATGCAGAAAAATATCTTCTTTACAATGACTTTGAAATTTGTTGGTTTTTTTTTTTTAAAGAAACATGCATGCACACAAAGATAGTTCTATTACCTTTTATAAAATCTTCTTATAAAGAAAAGGAATCCACAAACAACTTCCAGAGAGGGCTTGACCCTCAACATTCATTTATCTATTTTTATTTGAGTATAGTTAATAAACAATGTTACATTAGTTTCAGGTGTACTACTTAGCCACTTGACAAGTTTATATACTATGTCACATTCACTGTAAGTGTAACTACCATCTATCCCATTACATCACTATTATGATATCATTGGCTATACTTCTTATGCTGTACCTTTTACTCCCATAATTTATTCACTCTCACAACTGAAAGCCTGTAGCTCCCTCTCTTCTTCACCCATTTGGCCTCCTCCCCCCACCACAACCTCCCCTCTGGCAACCACCAGTTTGTTCTCTGTATTTATACTTCTGTTTTTTGTTTATTAGTGTTTTTTTTAACTCCACTTATAAGTGAAATCATATAGTATTTGTGTTTCTTAGTCTTATTTCACTTAGCATAATACCCTCTAGGTCCATCCATATTGTCTCAAAAGAATGATCCCAGCCTTTCTTAAGGCTGTGTAATATTCTATTATAAAATACATTATTTATTACATATATGTATATGTATATATATATATATATACACACACACCACATTTTTCTTATCGTTCGTCCATTGATGGACACTTAGGCTGCTTCCATAGCTTGGCTATTTTAAACAGTGTTACAATAAACATAGGTAGGTGTACATTAGGACACTCAACATTTGTTTATTTCCAGATATCATTGAAAGGGTGGCCTCAGGGCAGCAGGGAGAACCATGTGCTCACATGGACACGCAGAGACACCAGAGTACAAGCCCATACAGTGACCTAATGCTGTCCGCATCATCCACACCATCACTATTGCCTACCCACCCATCTGCTGATGGTGCAGGCAGCGGAAGACTGTGTGAGAAGCAGGTAGGAATAGGAAAGTAGAAATACATTAGACAGGATGAGGATACATTTCAGAGTCACACATAATAAATTTTATTTCTGACAATCACACCTGTCCAGTTGAGAAATATTTATTGATTACTTCCATGGGCCAAGCACTGTTATAAGCTATTCACAGCAGTGAGTAAAAGAAACAAACTATTTTGCCTTCACTGGAGCTTAATTTTTAGTGAGGGGAGGGGGTAAGCAGAAGGCAGATCGAGGCAAAAATAAAGTAAAATATGTGGTACGTTAGAGAGTCATGCAAGTAACGGAGAGGAAGAAACAGGAGTGGCTATGAGGAGTGTTGGAAAGAAGTGTGGAAATTGAGATTTTAAATAGCGGCCTCAGGAAAATCCACACTGAGAGGATGACATCTCTGTGAAGACCTACAGGCCTTGGATATCTTACGAAACAGAACCCCAGGCTTTTGTACCCAGGCAGGTACAAAAGCAACAAGGCAGGAGCACATCTGGGGTTTGTGAAGAGCATCAAGGAGACCTGTGAGTGGTGCTGGTATGGAATGAGGGCAGGGGGTGAACTGGCTCTCAGATCCTGTGGCCTTGTAGACCATGTCAATGACTCATTTTATCCACAGTGAAACTAGAAGCCAACGCAGGGGTTTAAGGAAAGAAGTAACAGCTGTAAGACATTTCAAACATCTGCTCTAACAGGATCTTTCTGGCTGCTAGACCAAACTAGTCTGTGACAGACAAAGCACAAGCAGGGAGACCAATTAGGAGGCTGTTGCAATAATCCAGGAGGAGAAGATGGTGGCTGGACCCAGGGTGTTGGCAGAAGAAATGCAGAGAAAAGATGAGACAGTGTATCTCAGATGTTGAGTAGACCCGGTTTTCTGACAGTTTGGACTATAATGTCAGAGAAAGAAGTCTGGGATGGCTCTGAGTTTTTCTGGCTGAACCAAAAATGGAATGAGTCTACCTTTACCTAATTGGGGGGAAATACAGGAAGCAACAGAGCTGGAGGTGGGGATTAGGAGGGGAGTTTTCATCATGTCAATGTTGAGATGCTTACTCAACTTCAAATGGGCAGTTGGCTGTGTGTCTGAAATCCAATTAGAAGATCTAGCCTGGAGATAGGCATTTGGGCATGACCTGAGTATAAATGTAAGAAAGCTAGTCACGGGATATGGTCACCAACGGAGTGAGTATGAAGAGAAGAGACACGATCCTGGTGCTGAGAGCTGGGTGGCTCCAGTGCAAAGCAGGTGATGTAGCCTGGAGACCTAGAAGCAGAGGCCAGGCAGGTGGGAGGAACACCAGGGGAAGGCGGGCCCCTTAAAGCCAAATGAGGAACTTGTGCAAAGGAGGAGCTTGTTGTCAGCTGTGGCAAATGGGTCAAGCAACAGAAAAACCATGAATTGACCTTCAACTCTTGCAAGTTAGAGGATCATGAAAGGAGCAATTTCGGTGAAGGGTCTAAGTGGAACACAACAGAGACACGGAAGCAAGTGGAGACAAGAGTTTTTCTTTGGGGATGGGCAGAAATAACAGGTGTGCCTGTGTGTTGTGTTGTGTGTGTGGTATATTACATGAAGGCCAATTCTAAGTGCAACAGTCACCATAGCTGCCTGGCACCAAGGGTGTCTTCTGAAATGACAGTCCTTGACTGTGGTACTTTGTGAATCACTTAATTCCAAATTCTCTATTACAGATTTTCGGTAGCTCTCTTTTATTTTTCTCTTCCAGTTTTGTCCATAAAAATAGTCACCTACTATAACAACAGGAAAAGTTACACTAGATTATATTTATGTGACATAAACACACTGACAGGACCCAAATTCTGCAGCTTCGGCAGGCAGGGCAAGAGAGGAAAAGACATTTCCCAGGCAAAGTCCTTTAATAAAAAGTTAATTTTATCCCAGACTCCAAGGCCCCCTACAAAGAACCTATCCCTTCTAGGATTAACAAGGGGAGAATTATTATCCAATAAGGGAGTATCTTGCTGTTTGCGACCACTGACTTTTGTCACTTCATGGCAAGGGCTCTTATGTAGATGGGGACTTTGAGTTCTCTATTCTGTCCAAGCCACAGGGCTTGGGAGAGGCTTCAGCCCCTAAAGGGCATTCCATGCTGTGAAGCTGCCTCAGCTCTATTCATTATGATGAAACTCCTATGAGCAAAGAAGCTTTCTTTTCTATCGAGTGGTTGTAACGTGACTGACATAGAATTTTGGGGCAACCCACTGTTTTGAATTCCAGAGTACACCCCCATCCCATACACAAAGGAACAAAGGAATTTCTATTCATTTAATCAAAGAAAGAATAAACCTATGAAAGTCCACTAAAACAATTACTCATTGGGGAATAAAAAGCATAAAATGCAAACATGAAATCGAAATATTTTAGGTTGTGATGTCTCTCATTCGACTTCCTGATTCCCGAATGTCAAAATACGCAAGTACCAACAGTCATACATTTTCAAGATCAGCCCATCAACACACATAAATATTTACGTTGCCTATTAATTTTCTGGGTTCAACTCTCCCCTAGTTGCAGGAAAAAAGGAAAAGATATTAATAATATAAATAATCACTCTCATAGCATCATCTACTTCTGCTTTATACAGTTATAACATTTTGTATTCACTATGTTCTACTTTGATTAATGTTTGTCTCTCTTATTAGATTGTGAGCTGATGAGAGGAGGGATTATTTTCCTCCTTCAAGGCACCAATTTATCCTCAGAGCCAGACATAATCCTCAGCAAATGGGAAGTGGTTAAAAATATTTTCCAATAGATGATCAATAAAGAATGAGACGGAGGAAGCAAAGAAAGGAGGGATGGGGAGAAGGAGAAAGAAAGTAGGGAAGAGAGATTTATTGCGTAACCTATTATTGAGTACCATGATGCTGAAAACATGATAAAGCATAATTATGCTTTATAACAATAAAAACAGAAAAAAAGATTAGTTCAAACTATACATATCCCAGAAGTCTTCTGCCTTATTGCTTGACTTTCATTTTAAGAAACAGCAAGCATATGCAGAAAAAAGTGTGTCTCACTCTAATTATAAAGACAAGAACATTTCACAATAGAAAACATGCTAAATTTAATGTTTTGTATTTTCTTTGTTGATGAGACAATGAGATTTCCCACTTTATGTCACATCTTTTGTGAGAGAATGACAGTGTAGTCTGCCACACTATCTGCTGCTTTTTAAGTAGGAGAGAAATCAGCTTGATTTAAATTAGCACATTTTTTCTTACAGTGAAAATTGTTTAATTAAAACTTGTTGCTTAGAAATCCAAATCTCAGAAATTATATGTAGATGATGTCAGAGTGATTAGAAAAATGGCAAAAAAATGCATATTCATTTATAAGTAGAAATAACTGGGAATACTTACATTTAAAAATTATTATTTGTAATAAACAGAATATTTCTTTTTCCAGTGTTATTGAGATATAATTGACCATATGACCTTATGTACACGTAAGGTGTACAATAAAATGATTTGATATGGTGAAATAATTACCAGAATAAGTTTAGCTAGCACTCATCTCCTCACAGTTGCAAAATTACTTCCTTGTGATAAGAACTTTTTTTTAAGATTTATTTATTTATTTGAGAGAGAGAGAGAGAGAGAAGGGAGAGGAGGGGCAAAGGGAGATGGAGATAGAGTTCCAAGCAGACTCCACACTGAGGGGCTCCATCACACAGCCCTGAGATCATGACCCAAGCAAAAACCTGAAGTCAGATGCCCAACCAACTGTGCCACCAGGCATCCCTGCGATAAGAACTTTCAAGATCTGCTCTGTTAGCAACATTCAAATATATAATACAATATTATTAAATATAATTATATCCCTGAACTATTTATCTTATAACTGAATGTATCTTTTGACCACCTTCACCCACATCTCATCACCACATCACCCACAGCCTGATTCTTGAAACCACCAATCTGATCTCTACTTCTAAGAATGTTGGGGTTCTTTAGATTTCACATATCATGAAATCATACAATATTTGTCTTTCTCTCTCTGACTTGTTTCCTTTACCATAATCCCCTTAATTTTTATCCATGTTGTCACAAATGGTAGGGTTTCCTTCTTTATTATGGCTGACTAGTATTCAGTTATAGATGTAGATAACACTATATATGTTATAATATTATACAAAATATATACAATCTATTTTTATCCATCAATAGACAATTAGTTTATTTCCGTTCCCTAGCTATTACAAATAATGCTATAGTGAACATGAGGGTACAGGCATCTCTTGGACATAGTGAGTTCACTTTCTTTGGATGTATACCCAGAAGTGGAATTGATGGAGCAAATGAGAATACTATTTTGAGTTTTTTGAGGAACCTCTATAGCATTTTCCATACTGGCTGTACCAATCTACATTCTCACCAAGAGTGCACAAGGGCTTTCTTTTCTCCACATCTTAACCAACACTTTTCATCTTGTCTTTTTGGTAATAGTTACTTTAACAGCTGTAAAGTGATAGCTTGTAGTTTTGATTTGTATTTTCCTAGAGATTACTGATGTTGGATATCTTTTTTATATACCTGTTAGCTATTTGACAGTCTTTTTCAGGAAAATGTCTGTTCGGGTTCTTTGTTCAATTTAATTTGATTATTTGGTTTTTTTGCTATTGAGTTGTAGAAGTTCCTTATATAGTTTGGATATTAATCCCTAATCTAATATGTGGTTTGCGAATATTTTCTCCTGTCCCATTGGCTGCCTTCTCATTTTGCCAACCATTTATTTTGCTGTGTAGAAGCTTTTTAGTGTGATGTAGTCCCACTTGTTTATTTTTTATTTTGTTGCTTGTGCTTCAGGTGTCATATCTAAAGATCATTGTCAAGGCCCACGTCAAGGAGGTTTTTCCCTGTTTTCTTCTAGGAGTCTTATGGTTTCAGGTCTTATGTTTAAGTCTTTAACTCATTCTGAGTTAATTTTGGGAGTAGTGTAGGATAGAGGTCTTGTTTCATTCTTCTGCATGTGAATATCCTGTTTTCTGAGTACTATTTATGGATGAGACCATCTAAATTAGCATGTTTTAATAATGCTCAAATATGTATGCCTTCAAGTGGAACTATAATGAAGAAAAAAAAGGACAAGTGTATATGTGACTTGATAAATACATTTATTAATGATGATGATGATGACAAGAGTGGAAATGGAAACTTCATTTTCTTCTGCTTACCCACGGAGCCCTCTGCATTTTCCATTCTGCATTTAAAGACCTTGATACATTTATTTTTAGTAAAGTTTGAGATGATCTAAGACTAATCAGAATACATATAAAGTATCTCAAAGTAAAAGTACACTGAGTAGTTTATAGATGGAAGTTGATTGATTGGCCACACTGCCATGAGCTGATTTCAAAAAGAGGTGTAAAATGAAATGCCAAAATAAATCAAAGAGTCAACTAATCCTCATACAAGGGGCACCACTGACTGGAGTTCCATATCACATCAATCCTTTTATTTAATAGTCTCAATGGAAACCACTACTGGGAGCATCAAACAAGGCAACCAGCCAGAAATGTCATTATCCCAAGCAACATTTCTGGTGCATAAAGCTACCTAACTCTAACTGTAATTTACTTTGAGAAAATCTGGTTTCACTTTTCCTGGACAATCCAATAGGATGTTATTTTACATATAGGTTGCAGATATTCTTTGTTGGCACTGAATGGGTAAAAGGAAATCACTACACTGTATATTTTTTTCCTCAACAGAAAAATATTTTTGCTGAACTGAAGGCCAAGTTAGCACTTTGTAAGAGTGCCAGAGCCAAGTTTAATTTAGCCATTCCCATTGCTAATTAGGAGTGGCCTGCAGAGACCCCACCCAACATGTATTACTTTGACAGAAGTCTAGTGTGAACTCTTGGGTCATCTTCCCATATTAAAGTGATCATATTACAAAACTGTGTGGATTGAACTTAAGCCCCAAATTATCTTGCTTGACCAAGAAAGTAAAATGCTTATAGATTTTTCAAGCAAATATAATTACTTAAATGTTTGAAAAACTTAGAGCTACGTACATTTGCAAATAATAACATTAGCCTTTTCTTTAATCTTGAAGCCGTTCTGTTTCATATAGCTTTGAACTGCTAAGTCAGTGAAAGTGTTACCATTTTCCCATAAGAAGAAAATGTATTCAGGGGATCAGTCTTCCCTAAGCACTGATAAATGAGTGAGTTTGCATTCTAATTACAGATATGGTTTATGTGTTTTCTCCTTTCAAATGAGATTACTGTGAGGTAAAGTAATCAGCGGATAACTTTTTATACTGCAACCAATAATTTTTGCATTACTTAACTAAGCATCTTTCTGGTGTTGATTTTTAGAATGCCAAACCCTAAAAAGTTAATATTTTTTCTGCCCAGATGGGTAAAATCATTCCTTTTTAGACTTATCTGGGCGTGAAAGGATTTTTTTTATTATAATTATTTGTTTTTGGAGTTAAGAAGAGCTTGAGGATACTTAAAATGAACAAGATACCTAATAATAAAGAGTCCCTAGTCTGATATGCTGTACAGGTTTTTAACAGCTTTTGCAGAGTATAAATTTTTCTTGTGTACTCTAGTATGTCAGTCATGCGTGCGTTGATATACAGATTAGCCTTAAGAGAGGTTTCATAAAAACGTGAGAACATGTAAAATTCAAAAGAGTGAGGTAGCGGTAGATTTACCCCAGTGGACCAACTGCCAGAGAGTGAAAACTAGAAGCTGAGAAGCTAATGAGAGGATAATGGTAAGAACAACACTCACCAAAGGTGTGAAGTGTACAGTTACAATGAAAGTAGCCTGCCACTGAACAATGAAATACACTCGGCAGGGCCCGAGATTGCAGAAATCTTTTTAACATCCTCCATCAGCTGCTCTCAAATAAAATCGCTGGACATTTTAGAAAATAATAAAGAGCCTTGATTTACTGCTCACCCAGTTGTGGTTGCAGATTTTTAAATACCATTATGGTTATACCCTGAAAAAAATGTCAAGGGCTAACTATTTAGATTACCCATAATCCTCATGTTTTAGGGAAGCATATACAACTATATAGATTTACTTTAAAAATATAACTGGAGCCCCTTTGTTGTTTGCAGAATACCTCAGAGCATGCAGCCTGGAGCCCCACTGCTGGTCTTGGTTTCGGTTCCACTGTTTGCTAGTGGTGATATTCTAGGCAATTTACTAGACCTCTCCAGGGCTCAGTTGCCCAGTTTGTTAAAGGATAACAATAATAACAAATCTATTTTATAAGGTTGTTAGGGGGATTAAATGAGATAATGCATATAAAATGGTAAGAAACAGTGCCCGGCACGTATTGTGCTCTCAGTAAATGTCAGCCATTTATGATTCCCAAGACTATTGAACTAAACCACATATCATATCTCAACTTGAAAAACAGATGAAGTCATCTGTGCATAAAATCACTCACCAAATATTTAGTAAGTACCTACTGGGACCAGGCTATAGATTAAGTGACCGGAGTTTAGAGTGAATCCCAATGTCAGACCCCATAAAGAGGTTAGGTTTCTAAGCACAATTGCCCTCTAAGAAGAATTTAGAATTGGAATCTTTTCTTCTTATTATTGTGTTATGTAGATATCATACAGTACATAATTAGCTTTTGAGGTAGTGTTCCGTGGTTCATTGTTTATGCAACACCCAGTGCTCCACGCAATCCATGCCCTCCTCAATACCCATCACCAGGCTCTGACATGAATTTCTCCCTCACCACCAAGAAACTGGCCGTGCTCTCTGGGTTCAGAAGATGGAGAAGCAAGAAAATACAATTATGATTCTTTTGCTCTCCTTTCTTATACACATAAGTGTTACACATTTTTAAGTGTAATTAAGTCTCTAAATTAACAGGATTTAATTTATTCTAAGAGAAGACTAGTTGAGATGGAAGATGATTAAAGTCTAGCAAATGAAAAATGGGATGGAATTAGTGAATAATGTATCCAAGCTATGGCTCTATTTACCAAGGTGGGGGAAGCTTTCATTCATTTATTCAAGAGGATTTTTTGAGCTGATTTATGTGAATCATGACTGAAGATCCTAAAGACGCAGATACAAACAACCCAAAACTCAGCTCAAAAGGAATTAATAGTGGAGTGAGGTTGATTTATAAGTCACTTAATAATGACAACTCAGGGTGAAAATATTAAACAGAAGTAAGACCTTGATGTTACAGGGGGTAAAGAGCAGGAGCACCTAAGAGGGAAAACTCCCATTAAGGTCAGGAGCATTTCCAAGCAGAGACGAGACTTGAAATTAATCTTAAAGGATGAATGAGTTTTCCAAGGCAAAGAGAGATAGACAAGGAAAACGATGATGCCATCGCCCAAAAGAGAATTCTGTTGGATGAGAAGGTGGAGGCAACAGCTTGACATTTAAGGTGGGTGAATTCAGTCTTAGAGTTGTGGATTTCTTTTTAACGATTACAGAAATACAACTCTGAATTTCAGGGAATAAAACGTACAGTCATGAGTCATCAGAAAATAGGTGGTATTTGAAGTGAGAAAGAAAGAAACTCAAGATAGAATCCTAAAAAAAAACCCCAATATTTTAGGCGTGATGGGAGAAAAGACACAAATGAATGAGAATGAGGGGTGGCTACTAAATTGAGAGATCCAGGACAAGAACTCTCATGGAAGCTGAGAATCAAGACAGTTTCAGTGATGATGTTTAGAACAGTGGCAAATGTCAAAGGTTGGTCAAGAAAAAATAGATCAGAAAATCTTCATGAAAGTGAGGGTAGAGAGTGAGTGTGTAGACTCATCTTTCATGAAGTTTATCTCCAAAGAAAAGGAGATAAATAAGACAGTAAAAAGGATGGATATGGACTAGTAAGAAGAGGGGGGGTTTTGATGGAAATATTTTGATCATGTGTATTTCCTGCAAATAATGAGCTGGTAGAAAGAGAGAAGCTTCATATGCCTAATTCATCTGAAGCTAATTATACTTTAGAAAAGAACACTTTCAAAGTATTCATATTAAGTTTCTACCTAGTAGGACTGTTCCTTACTGAAGCTATATGAGATGTTATCCCCAAATGAGTGATAGCCTATTCAATTTAGAAAGCCACATTTTTATTTGTGGCCATCAAATGAAACTATGACATGATAAATAAGTTGTCTTTTAGTTTTTTCTTAGTTTCAAGTTAATATTCCATTTAGATATGATCTTACAACCAAGACATAAATCACTATTAACACATTATGGCCCCTTGTAACACACAATCTTCTGAGCACTTAAAATAGAAAAATGAGTGAAATAAGTCAAGCAGAGAGAGTCAATTATCATATGGTTTCACTTATTTGTGGAGCATAACAAATAGCATGGAGGACATGGGGAGTTAGAGAGGAGAAGGGAGTTGGGGGAAATTGGAAGGGGAGGTGAACCATGAGAGACTATGGACTCTGAAAAACAATCTGAGGATTTTGAAGGGGTGGGGGGTGGGAGTTTGGGGTACTAGGTGGTGGGTATTATAAAGGGCACGAATTGCATGGAGCACTGGGTGGGGTGAAAAATAATGAATACTGTTATGCTGAAAATAAAAAATAAATTTTAAAAAAATATCACACACAAAAAAAAAGTTAAAACAACAACATTAATCAGTTTGGCAAAGTCTTTAATGATGCCATCACATTTTTTTAAGGATTTTATTTATTTATTTGAGAGAGAGAGAGACAGAGGGAGGGTTAAAGAGGAAGGGGGAGGGACAAGCCGACTCTGTGCTGAGTGTGGACCCTGACACAGGGATCTATCTCATGACCCTGAGACCATGATATCAGCCAAAATCAAGACTTGCATGCTTACCTGACTGAGCCACCCAAACATCCCTGAAGCCAACAAAATTTTAAGTACATTTTCTCAGTTATGTAACTATAGCCCAAAACTTGCCCTAGGATAGTTAAGATTCATGTGCTCATTAAATATTTATTGAATGTGAAAGCACATAGGTTTCTGCCAAATCATGAATGAGAAGACAATAGCTAATAAATATTATGTTAAAAATAAACTTCCATAAGGTTCATTATGATCTGTCTTATGATTAGTTTTATCATATAACTTAAACAAGATAGAAGTCCTTTTAATTCTTACATAAAAGAATAAAGATGGGAAGTATAAGGCTGATACAGAGATTTCATAAAGTCTTGAGGGACCTACATTCCTTCCAGATCATTGTTCTGCCATCCTTAGAATATAGCCTCTATCCTCATGACAAAAAGAAGGCTGATAGGATTCCTTCCACTTACTACATTTGTGCTCTAGGCAATGGATGGTAGAAAGGGGAAAAATAAAGATGTTCCCTTTCCTTTTTAATAAAAGTTCCCAAAGTTCTTTCCAACTTTTCTGTATATATTTCACTGGCCAGACCCTAGACACATGGTAATAACTAACTGAATTAATACCTAGATGGATGGCTCCATCCAAAAATTATGGTGCTAGTTCTATCCTAAAGAAAATATATATCACCTATATTGGCTATATAGCAATTTCTGAGACTTGGTAAGAATTTCCACCACATGGTTCCATTCACTCTGAAGATTTAAAGTTTCCCAAACACCCTTTCTGGGAAAAAAAAAAAAAAGTGAAATAGGTAAAAGGTGAATTTAGGTTGGAAATTAGGATGGTTTGTTGCTTACATTCTAAAGGAGTGTTCATGGGGCTCCTGGGTAGCTCAGTCAGTTAAGCATCTGCCTTATGCCCCTAGGATGGAGCTCCAGGTAGGGCACCTGCTCAGCTGGGAGTCTGCTCTACCTCTGCTCCTCACCCTGCTCACACTTGCTCTCCCACCCCCATAAATCAATCAATCAATCAATCAATCAATCAATAAAGGCGTGTTCATGCTCATCTTTCTAAATCAGTTGCCTAGAAAGTTACCTTAGTTCATTTTGTGATTGCTCATTGTCTTAGCTCTGTTTACACAATTCCACTATGCCGATGAAAAGAATAGAAAACTTAGCCTCAAATGTGGAATATATAATCTAGATGTCCTGATTTGTCCAGTGCTGTGGGGGCTACATTGGCATTATTGAGAAACTCTTAGATTGCTGCTGTCAAAGACAAAAAGTATCTGAACATGAGTCAAATTTTCACTCGTGCCAATTTTCACTGGCACATGAGCTCTGGATACAGCCATTGCTGCAACCAACTGCCTATTAAATTAACAGCAAAATCATAGTGCTCCTACCCTTCATTAGCAACTTCCTTCAGGAATTATCCAAGGTCAGTGCTCTTCCATTCTTACTTCTCTTGACAGGAGTCAGCACTTAGCCATCACCCTCCAGATGGTGATATTCAAGACCTTGGCAAACTGCCTTTCAAAGGTTGTGAATCCTAGTAGAGAATAATTACCTGGATATTGAACTGATTTTTTTCACCCCTCATAGTTAAAATAACTTGGAACAATGTGGCTATGTTGATGGAGTGTTTGGCTGCCAGTTTCTCCTTTTAGATAACTACATGTGGAAAATGACATGAGCCCACTCATCTGCTGTAACATTCAGAAGAACAGTTGTCACACTAGAACCTAAATGGGAGCCCTAAGTTCAAGAAGAGGAGAAAAGAAAGTGCATCCCAGAGTGAGAAATTGGATATTTATTAGAGGTATGTGGCACTTTCTGGAGGAAAATTGCTGATCCATTGCAGGTGGCACTGGCCACACTGTGGTGTCAGCAGTGTCACATCAGCAGGTCAGATCAAACTTCCACAGTAATCGACAAGGGCTGTGACATGGCTGGCACAAAGCCAGGTGAGAACCAAATCCTATCCTGTAGCTACATAAAGCCCTTTATTTCATTACTAGCCTAGCACACTTGGACGTCTCATGAAACATTAGACAAAATGCTATGTTCATTCTAGGAATTCATCCACATCTCTGATGGTTTCCTTTGCATCTTTCTATAGCCAATAATAAAAGTAGCAATAGCTAGCATTTATTGAGCTTTTAGTATATGTCAGGCACTATGCTAAATTTAGATTCATTTCATCTCACATTATAATGGCTGTTGGCTGAATACTATCCAGTCCTATCTACTTTCCTTCTAATAGAATCCTGAGTGAAAGTGTCTAGATGAAGAATATTACCTTTCATAACCTCTATCTGTTTATTCAAGAAAAACAAAAATCAATATCAGTGTAATCAACCATAACATAGGCAAGAAGCAAATTTTAGAGAGAGACGTTTCTAAAATATCAGAATTTCATAATAATTTCTGATTTATTTCTGGGTGATGCATTATGCAGGATGGTAGAATTCCCGATATTTTTTTTTCCCTAGGAGCCTAAGTTAAATCTTCTAAATCCTTGAACTTTAGTTTAAAATACGGAAGGGATTCTTGAATCTTAAAGCTCTAGTCAGGTGAGTTGTTTTCCTTATAGGGTATCTTTTTTTCAAAGGTTATTTCTGCTCAATGAGAAAATTCACAGCCCTGAATATTTATGTTACAAGGTTTCTGTTGAAAGAATATTTAAAAGCTATTGACCAGATCGTTGATTCCAATGGCAAGCCATAATCATTTCACAGATAGTAAGAAAAGAAACACAGAATAACAAGGACATAATATAAACCATGTCTAAATGCCCACATTTTTAATCTCATATATGTTAAACTTTTTTTTTATATACGTTAAACTTTATCAAAATTGGTAAAATATTTACTATTAGTAGCCAACCAAGAGCTGGGTTAAATCCTATTTTGCCTCTTGCCATTTGAGTGGCCTCATATAGGTTAGTTTATTTATCTGCCTTTCATTTGTATATATAATATTAGATTATAGAATAGTGATACAACAGGTGCTATTGATAATGAGTATTATTGCCATTTTTTCCAGTTTTAAAAAAAATTACATATAAAGTCTTTAATATGAATCAACATGTGGCATTAAATTTAAAACCTTTTAAAGGAATTAATATTTCAGTTCCTTCAACATTGCATATTAGTGTTCTCTTCTGAAATAAAAAATGTGAATTATTAGATGTGAATTTACCAGACACAGAGAGTCTTATTCAAGCAAAAATAGTATTAGGCTATGTCTGGGATTCTCACATACTCTCTGAATAGATCAATATTTTTTTTTAAGATTTTTGTTTATTTATTTGACAGAGATCACAAGTAAGCAGAGAGACAGTCAGAGAGAGAGAAAGGGAAGCATGCTCCTCTCTGAGCAGAGGGCCCAATAAAGTGTTCAATCCCACGACCCTCAGATCATGACTTGAGCCAAAGGCAGAGGCTTTAACCCACTGAGCCACCAAGGCGCCCCTGAATAGATCAATCTTAATGGAAGGAACCCACAGGACTTCTGTTCTTGGTTCCACTTGGACACTGATTCTGGAACCTTGAGCAATATCGCTTCTAAGACCTTAGTGACCTTAATGTGAAAATGAAGGGTTAGATTATCTATGAAGCTTCCAACATCCAGCAATCATATGTTCAAAATCATGTATTAAGGTCTGTCAGCAGGGGCACCTGGGTAGCTCAGTGGGTTAAAGCCTCTGCCTTCGGCTCAGGTCATGATCTCAGGGTTCTGGGATCAAGTCCCACATCGGGCTCTCTGCTCAGCAGGGAGTTAGCTTCTCCCTCTCTCTGCCTGCCTCTCTGCCTACTTGTGATCTCTCTCTGTGTCAAATAAATAAACAAAATCTAAAAAATAAATAAATAAAATAAAAAAATCTAAAAAATAATAATAAATAAATAAATAAATAAATAAGTCCGTCAGCAGAAATTCATTCCTTTGGCTTTAGACATTGGCAGGCAGTATAGTAAAACAGAAATGATGCACAGTTTGGAATCAGCCAAAGCTGAGTTCCGATCCAGGTTGGCTTTTCAGTTCCACGACCTTTAGCAAGTCAATCCCCTTCACCGAGGCTGTCTTCTCACTTGTACAATGTTGATGCTAGCTGCCTGCTGGGAAGGTTGTGAAGATTGGAGATGGTATTGGTATTCAATGATTTGGCTGGCATTCAATTAATCATAGCTATTATTTTCCAGAGTCCTCCAGTAAAATGCAAATTCATGGGGAAGGATGACTTTGGAGGACATTTTTGGAGGCCAGGAATAGAGGGCTACTCAAATCCCAATAAATGAGATGGGAAGCAAGGGTGTTATAAGGTGATAGATAGTTCCACGGATCTCAGGACACAGAAGGTCTGGAACTGGGACTTGAACAGAGATAAAGTTCTCTCTGCTCATGTGATGGGATTCTTCTATCAGATCACCTGTGCCATTTCTCTCTCTCTTCACTTTCCTGCTTTAATACCCACAGCTCTCTGGAACCGCCTTCCATATCTCTTATCTCCACACAGGGTCCCTGATTTACTAACTTTTACTTCACTGTCAGCTCTGTGACGGGGGGGTACAAGCAGAGGGTGGTCAGGTGATCAGGGTAGCCCACTGTCCATTTCGTAGAGTTGGCTTGTAGAAAGACCCTCGGGGTTGGGTACATAGCAGAGACTCAAACCCTAACATAGATTTAGTACAAAGGGTAACACAAAATGCTTGTTTCCACCCTAATACTCATTTTCTGGTGAAAAGATGTTTGGAGTTGGAATCCAGGATGAATACAACTTGTATGGATCCCGAAGCTCATATGATTTTGAAGCCCCTTTTTAAGACCTAAATAAATAAATAAATAAATAAATAAATAAATAGTTATGAATGCAAAATATATAGAAAAGTAAAATTTTTTATAATTGGAAAAGAAAGTGCAATAAGTTATACATTTTGAGGAAGTAACATAAATATCACAAAATCCAGTTAATATCCCTACAGATTAATTGCTTAATACACATATATAATATATTTTCCTACATTTTTAGGTTGCTCACTTATTTGTGTAATAATATTTGTAGTATTTCTTCAAAGAGAATGTAAACAGTATTTTCTAGAGCAAGGTTGATCAAAATTTGGTTTTATCTCATTGATAGTTGAGATCCATAAAAACAGACCTACTTATTTTTTGCTATATAATTATAGGGTTATTTCCTAAAAAGACAAAAATTCTGTCTTTATAGAATTGTACTGCAGTTCAATTCTACTTTAAATTTTCCATGAAAAGTACAGGGTGCAGTGTACCCTGCATTGTCAATTCTATCCTTGACAGGAGAGAATTTGCCTCTTGACCTGGCATTAATTAGTGCTGCAGCTTTTACTTGCTGCTTTACACAAATGAGGACTGCAAGAATTTTTCTCAGACTAGCTTCTGACTAGTCTGGGAGAAACCTACCTATTTCCAGTGTCAGCTGATTTCCAACACATTTACATATTGCTACAGAGTCTAACCTTGTGCCTTTGTGTCTGGTACAGGGAAACGAGCACAGAAGTTGGTAGGTGTATTCCTGGAAAGAGTTCCTACACCAGGACAGCTATAACAATAATAATTATCCACAAGAAATAACAAGTGTCGGCGAGGATGAGGAGGAAAAAGAAGCCACGTGCACTGTGGGTGGGAATGCAAACTGGTGCAGCCACTGCAGAAAACAGTATGGAGTTTCCGCAAAAAGTTAAAAATAGAACTATGATGTAGAATACCCTATGATACAGTAATCACACTACTGGGTATTTATGCAAAAAAAAAAAAAAATATATATATATATATATATACACTAATTCAAAGGGATACATGGACCCCAAAGTTTACAGCAGCATTTTTACAATAGCCAAGATATAGAAGTAGCCCAAATGTCCATCAGCTGATGAACAGATAAAGAGGAGGTGGCATGTATATGCAATGGAATATTAGCCATGAAAAGAATGAAATCTTGCCATTTGCAATGACAGGGGTGGGGCTAGAGAGTGTAATGTTAAACAAAATAAGTCAGTCAGAGAAAGACAAATATCCTATGATTTCACTCATACTCAGAATTTATGAAAAAAAAAAAAAAGAGCTACAATAAGAGACAAACCAAGAAACAGACTCTCAACTACAGAGAACAAACCAGTGGTTGCCAGAGGGGAGCGGGTGGGGGATGGGTGAAGTAGGGAATGGGATTAGGGAGAGTGCACTTGTCCTGATGAGCACTGGGTGATATATGGAAGTGCTGAATTACTACATTGTATACCAAAACTAATATTACACTGTATGTTAACTGTACTGGAATTTAAAAATAAACAAACATAGATAAATAGCAATAATAATTATTCATGGAAGTGCTACAGATCTCATGAATGTAGCCCATTAAACAAACCAAAGATATCTCCAACATAACCTTTTAGCCAGATCCCACAAGATGCTCCCACACTCTCTAACCATAGAGGCAATCCCAATGAGGGAAAGTTGAAGTGGAAAGAGCAGCACTGATCTGTACCAGTTACAATATCTGACTTTGGAGAATTAAATGTATAAATGCACAACCTTGTGACCACATTGGCAGACTTCCTCTCAAAGCCTGAAGGGATTTTCAAGCACTCAGAATGCTACAAAGCGAAAACCAGCCAGGCAGATGTAGAAAGACATCATTCTGGGCGCCTGGGTGGCTCAGTGGGTTAAGCCGCTGCCTTCGGCTCAGGTCATGATCTCAGGGTCCTGAGATCAAGTCCCGCATCGGGCTCTCTGCTCGGCAGGGAGCCTCCTTCCCTCTCTCTCTGCCTGCCTCTCCGTCTACTTGTGATCTCTCTCTCTGTCAAATAAATAAATAAATAAATCTTTAAAAAAAAAAGAAAGAAAGAAAGACATCATTCTGTCTACTCCGTCACCTTGAGGGTTCTGGGTGAACAAGGAAGGAAGGCTATTAAGAAAGCTCGTGATGAGGTAGATGAAGTTACAGCAAAACCAACTTCACTGATTACAGCGTTTTTCTGGGGGTAGATTTACATTTGCTAACACCTGCCACATGTGTCTGCTTTAGCAAGAAACTAGTGAACTTGACCTCAGACTGGGGATTTCATCAGGCCAGATGACACAAGAGGCTGTTTTCAGATAAAAGGCGTATGGGAGACACCAATTCTGTGGCTGGCAGAAAGAGAGAGGCAAAAGTGACAACTCAAAGAGAAGAAAGACATTATTTTTTATTTTCATAACAGTTGTTAAAAATCAATGACAAGTAAAAGAAAACTAAAGATGGGAAAGAAAAGAAAGGGAAAGACCTTCATTAGCTTTCTTAAGTGAAGTGCTCTTGTGCCCAAGGGGAAGTTTGCTCTCACAATCCACTGAAGCAAGACTGAGTCCGAGAACATAACCATTCAGACTGTGAACTCCGGGTCTCCCAGGTAAATTCGTTAGAAACTAATATATGTGTCTACAAAAGAGCTCTACAAAGAAAGAGAATTACCAGAATGGAATTGTATTACGTACTCAAAGGTCAGCCGAAATACCATTAAATGAGTGACTATGTTGCTAATGAACTTTCTAGAAAAATATTTACACACACATTGCCTAGTATGAACCAAAGGTGAGGATAAGGCTAAAAATCACTTTAAGACTGACTAATATCTGCCTTGTAGTAATGACCAAAGCTCCTCGCGCCTTCTCTGTTAGCCAGAACTGTGCTGTTTTCCATACGTATCACATAAGCTTCACAGATTCCTTGTGAAATAGGTATTTTCATTTCTTCCCTTTCCCGATCCTTTTCCCAGCTATCTCCTACTCATCTTCTGTGTCTCAACTTAAATATTTCATCACCCAAAATACATTATCTCAACATCCTTCCCAGCTCTTTCTCCCCCCAGATATCCTGGACTTTCTTCACAGCACTTACCATAATGTGGATCATGTAATTATTTTTTTGTTTATTGGTATACTTTCCATCTTCCACTTTACGTGTAAGGTCAGAGTATACCCAGTGGGTTCAAGAAATGCAAGTTGACTAAATAACCAAATGATGGGAAAACTGAGGCTTAGAAAAGAGGAGCCATGGCTAAGATTCAAATCAAGCTCTCAGTGCCTCCAAAGCCTTTGGAATGAACCACTCTGTTACCCTACCCATGCCAGCCTGGTCATATAATTGTCAGGGATCAGTGCAAAATAAAAATGCAAGCCCTTGTTCAAAGCAAGTCCTTGTTCAAAAAGCATGGGTATTAAAAAAATAAAGCTTTGGGGCAGGTTAAAGCCTCTGCCTTCGCCTCAGGTCATGATCCCAGGGTCCTGGGATTGAGCCCCACATCAGGCTCTCTGCTCAGTGGGGAGCATGCGTCCTCCTCTCTCTCTGCCTGCCTCTCTGCCTACTTGTGATCTCCCTCTGTCAAATAAATAAATTAAAAAAAAATTTTTTTAAATAAAGCTTTATTCTTTCTTCCACAGCTCCCTTTCACTTGACGTATTTTTTGTTTGTTTGTTTGCTACTGAATGTGGTTCTAAGTAAGGAAAACTTAAAACTTTAAATTATTACCATGAAATTTACTGTTATCTTGATATAGAGCAATAGCAGCTTTAGATGCAAATCCGAATATCGCGTTGTATGCAGACTTCTCATGCACGGAGAGTCCCCCAGAATTCTGTGCTCCGGGGACATGTGGAGTGCCATATGCAAATGGAGCGGCAAGGAACAGCTGACGCAAATGCTGTGTGTATCTCCTCTGCTCGCACACATGCGCCGTTGTCCCACAGGATTTCATTTGCAAAACAAAAAACAAAGAATTATTAAGAGCTTCAGTAGCAGAGCATTAAACGAAGCAGGGGGCCTGGGTGAGCACCTGGTCTGGTGCTACTGCGTAGGGCACACAAACATGAGTGTCTCAATCCACTGTGTGTTGCTAATCTGTGCCCGAGGGTGCTATATCCAAACTCTGAATTCGCAGTAATGAATCATATTATAATAAGGTAAAGATACCTGATTTTAGTACACTGGGAGGACAACGAAGGATGACAAATCACTCCCAAGTCTTTTTTCAGACTTCTGTTGTAACTAGTAAAGGAGGCAGATACGTATGTTTATACACCAGGAATAAGGAATTATTTTTATTTGCAGACATTTATAATTGCTTTGCCATTGACTGAGCTATTAAATATTCAAATCTGAGTAGGGAGCAGGTAATTTAGTGCAGCAATATTTTCTCCTCTGCTTCGTTATTAAAATTGAGTAAAAGCTAAATTAGACAATAATGCAATTGCAAATATTTTAGACAGAAGGACATTGTTCTCTTAGCCTCTTTTGGAGAGAGGAGACAATTACAAACAAGGTCAACCATCCTCACCATTCTTTGGGTCTGGGCTGATTTTGCATTTTTCTCCAGAAAAAAAATTGTATTTTTCTGCCATGAACTTCAATTCTGAGGACATATGCTCTAGCAACCATAACAAAAACAAGTTTTTCTTATTTACCATTGCAGCTTGAGACTGTCTTGGCTTAAATATCCATTACTTAGCCTGTATCAGGAAAATTAACAAACAGATTTGCTACTCTGTTGAACTAATGAGAAAATTTATTCTCCTAAAGGTTGAGAAACTCACACAGCTAGTAAATGGTAGCATTAGAATTTGTACCCAGGGCTGGCAGAGTAATGCATTGTTACCCAATTCTTTCTCAATAAGCTCAGGAAAGCCAGGGATACAATGATGATAATATCTGTGTGATTCTCCCAAACTAGAGCTATTGTATCCTTTACCCAACTCTGTCTCACTGTTTAAATTTACATTCATCAGTTAGTTCTGTTATGTTCTTATACAGTAGAGTACACATATTTTTGTCTGTCTACACTTTCTCACGTATTTTTTTTTACTTTCCTGCCACTATTTATCTGAAGATATAAATACACAGTATATTTCCTTAAACTACACTGCAACTAGAAACTTTGTCCTAAACTTTTTCCTTAGTATTCATATATATGATACCAAAAATATAATGTGGATTATATATTACATTTTATATACATTAAAATATATTATATATGATTTACAAGTGATTAAATAAAATGACAAAAGTAGAGGTCTCAATTGTCGGAGAGATGTCATACTCTCTCGTTGAAAATACTGATTTTAGCATTGGATCAAAGGACCAAAGACACAGATTTCATCCTTATATTGCGTAGGTACGTTTGGTTCTCTAAGTCTGTGTTCTACATCCTGTATAACAGTTTTAATTTACTCAATCCGGAGGTTAGTTTCTGCAATGCAGTGAATCAACATTGTATTTGAATGACTTGTATTCACTTTACCAGATTGTATAAAACAGTTCAATGTCTGATCGCTAAGAAGAGTTTCTTTCTCAAACTTAATTTTAAACTTCATTTAAAAGTACCAAAGGGAGCAGGAGTGCCTAGGTAGCTCAGTCATTGAAGCATCTGGCTTTTGATTTCTGCTCAGGTCATTTCTCAGGTTCACGAGATGGAGCCCTACCTCAGGCCCATGCTGGGCGTGGAGCCTGCTTAAGCTTTTCTCTCCTTCTCTCTTTCTCTCCCACTTTCCCCTCAACCCACCACCACTATCCCTCCCACCACCACTCGTGTGCTCTCTCCCTCAAAAAGAAAAGTACCTAATGCCCACAATGAAAAAAGTCATGTTCTCTTATGAAAACAACTAGAGCCAGACAGGCTATGGGGAGGGTCATGTCCAGAAAAGGAAGCCAATAGGGTTCCCTAAGTTAGATCACATTAAGGAGATAAGATTCTTGTCACTGAGGATTTGACATGAATTCTTTGTCTATCTTCAGGAATAAGTAAAAGACTTCAAATGGTTTTTGTGTTTTGTACAAATTGTGTTAAGTGTTAGCTCAGAGAATATTTCTACTCTCTGAAGCTTTGATTTCTCAGCAAAAGCGGTTTAGGGATGCCTAGGTGGCTCAGTCAGTTAAGCCTCTGCCTTCAGCTCAGGTCATGATCCCAGGGTCCTGGGATGGAGCTCCGTCCTGAGCAGGGAGCCTATTTCTCCCTCTCCCTCCCCACACATTCTTTCTCTATCTCTGACAAATTAATTAAAAGTCTTTAAAAAAAATTTTTTTAAAGCAGTTTGGTACAGATTTGTGGAATTGAGTTTATTTTTTATTTTGGTTTCTTTTAATATGAGGGTTCATTGAAGTCTGTATTTATGGTTAGGGTCATAATTTATTCTATTTAAGCACCTGGTTATAATCAGGCAACTCAATAATTGAACAAGTCAAAATATACAAGTTGATAGTAAAAGAACTTATTGTGTAACAAAAACTCTACAGAATGTCAGGGAAAATTAAGAAGACTGAATATTCATAGTATTTGTGCTCTGAATGATAGTTGATGTCTCTGGTGCTTCCTCCCAATTGAAAAGATTCAAAGTTGATGTGAACAGGTTCGGCTGATGCTTCTTGCTCTCCTCTTTTTCAACCTGGACCCGAAAAGCACTGAGATAAGAAAGTTGTATCTTTTCGGGCTGGTAGGTCTAATTTGTACTTGTATCAGTGGAACCACTGTAATTTCTAAAACTTCAATTTTATGGTTTTCTTTTGACTTTGGATTCTGAAATGTATTTTTTTTTAACCTAGCTTTAGAGTCTAGGAAAAATATCAATGAATAAAAGAGCATTAGACAAGGAGAGCAAACAGAAGTCCATAATGAAAAGGGGAAAGCATTTCCATCGAAGAAAATAAATTTGATTTTAAAACAGAAGGAAACGAAAAGAAACAGTAATCTTAGACAGGAAGTTCAAAAACACCAGCTACAGGTCCCTAAGTGATCGCTGAGCCTAAATTTCCTGAACAGATTCAGGATTGATCCCAGTTTGCTTCTGGAAAGACTTTTATTTCATTGGCAAGACTCAGAATACTTGGGCTCAGATTTTGGCTCTGTCACTAATAAGCCTGCACAGCAACAGTCTGCACGGTTTCATTTGTACATCTTTCAACGGCATATGAGCTCTTTGAGGAATGTGAAGTCAGGTCCCCCTAGCCCCTCTTGCCTCTCTCATGACTGTCCTTGTAGGAACCTCATCCTATCAAGCTTCCTTTCTCTTATTTGCAAAACAGATAGAGTAACAGTACCTACCACATGGTGGGGTTATGAATGTATTATAAATGATTTTTCCATATAAGTTTCTTACCATCATGTCTAATAAATGGATTTGCTATTTTAGCCAAGGTAGACTTGACCTGACCAGTGTCATGGACACTCAGCCCTTCATCAGGAAAATTCCTCAGGAGTCTCTGGGGACTCCAGGCACCAACTCATCTCAACAGCAAGGAGTCCACCTGAGGTTATAACCTCCACACAAACCAGGAAGCAGAAAGAGTGAATATGCTTGGGCGCCTAGGGTGGCTCAATGGGTTAAGCCTCTGCCTTCAGCTCAGGTCATGATCTCAGGGTCCTGGAATCGAGTCCCGCATTCGGCTCTCTGCTCAGCAGGGGGCGTGCCCCCCACCCCCACCCCCGTCCACCTCTCTGCCTACTTGTGATCTCTCTCCGTCAAATAAATAAATAAAATCTTAATTTTTTTTTTTTTTTAAAGAGTGAATATGCTCATCTCTGCGCTTTCTAGATAAGTCAACAGTTTCAGGTTAGATGATTTACTCAATGTCACAAGGCTGGGAGGAGACAGAGCTGAACTTGACTGCAGGTTCTGTGACTTCATGTCTTGTCAAAATGAAAATGAAATCACTCACAATCATGTTGCTTCAGATTAAAATGCCTACAACTGGCAAACAGTAACAAGAGGCATAATACATTAGTGCTCATTAGTGTTTGATAATCAGTAGTAGTAGAGGTTTTTGGTTTGAGGTCACAAATCTAAGCAAACGTGCCATCAGAGATGGACATGAATAGTGACAAGTGCCTCCATGTAAAACCCTCATTCCAATGAACCTATCATCCTGTCATCTCTTGCTAATCTGAAATCTAGTTGCATCAGTTTTTTCCCGAAACAACTGTTGTGCCAACTGGGACTGTTGTGCCAACTGGGACTTGCCGACGTCGCTATCATTGGGAGGTTTTGCTATCATGTTATTAATTATGTGAACTGCCCAGTTTTAAAGGTGAGGGTATGGGACTTCAGAGGGTCTGGATTGTGGTGACATGCTATTCTTGTTTTGGTTTGGTTTAGTGTTTCTGGAGTATCAGAAGCAAATTCCATACATAGCAGTAATAGCAGGGGCTTGATGGCCAGCATTTTACCCTGGGCAACAGCTTATTTCAGGAGAACTAGAGAACAAAAAGAGGTTTTTACTCATATATGGGGGATAGTACATCTTTTACAGTGCTCTCTTGAGCACATCATTTATTATTTAATCTCAAATGCTAATAGATATGCAATTGATAGAAGAAAATCAAACATTTGATATGTAATTCTGAGCCTGACAGCCCTTCAGTTTCCCTAAACAAACTCACTTGTTTTCTTCGGGGGAAAAAAAAAAAGTCATTTCCTTCCTACATGCTTCCGTTGAGAGTGGTACAAATATGTTCAATCATTGAGAATTTTAATTTACCATTTAAGTTGATCAGATAAAGCTTTCTTTAGATGATAAGAAGTTCTGACAAAGAAAATAAATTACTGTTTTTATCTAATTATGTAAGTAAAAACATGTGTTGGTTATAGAACACAATGTAATTAACATATAAAAAGTGTTCAGCTATAATTCATAGATTTGTTTGTACTACAACACAGGATGAACCAACATTGTGCTTGCAAATAATTATCCATAGATACGACTGATCACAAAGATGTAGTTTACCAGTTGTTATTTCTGATCTTTGAACTCTTGTTCCCAGAATCGTATATTAATTTGGTATCACAAGAATTCAGCAATGTTCAGATACATTTTGTCTGTTCTTTCTGGATCATCCTGTTTGCTCACATTTAATATTTATGGCATTTACCTTCCCATGGGGGGCAATACGGCATAATGAAATAAAGCATCAAAACAGAAAATCTCATTACAGTAGCCATCCCTAGCCTTTGGGAATGGAGAGGTCCTTCTTCTCAAGTTCTGATTTTATAACATATACCCATTTTTAATTAGGGGGGGATAATTGCATATATATATATATATATATATATGTATATATATACACACACACACATACATATATACATATGTGTGTATATATATATACACACATACATACATACATATATATACTCTTCCAGTCACTTGGATACAAATTAGATTACCAAAAAAAAAAAAAAAAAACCCATTTGGAAATAGTAAATAGCCCTTGAGATAATTAAAGACTTATTGGAATACCAGCAATTGACGATTGTGAATCAAGAGCTTCAAGATACCACAGACCAGATATCCCCAGTATACCTCCACACATTTCTCTGGCTTTCCTTGGCATTCATCCTCTGACGCATTAGAGATAGGGCACTGCCACTGCTGATCAAACCTGACTGATTAATAAGGATCTTGTCTAGTAGAGGTTGTTGCTATAGGTGACTCACATCTCTCTGCTTGCACATGGCATGGCTTTGGTAGGTGTTCGTCTCTGATGGTTTGTTTTGTTTTATTTTGTTTTAGAGATGTTACGATGAGTCTTGAAAAAGAGAAAAATGATAGTTGCATAATGGGTAAGGTCAGAAATTGTTCAAGGGTGATTTTGCTCCTTTAAAACTATTCGGACTTGACGTATCTAATTTTGAAAGCATAGAGAATATTTCTTTACTTATGTTTTTGCTTTCAGTTAATAACCCTTAACTGCTGGCTGCTTTCTTATCTGAATTCATGACTCTATGCCAGTGAGATATTCCTGCTCACAGAAGACATTGCCACGTGAAGGATGTTCTATATACACAGGTGCAAAAATGACTAAAACAAACCTGTTTAAATTGCCCTTAGAGTCATTTACTTCCTATGTTAGTATCCGAGAATTATAATTAGTGCAAGATTACTTTTGTTTTTGAGTAGGAAAGCTGAGATACTAAAACAGCACATCACAAATCATGAGAAAGATCAGAGGGCTTAAAATTAACACATATCACAACCTCTTTCAATAATGGCTCTATATTTCAGTAGGTATACAGTGACAGCTCTTCACAGAACCAAAATATTCTCTGACTTTATATTAAATGCAACATATAACTCTCTAAGTTCTCCACTTGCTATCTTCCCTAAAAAACCACTTGTAGATTCACTTGACTTTTGTCATTAATTAATAATTAGGGACTTAAACTTGTATCCATGTCTAATCAGTCTAGTTTAAAAAAAAAAACTGCTTTTCATAAATGTGAAATTTATTTGAGATCATTCAGACAAATTCTCAACTAAGAGAACTTCCCTACCCTTTACTTTAGTAAGCCTAAGCAAAATTCCACTCAAAACGAACATGTTTCTAGGATAGCAAGAGCTCATAATTTGAAATGACTCACTCATTTCAAATCTAGAATCTTTTGGGATGTTTCAACAAGAAAGCCTCACGAAGGCAAAAAAAAAAAAAAAATTTACATTTTATTCATTCTAAAATGTGAAATAATGAACAGCATACTATGTATAAGCGGTAAGGCAAAAAAACATGAATAAAGTTAGGAAGTTATATAAAAACCTGTGTTTCTTCTGACTTCATTTAATAGAGTTTAATGTAAGAAAAACAAAACCTGTTGGCCACCTTCCCCTTTCGACTTCCCTACATTAATTTGTTTATTAGATTCTCTGCTCCCTTCTCCACACAGAGGGGGGTTTCATAAATGCACATTGACATGCCCACTGTAGGCTTATGTGGAAAGGAGAATTAATCCTCCATTGTGTAGCAGTCAAGTCCTATTTAGTGGTTTGTCTGCGAAGATCAATACAGGGTCTCTAAGGCATAATGGCTGGCTCCGTTCACTCTTGCTAGACAAACAAACGCCCTTTTAAAAGTCAGTTCACGAAGGAAGCTTTTTCTAGGCACAACCCAGCCCTGAGTAAAACTTTAAACAGTCCAAGTTTGCATTTCAGTGCTGCAGGCTTCATTCCTGGGCCCTTTTCCCTGCTTTGAATGTGACTTCGCCAGCCTCTCCCCATTAAAACCTGCCTTCAAGAAAATAATTTGATGTATAAATTCAATCCCAAAGAGATACTCAACAGTTCATAGGCGTAATGTGTTTCCACTCTCAAGAATAGCTGTATTTTAGCAAAGACAAGGATTCTTAGGCAGAATTAGTCTCTAATTGTCGAATTTGAGTCATTCAAAGAGCATGAGAGACATTTATCAGGAAGTTATTTCAATACCCTCGTAGACAGGGACTTAACCCCACCTACTCATAAGACTATCTCTACAGCAAGAAGTTGCCTGAAAGCCTCTTGACAACACATCCTTTCTCTTTATTGTTGGGCTAACTCCTTTTTAATCTTCTGGATCAGTTCAAATCTTGCCTCCTTGTGGAACTATTTCCCAAGTACATTCAACTCCCAAGAAGTCCCAGGATCTATTTCTATCACAGGAGTTATTACACCTCGTTGTTCTGTCCTATGCTGCCTCTCTCCCTGCTAGAAGTCACTAAGAACAAGCACTGCTGCCTTTAAGCTCTGCCTTTCCACACACAGCACAGTGTTTGGCACATAACAAACCCTTCCCTCCCTGCCCTTACCCCATTCCCAAATTACGTGAATACTAGACAACACCGGGGCAACCAGCGCATTCCCCCATTCACCTGTCATATGTCTACTGGCATCGGGCAACCCATAATGGCGGAGAGGGCAGTAGAGGAAGAAGTGGGTGAGCTGAGATACAGAGGCTCCCCATCCTCTTTTCCCGAGGATGTACATTTCCTACAGTCAAGAATGACAGAATGTTTGATGAAATACATTTAACAGTATTGAGGTAATGTCTTATTGGATGGTTTCCAACTCTTCAACAGGAAAGCAAACGTTAACCTTCCCAAAAGCGAGTTGGTTGTACCGAGAATGGCCGCTCTAAGTCAGAGGTTGGTAAACTAGGACCCATAAAGCAAATAGAGCCCACCTGTTTGTATACTGTTCGAGATCTTAGAAGAGCATTTACATATCCAAATGGTTAGAAAAAAATATCAGAAGAATGTTTCTTGACACGTAATATTCTGTGAAATTCAAATTTCAGCGTCCATAAATAGTTTTTATTTATTTATGAATGTAGACATTTTTATTGGATGATAGTCATCCTTGCTCATTTTGGAGTATCTATGGCTGTTTTTGTACCACAACAAAATTGGGTAGTTGTAACAGAAGCCATATGTCCTGCAAAGCCTAAAATATTACCATTCTGCCCTTTACCAAAAAAAAAAAAAAAAAAAAAAATGCTCTAAATGAGCATATTAAGAACAACAAAAGCTACCCAATGACACTGTTTACATCTTTTTAAAAAAGTAGTTCAGAAAGAATTGTGCCTGAGGGAAGGAGATTCACTTAGGGTTGACAAGAGTCAGCCATTGGTCTGATCCTCCTTACTGTGAAGAGCAGAGTAGTGTAAACAAGATAATTAACAATTATTTCTAGTAGACGTTAGATCAGATAGAGCACTATGCAAGCAATATCCTTAGGCATCTTGGAGATAGGAGAAAAAAAAAACATAAATAAATAGAAACCTGAGATCATGAGAGTTCAATTAGTTATTACTCTTACTACCTTGCTTAACTGTGAGATCTTTTTGGAGGCAAAAAAGAACCAAGTGTTAGATCTATTATCAGTAGGATAATAGATCTAATAATCACTCATTATTAGAACTAGATACAATTTTGAGGAAAGAAAGAAGAGAGGGAGAAATGAAGGAAGGAAAATGTATTTAAGAAGAATATTTACATTCAGCTTTTATCATTTACTTTAACTTCTTTTTCTTTCTTTCTTTTTTTTTTTTTTCATATGTGGAAGGTCACTACTTTAAGTACTTTTATTCCAGCGGACAATTTTATTTGTGTTTATCAAACCAGCACATGTTTTGAGGGATGTTTCAAGGATGTTTCTTCTCCTGTTTCAAGTGTAAGCCTTGTTTTCTCATAATGAAAATCAACCACCATTGATCCCGTAGTGACTATTCTCAGAGGCTAAGGCGCTGTGTTTTGGGAAGGCTTTACCCTACAACTGTAAATAAGCCATTATCATCAGCTCTCATTAGTGGTAGAAACATCAAGTTGTCAAACACATTTTAAAAGAGTATTCTAGCTATCCATGTTCATGACATCTATAATGGAACCACTGTGTTCCTTCTTGTGTTTAATTTAAAGCACACGTTCTATGTTTTTGTTTTATTGCCAAGCCCTCACCCACCATCTTATAGTCTCCTTTAAACATAAGAATATTTTTTCTTCATTTAAATTTATAACTAACAGCCCGGCTCTGGCATGTTTAGCTATAGACTTTCATTCCGGTAATAAAAAAAAAACAACAACAAAAAAGAAAAGCCCCTGCAACGAGAGGGTCATGGGCAACGGGACTAATTGTGGAGCTGCGTTCATTTAAAAAGGCAGCTTCGTTTTACATATATTCACCTGCCCTTAAAATATGCTTTAATTTATTACTAATGGTATTCTCAATGATCTGTTGAAGGATACAACTCCGAAATGATTTATTCTAATTAAGAGCCTCTTGCCAGCACTTAGTCACCATGAGGCTCAGAAGCCCCAGGGACCAGCTTTTATTATACACTGTGCCCATTTCATACAAGTAGAACATTTTACAATCATCAAATCTAATGGGATATCTTTATAATGTAGCTTCACGTTTGCATTTTTCTCTTCACTCTGTCAAAACAGATACTTCTGTTGTTTAGCTCATTTTAAATGTACAAAGGATTGAAATGCACCTCTTTGACAGAAACTGAAAAGCCTAGAGCCTGCTCTACAAGATCCAGCCATCCCCCAGTCCTGCACAGGTTCCTAGGCATGCGCTGTTTCAAAATACAGGATGCCGTGACACCCAGAGCCCATACCCAACCCAGCGAGGTCCCCTCAGTCTCACTACCGGGATTCTCATTCGGACCAAATGTAATTTTCTGCTTTTAGGGGAAGGGCTGGAGTCTGTCCACGAAATAACAGCTCTGCATTTGGGTCATAACATCTTAGACCAGAATGACCTTAGCGGGGAGCTCTGGTGAGGTAGGCAGAGCCCAGGTTTGCGGGGGGGGGGGGGGGGGGGCAGCCCTGGTCCCCAGTTTGGTTATGCCTTTTACTAGTCTCCAGCCTCCAGTGGGCTGCATTTCCCAGGCTGGCCTGTCATCTGATTTTTCTCCCAGTTTGGACAAAGGGAGCCTTGGCAGGAGATGGGAGGGTATGGTTGGTGGGAAAACCCCAGAGTATTTGTCCTTCTTTGCATCCCCTAAGACAGCAGATGACCCTCGTCAGTGGCTCTAGGTCCTTCCCTACAGGCCTTGTAAAGATCCAGCCACCCCCAGGGAGGGACTCTGCCTTTGGGCTCAGAAAGCTGTATCGTCCTCTGCCTCTCCAGCCTCAGGACGGTTGTAGCTTGGGCTGCCATCTCCTGCCTCAGCCCTAGCCCCAGGATGGGCTGGCCCCTCTCGGGGACTGCAGTGCCACACCCAGCCCCTTCTTTCTCTTCATGAAGTCCGTGCTGCTGGAAATAATTAGAATGGTTTCTGTTTTCCTGTTTGGACTCGGAATACAGGCAATACTATTACCTTAATTACCTTAAAAGTAAGGCATTGTGCCTGTAATCTAATCTCATTTCCAGAAGAAGTTAAGTGTAGATAGGAACATACAAAGAGATGTAAGAAATTATGCATTTTATGTGCTTGGGATGTAGGCTATATTCTGGAAATTTTTAAATTTAATTTCTAATTTCAACTTATTTTCACCTATGTTGTTTCCTCTTTTTCCTTAAAATGAAACATCAGGAAAATAATTCTTTTAAGATTTTATTTTTAAGTAATCTCACACCCAACCTGGGGCTCAGACTTAACAACCCCCCAAGATCAAGAGTTGCATGCCAGGCAGGCACCCTGAAAATAACTTTTTTTTTTCTAGATTTTTAAAGTTTATTTGACAGAGAGAGACACAGCAAGAGAGGGAACACAAGCAGGGGGAGTGGGAGAGGAAGAAGCAGGATTCCTGCCAAGGAGGGAGGCCAACACGGGGTTCGATCCCAGGACCCCAGGATCATGACCCAAGCTCAAGGAAGACACCCAATGACTGAGCCACCCAGGTGCCCCCTGCAAATAACTTCTTTATAGAAGGTTCTTTTTAGTTCATTTATGTTTAATTGGGTATATTTTTTGTTTCATTTTTATTTATTTCATATTATTATTACTATTTTTTAACTAGATACAGTCAGAATGAAACCACAGGAGCATTTTCGTATAGGAATCTGACCAGTTAGAATTATAGAGGTAGAGCTATGAATTTACTTAAGACCCTCTTCATTTATGCTTATTTGGGATATACCCTAATTTAGTTAATAGTTAACTAGTTAATAGTTAATAGAAAGAATGGCAAATCAATGCTCTAATTGCCTAAGAAGAGGCAAAAGAATCTAAACATAAAATTCCATGTAATATCTTCATATAACTTCAGGAAGTAACTTTCACTCACGTTGAATGGAATAGAACTGTTCTCCAAAAGCATCTCTAATGTAAATACAGGCCATTGGATCCTCATCAAAAACAAAGTTTGTTTAAGGATATAGAAACTTTCTGGGTTAAATTGAAGACTCGAATTTGAGTAGAAATACCTGACTGTCTTTGGGAGGTTAAATCACAGCTCCTCTGCACTGCTTTCCTTTTCTATTTAAACAGCTGTGACTCCTTACCCGAAGCATAATCATATTAAATTATTTATGCCTAAAGAATTCTGGAATTTTTAGCAGGAAAGAAGTCCCTAGTCAGTGACGAGGCAGAGCCATGCATACATGAAGAAGGAACAAGGCAGGTCTACCACCTGGCTGTATGACTCGTGAGAAACTGCTTTTTGGTGAGCTACAGACCGGTCCTTCAACTCCACCACAAGACAACAGGAGCCTAAGTTCTGCCCAAGGTGGTCAGTTGAGTGAGGGGCACCAGGCCAATCATGGGACTGCCATTAGATCGTGCTATTGACTGAATATCTGCGTCCTCCCCAATTCATATGTTAAATCCTAACACTCAGTATGGTGGTATTAGGAGATGGGACCTTTGGGGGTGACCAGGTCATGAAGTGGAGGCCTCATGAGTGGGCTTAATACCCAGGGAGCTCCCTTCTCCCTGTCACCATGTGAGAACACAGCGAAAAGACGGCCCACTATGAACTAGGAAGTGGGTTCTCATCAGACGCTAGCTCTGTAGTGCCTAGACCTTGGACTTCCCAGCTCCCAGATCTACAGAAGGGACACAGCCTGCATTTGGGTCTCAGTCAGACACTGCTACCGTTAAAACAGAGCCTAATTCCCTGGCCTAATAGAGGGTGAAGTCTTACCTCCAGTACAGTGAGAATTGTGTGCAATCTTTTCCGTAAAGCTCAAATAGACAACGGGTGGCAACATTATCAGGTCTTCCTGGGCAGAATTAGAAGTAAGAGATGTGTTAGGTCATTACTAGATAATCTATAAGTAATTTAAAAAGTACAGTCCAAAATAAAATAGGTAAATACTTAAAGACATCTTAAAGGTGTCATGAGGCCTATAATGGCTAATAGGTTTGAGACTGTGTAAACTCAAGTGGAAAGAAATGAAAACTTTCAGGATAAACATCTCCACTTCATGCTTTGATGCAGCCTAACTGATTTCTTCCCTTGGCCTAGCGTGGCAGACATGACTCTGGGGACTTCTCCCCATGGCAAAGGCACTTAGGAGTCTTTGAATGGATTGTAGGCCGTGAATAATTTCGATGGTATCAGCAAGTGAGATAGGTGGCTGGTTATAAGAAAACAAACTTAGGAACAGAGCTGGTGAAATGGCACTGGGATTTGGCTCCTTGGGTGAGCGCCCGCAGGCAGCGGCTGGGCAGGGAGCTTCTTCCTCCAAGAGCTACCCTTCAAAGGACAGGAAAAGAGGAAGCTGACAGCGGCAGGTAACTGAAGAAAGCCCCCAGCGTGAGAGCCGCTCTGATAGCATTGAAGATGAACCCCCTGGGATGCCGAACCAAGACAGGCATCCTTTGGAAGCTGGTGCCATCCGCCCAAAGCCAAAATGACCAGCCATTCACAGGGACCCTGATAAGCTTGATGGATTAGTGTTCGTCGGAGGAAAGACACGCAGACCTCCTCCAATATACTCCCAGGGCATAACCGGAAAGGACCAAGTTAAGAAAAATGGATCCCAAACAACGGAATTTTCAGAGAATTGCTGGTGCTCCCTATCTAAGAATAGCAGCATCTTTGAGAAGATTAGAGAGATAGGGAAAGGCCCAGCTTATTTCCCAGCATCATATGTAAGATTCAGAGAACCTGAAGTCCTATTCATTCACATTGCTGGGCATTTGAGGATTGCAAAATCTGTCAAATCTGGGAGGATTTGTATTTTGAAATTCTAGCAGGGTACACGTTGGTTAAGCATGTGATAATGGAAAACAAGTAGGAATTGGAAAATTGTCAGTTCTCTCGGCTTCTCTGTTCATTTAAAAATCATGTAGGTTAAAAATGATTTCTCTGGGTATAAAAAGTGAGATTAATTGACAGTGTGGAGCTAGGTTATTCTGGGCATATCATCTAAGTATCCAAAGAGGAATTTAGACATATTGAGGGAAGGAGATGGTGCCAGGCTTGGAGAAAGAAAGGAAATCTGGGAGGTGAGAAAGAGCAGAGGAGGTATCTCCCTCAGTCCCTCCCGTATTTATTGGTTACCCTCAGACCTCTCCCTGGAGAATTTATTTAAGCAGTAAACATTTATTGGCTTTCAAGTGTTTGCTTAGCTCTGGGCAAGGTCTGTGCTAGACTTGGGCTTATAATGACGACCTGATCCTTGACCTCCTGGTCCTCCTACTATAGAGAGAAAACAGACCTTTAAAGAACTAATTGTACTTCATTAGTTGCAAGCAGCCTTGGAGGCGGTGGGGAGGGAAAACATCACTCTGACTGGACAGAGATAAAGCAGGGAAAAAGTTCTTCAACTAAGAACTGATCCTTGAGCTTTATCAACGTCAATTAGGAAGGAGATCCCCGGAAGGATTTATGCAAAGGGGGATGTTCTAGAAAGAACAATATACACAAAGGCGTGGAAGGACAGAATACATGCCAGTAATTGGAAGGGATTTGTTCCCAAATGGAGCACCGGGTCTGTGTGGGTGAGCCGAGGAGGATGGGACCGCCAGGCCCTGAAGAGCCGTGACTGTCCTCTCAAGGAGCTGGAGCTTTTTCCTGCAGGTGATAAAGCAACAAGGAAGGCTTTTATGCGAGAGAATGACATGATCCGACTCTAAGCAATGTGAGGGTGAAAGGAGAGCTCCAGGCAACCAAGACTAAAAATCCGAAGCAGGAGAAAGCAGTTCCGGAGGTCCCACAGCTGGGAAAGTCAGCTCCTGGTGTGTTTAGAAGGTTGTGCCCCACACTAACCAATTGTATGCGTGTTTTTATAACCTTGTTAAAAATGAATAAAGTAAATATTACAAATGTAGGCTCTGATTAGCATACTTTGAAAATAAGAAAACACTCTTTAAAGGCGACTATAAAGACTTCTATTGATGATATTCATTTAGGTAAAAAGCACTTCATTAGGATGTGAGGTCATAATCGTATGCTGCATTTATAACCCTTAAAGCCTCATTTGATCGTATAATAGGCAAAAAAACAAGAGGAAAAAAAAAAAAAAAACCAGGAGTCAGGAACGAATTTGTTTTAGAACAAGACACTAGCTAGAGGCACACGGTTAGTAAGCCCGACTGAAATGCAACATTGAGAGGTTAGAGCATGTGAGTAGTCGTGCTAAAAGCATTTTGGCCATTCCTCAATTTTCCTCTTCTCTATATGCAAACCCAGTCCTTTCATTTTCCCTAACTTTCACACTAAGGGTCTTGGTTAAAGGGCTTCTTGTTTAAAATTATGCTTTAGTGATATCTCGCATTACAGAAACGTACCTATCTTGCTGAAAGAAATAGAAAATGCTATCAGAATTATTTTGCATCTTTTTTGGCAACACCCTGAAAATAGATAATCTATGAAATTGGTGAGGTTTTGTCCTGTTTAACTATTTCCAGAGAAATACGATGCCCAAAATATATCCTAAATATTGGATGTGTGTAGGCAAAGATAAGGAATTGGTACAGGCGACTTACTGGAAATACTTTTCTCTCAGCTTATGAAAACCAAAAAAGATCCTGGTTGGTTTCCAAACTTTCATTTAGGTTTTTATGCCCCCTAGTGGGTATTTGGCATTTCTGCAGTTGTAAAATAATGGTGATATCTTTACAGCATTTCCTTTGGGCAACATGTGCTCAAGCATTTATATCAACAATATATGACATTGATTAACATGCCCTTACCTATTCAAACCAAAGTGTTTAACATTTGTTGAGCCAGAAAATTTTGATAATTTAATAAAAGCTCTGAAAACTTTTAGGAAAATGCCCATGAAGGCACACTATCATGGAGTTCTCTGACCCACTTGAATTTTATCCATGAATTCCCTAAGAATTCATCGATTCCAGGTTAAGGTCCTCTAATTAAGGTGGGACATCCTCTAGCTGCCCCTTTCTTTTAGTAGGTGCTAAAATTATTAATGTTGAGACAGTAGGAAAAGGAAAAAGAAAACATACACTTTTAAAAGAATAGTAGCTAGAAATTTGGCTGAGACTTAAAGAAACAGAAGCGAACACAGACTACTTCAAATAACTATACATGTGAGATAATCCAAAAAAATTCTCAAGCTTTCAACGCAGCTAGAATATTGTAGGATTGAGCCTACAGGCAAGAGAGGTGGAGATAAAATCAAAGCAGCTTTTTAAGCAAACATTGATTTTAAAATGTCAAAGAGGAATCTTCCTCTTGTTGAAGTAATACTAGGGTCCCTCTGGCAAACTAGTTGCATACCAGGTGTTATATAGCAACACTTAAAAACAACAGTTAGTTGCTTTCTGTAAACATTGCAGCTACTATAAAAATTAGCTATCAAACTATGATCCTTCTAGAATGCTGAACTGATAGCAGAAAATCCATGAATAAATAGTTACTGAGACCATAAGGAGTAGAATTATTAGTTGAGAAGTGACGGAGCTTTCAGATCAGAAGAAATGATTCCACAAACCTCTCTGACTAGTGGTTATTGTATTATAACCGGTATTATACCAGGAGAAAATTGAAGCACAAAATCAGTAATTAAAATATATACACACACACACACAATCAATTGATAGATTTCACCAGGTTGTTATTATACATATCACTTTCATTTAACTTTTTTAAGGATACTGTCTTAGTCCATTCAGTCTTCTATAACAAAATACCACAGACTTGGTAGTTTATAAAAAACAAACTGTTATTTCTCACAGTTCCAGAGGCTGAGAAGTTCAAGGTATCATGTCACCAACAGGTTCCACGAAGTTTCGTTTCCCAGTTCATAGACTGCCCTTCTTGCTATGAACTCATGTGGTGGAAGGGGCTAAGGCACTCCCATTTGTGAGGGTTTTGCTCTCACGACCTAATCGCCTCTCAAAGCCTCCACCTCCTCATATCATCCTATGAAGCATTAGGATTTCAAGGTATGAATTTGGGGGAGACGCATTCAGACATATCGTAGCCAGTGACCTGTTTTATCAAACACTTCCATTTCCAAATACAAATTCATATCCCATATGATGTTGTGGGGTTTTGCTTTCGTTTTTGTTTTTCCCTAATGTGGTAGCTTTATAGAGCCAGCACCTGCCCTAGACAATATACAGGATGCTCCTGGAGTTCTGTGCAGGTGCACACGATCCATTCGCTCGATTTCTTCCACCGAGCAATTCAAGACGTTTTCATTGTGAACAAGAGAAAGGGAGAGCAAGAGATTGAGTTCCAGTAAGCACTGAGGTTTCTATTTAAATCAACATTTCCTTCCTGTTATATGAAGATCTTTTCTACCCTTGTGAGTGTTGATAAAATCCATGGCTTTTGTTTTCTTTCTTAGTATCCATGGGAAATAGTTTCACAGATGAAAAGGCATTCCTTAACTGAGGAGCTTTGCTTATATAAGATCTCTCCTTTATAAAATGAGCCTACATTTATGCTCTTCAAATAAAAAGAGAAGAAAAAAAATAGAAACTATATGAATAGGACGAGGAAGCTAACAGTATTGTGTTTGAGCACTGCATAAGAAAATTCCAGGAAATATTTCTCCATTAGAGATCTAAAGACACTGTACTTTAGACATATGATTTCTGGAAAAATTGAGTAGATATTAATAAAATTTGGTTTACAATGTATTATCTTTTAAACTTGCAGACATTTTCTCAACTTTTTTCATATTACTTGATAAAATGGGAAGATGGATGGATGGACGAATGGACAGACAGAAGGAAAATATACGCATTCTACTTGTTTGTCTGAATTAACCAGATTTAGCCACTCTTCTGTCATTGAGTGCATGCCATAGTTTAAGTACTTTGCAAAAACTTTTGGTTGACATCCGAAATCAAAATCTTCAAGAACCAGTAATGGAATTTCTTCTGGGGAATTGGCCTTCTGTTCACTAGGGTCTTTAACTTGCAGAAAAAAACCCCACCATTTTAATTAAGCATTTTGGGAAGTATGTGCAAATTTAGAATTTTTATGTGAGAGATACCTCCATGTTGTACCTTTTTAACTGGTCTGAGGAGGGAAAGAGGCAATAAACATAAGGTTTGGCAGATGTCCAGAGTAAAAACAAAAAGCAGAAAGAAACTGGACTGGCTGTACATGGTGAGCAGAGGAGGAAAGTGGGAAAAGTGAGAAGCGGAGCAAAGTAAAAAGAGAGGGAAACGTCCTTGCAATTAAAGTCCAAGTCTGCTTATTTCTAGTATGTGGAATTTTGGAGAGTGATTCTTATATACTATGCCATCCCTTCTCCTGTTTTCTTCTCTCTTTTAGGAATTCAGTATTTATCTTAGGAGACCTTAGAGGCCCCATAAAATCTTTCAACAAATTTTCTTTAAAAATAGAAAAAAAAAAGTCTCTGTGAAAAACAAAACCACGTCTACATAATGTTTCGGTGTCAGTCTTCTTGGGTAATGGATGTTTGAAGACTGGGGACATAAGATAAAATTCTGAAGAAAAAAGAAAGACTAGAATATATAATATCACTGGGCTTAGCATTAATTTAAAGATAGGGGCGCAGGAAAAATGAGGCATGTTTTCATATGGAATGAAAAGAATAAAATGCCAACCAGTAAACAAGACACCTTGGATAGAAATCACCATTAAAAGATGGCAGTTTTGTAGGCAATACTTAAACTACACGATCATTTAGCCGAGCTGACTGTCACCTCTCATTATGAAGCTTTCTATTCTAAGCCTTTCCTCTATCGAGTTTGAGATATGATTCCTGAGGTGTATCATGCTATTCTGCTTCTTAGTAGGAATCTGAATACTAGTTAAAAGAGCCTTTGTTAAACAAAGGAAAGCAACTGATTTTGCCAGAAAGCTATTCCCTATCCCCAGTAGATTCTGGGCCCAACTATACGTTTGCAAATAAAAATTACCTGTTTCCATTCTCAAGGTGACTCCTAAGTGAGAAGAGAGACAAAATGGACCACGGTTAGAACAGACACGAACCACACTGGGTATGTGGCCTGATTCTCCGACAGAGTCGAACTAGTGATACAGGCTTCATATCGCCAAGGGCAACAGCAGTCCGATCCGGGAAAGGAGGGGGTACAGGAAGAAGAGCAGGAAGAGCAGCAGATACAGCACGGAGGGGAGTGTGGAAGGAAGCAGCAGGTGCTCCTAGGGGATCCACCTGACGGAGTCCCACGGAGCCCTTAGGAGCAGCTGCACCGCAGCACCCCTCCACCCCCGTACCTGCCCCGATCCCTGTGCCCTCCGCACATCACCTTCTGCCCCAGCCACACAACAGCAGGGCCCCGGGGCCCATCCTCATTTTCCGTATCACCAGAAAGATCAGTCCTTCTACCCAGGAGTAGGACGATGGGAGGAGAAGGTCCCACCGATGAGCACCGTGTTAGCCCTCACTTCGTGCCATGATCCCGTGATCACCGCAGGCGTGGCCTGTCCCCTCACGCACTCACCCTGCTTTCCTGATTGTGAAGGAAATTTGGATTGTCAAGCAAATATGGTGGAGGTAAAGAATAAATACTGCTTTGACGCAGATTAGCATAGCTGCATGACCTTGAAGCACCCCTGTTACCTCTCTTCCGTCATGGGTTCTTCCAGACTGTGAATTTCCTGCCTTTCCGCAAGCTGGCTCAGAGCATTCCGTTCTACCCCTTTGTTACAAAATGAACAAGAAATCGCACTTTACCCATTTTCCCCCCTCTGAGTAACAAGTTCACTTTCTGCTTTATTTATTTATATTATAATCTCTGTTTACATTCAGAAAAGGATTTGCAGTGATTATTTCTCTAGTTGAATCCTGGGCACCTTGTCAAAAATTGCTTTCCCAAGAAATCCTGCTTTATCAATTGGCTTCGCATCGCTTTGACGGAATTCCTCAAGAGTTTATTTTTTCCCTTCTTCTTTTCAGTGAGGACTTTCTGGATGTATGACTGTCTTCCATCCCTGCACACCACCCCCCACCCCCGAACTTACCAGCCTCTGTCTTCCTAAAGTCTTACTGAACTTTGGGTCCATTCAACACAGTCTAGCCATTAATTTTCTCCAGTAATTACAAGAGTGCTGGCCTTGCCTACTCTATGATACAGTTGAGCCTAGAATACAAAAAGTAGCTAATAAATACTAATTTTTTAAAAATCTCTTGGAGAGACACAGGACAAACTTTACTTTGGATTCATTTCTCTATCTTATTTATTGTATTTAATGTATTTATATCCTACAAAGTTTATTTTAATTGCATGGACTCAATGCTTATCTATTCTGCCCACAACAAATATAGTTGAGTTTTATTTATTTTTCTTTTGAGAAACACTTTCTAGATCCTGATTGGTAGACCTTAAAATCAAATCCCTTTTTTGAAAAACAGATTGTGTGTGTGTATGTGTGTGTGTGTGTGTTAGACTTTTCCAGGACCTACTGTATAATCAGTGCAAAGAGAAAAAAAAAAGAAGTCAATAAACTATGACTGGGCACTTAATGTGAACTGTGGCAAACAGAAGTTGGTTCACACGCACACAGCATTGTATAAAAAGTTGATCTTCCAATTCCATTGATAGGTCCCTATAGTAAGAAAGTCCTCAAGACTTTTTTGCTCACCTTATGAATTCTTTTATGTGTGATTGTTTCCTTACTAACATAAACCTCAGATTATGCTTTACCTTCCCTGATGGACTACAGAAAGAGACCCTGTTGGGGCACCTGAGCGATTCAGTTGGTTAAGTGGGCTGCCTTCAGCTCCAGTCATAATCTCCGAGTCCTGGGCTTGGGTCGTGATCCCCGATTCCTGGGATTGAGTCCCCATTGTCTGCTTCTCCCTCTGCCCCTCCCTCTGCTCACGTGCTCTCTCATGTGCTCTTTCAAATAAATAAAACCTAAGAAAAGAAAAAGAAAGAGATCCTGTTTCATATGGACACAACATTCCAATTCCTGGGCTTGTTCATTCTTTCTATTTTTTGTGTTTGTTTGTTGTACTATAAATTAATATTGTCATTCTGAGGCCAAAACCTTGTGGGAATTTTAGTTACAGGGAATTAGCGCAACTGCTGATCACCCGCAAACACTGACAAGAGAGAGTAACTGAGCCTTCAAAACAAGGACCACAGCCTGGACTGGGGTCACCAAATGTTCTAGTCGGTAGAGCTGCTGTCCCTCTCACCAGCTTTCCCTGGGCCAGTCCCTCTGCAACTTCCCTTTCCATATTGACACACAAATGTTTTCCCACAAAACGATGTTAATTAGAGTGATCATTTCCTAGGCTACCCTTTGGAATAAAATGCAATCCCAAGTCCTTCTAAACCTCCTTGGGTCTGGATTCCAATACCCAAGCTCTTCTCAAAGTGCTGAGCTCCCCAGAGCCTCAAAGTGAACATGGACTAGTTGGGAATCTATAGGCAGAGCTGGGTAATTTCTAGTCTTATGATCAAAAGATCTTCTTTCCCTTTCCCTAGGGATAAATCCTTAGAAGTCTATATCAGTAAGGTAGGGAAAAATGGCTTCTTCAACTAATATTTACTAAAACCCTGCTTTGTTTTGGTGAGACACTCAGTATAGCAGATCCTGCTTTGCTGATGTTATATTCTAATGTCAGCAGGGTGGGTGGGTAATCAAAAAATAAATACATTCATAAATTATAAAATATCCTGTGTTAACAGTACTGTGAAGGGTAGTCAATGGGGAAATGTTATTGAGAATGACAAGAGGAGAGAATTAGACCCCTGTCTGGATAAGATAGCCAGACCCCTATCTAGATAAGATAGCCAGAAAATAACTTATGGAACAGACACATGTAAGTCTCAACCTGAATAATGATGATCTGGGGTCCGCGCATGTGGACAGAAAGCCAGGTGGCTAGTGGACTTGGTTGGAAATTTAGGCAGTAATTCAACAGTATGGGTCCTCAGAGATGAACATGAGGAGTTTGGATGTATTTTAGTTCCAAGTCTATTAGAAGGTTCAAGCAAAGTAGCAACAGTCCGTTCTCCATTCTACAACCATAAGTCTGGCTGCTATGTTGGCATGAATTGTAAAGTGATAAATATGGAAGACAGAGTTCAGGTAAGAAGCTATATCTACCCATGGCTCTGGCAAAGGACAGAGATAACTTGGATTGTTGTGATAAAATGGAGGTTAAGGAAAGAGACCTGAATGGGATCTAATTCAGCTGGGTCAGTGATAATAAGACTAGCTTGGAAATGAGATGCGGGGAGTGAAGATTGGGGCGACTCTTTCAGTTTTGGTGTGAGCAACTGGACGGTTTGCAGTTCCATGTAATCGGAGGCGATAGACTGTGGGAGGAACAGATTTGAGGGTGGCAGAAATAAGAGTTCTTTTTTTTGGCTCATTTGTCTTAATTGGCTCTTAATAGGTTCTTAAAAAATCCAGGGATAGGAAAAAGCAGACCAGACCATTGAAGATATGAGACTGATTTTCAAAATAGGAGTCAGGGATGTCAATATAAAGTAGGATACCAGCAGCATATAGGTAACTGCCAGCTATGGGATTGGATGAAATTACATAGGAAGGCGTTTATATGGAGACAGTAAGAGTCTGAGACCTAAGTTACTGCATGATTTAGAAATCAGATAAGGGAGGCAAAAGCCAGAAAAGAAGATGGAGAAGCAGCCATGAGGTAGGAGGACCACAAAGGGAATTTTGCAATACTGGAACAAAACAGAGAGTGTTCCAAGGAGAGAGAAAACTAATTAAATACAACTGAGAGAATGAATAAGATCATCATGGAGAAATGGCCATTGAATTTAACAAGTGAAAGTTAATAAGACCCTGGAAAGCTTGTTTTTTAAGTGATTATATCTGACCAAAGGAATGTGCTATACCACTTTTTCTACTTAAATTTTGTAACCAATCTAACGCTGGAAAAATTAAGTGGAAAAGTGGGTTATCTAGATTATAAAATTCAGCATGGAATTACTGACCATAAATAAATATGAAGAAATTTGCCATATTATATAAAGGACACGTTTAAGAGCTATCATTACACCATCTGGCTTAAAATATTTTCCAATCAAAATGATATCTAAATGTTAGAATCAATTCCTCCAAGATTGAAAGATAATTTTTTTACATTCAAATATTCATAATTTCTGGTGTATTAAAGCCTTAACTCATGTATATAGTCATCCTGAAGTAGAAATAGATTGGTCCAAAAAAAAAATAATTTAAGGTAAAAAGCTATTTGTAGCAGGCTTCAGAAATAGCTTTCTGTGACTAAAAACCATATGTTTTTTGTTTTTTGTTTTCTCTAACCCAGGTATGGTGACATGGTACCAAAAACCATAGCAGGGAAGATTTTTGGTTCCATCTGTTCGCTGAGTGGGGTCTTGGTCATTGCTCTACCTGTTCCAGTGATCGTCTCTAACTTCAGTCGGATCTACCACCAAAATCAACGAGCAGACAAACGGAGAGCACAGAAGGTGTGTATTCAGCCCTAGGCAGCCATAATTTAGCATCTCCCACTTTTTATAGTGAGCTTTAAAATCCCTAACTGGCTATTCAGTGTTCTAGATTCTGATGATAGTTGCATCAGTCAGCACAAGCTAGGCTATATCACAGTTTAAAAAAAAAAAAAAAAAAAAAAAAAAACACCCAAAAAAAAAAAACACCTTACTATCTCAGTGACCTAAAACAACAAGGACTATTTCTCAGTCATGCTGCAGGTCCATTACTGGTCCAGCGATAGAAACTCCCATCTTGCCAAGGTACTTCTGCAATCATTCAAGCAGGGGTAACGGGGCGTGATGAATCACAATACTCCTAAAACCTCCTCCTGGAAGTGGGCCAGCTCACTTCCATTCCTACTGCACGAGCCAAAGTAAGTCACGTGGCCATGTGTAGCTTCAAAGTGGGCAGGGAAATAGAATCCTACTATGCAATCAGAAGCAGAGAGGAAGAATTAGATAGTAAACAGCACTAATGATAGTAGCAAAATCAAAGATAAGAGTCTTGGCAAATTTTATCAGAATCAGATTTCTAGATCTGATTCATTTAGTCTCTATCCACCAGGGGTCAAGCTGGTTCCAGTAGACCAGGACTATTAAAAGGAACTAAGATATGTCTCAGATATTTTAAATAGTTGACCCAGGAAGTAGGAGAAATCTGATCATTAGTAGCTGAGTTTTATTCCTGGCCCAGCAGTTTACAGTTTCTCTGAACTTCATGCCAGCTACTCATCCCTCTACAAGTGAGCAGGATGCGTACTCAACTGTGAAAGGGGGAAAACATACCTACCTCACAGAAAGATGAAGAACATACGCAAAGATATGTAAATCTATGTAAGCATATCATCATACTAGCAATATCTAACATTTATTGCTAGGTTACTGTGTGCCAGATGTTTTTTTAAAAATAATTCATATTGTTTTCATGAGTCTAAGAGTGAGTTGTCATTATTTTCCCCATTTTTTAGATGAAGATCCTAAGGTATCCAGAAGTTGAGAAATTCTGAGGGCAAAGACCCAGTAAATTATGAACCATCACTCAGTCCAAGCCCACCAGGCTCCCAGATTCACACACTTAACCACCCAGGGAGACTGTTCTCAGAAGAACTAAGTACATGTTAGAACCCTTCCCTTCCCTGATTTTTGTCAAAATAGTCACCTTTAGAGTCAGGGCCTTAGCTGCCTAGAAATAATTTCGGGAATCTCTTTTATAGTTTCCTCAGCATAGTGGTACTAGATTTCCAGTATTCTTCATGAATACTGTATCATTGTCCTTTATGGATAGTTTTTTTTTTCCCCAAAAACTATCCCTAACCATGACTGTGGATGCAAAATCCTGGTAATGTAGTGTAACTATAAAATATTATGAGAGATTTGGGTGCAGTTCATAATGGGCTTTGTACATAATGCCAGAACAGGATTTGAAGTATGCTTTTTGAACAATGTTAGTCTTTTAGTAGAGTGTAAAATCTCATAAAGTAACTCTTAGCATCACCGAGCGTGTTGTGAGAGAACATGTTCATGTCCATCACTGCAGATCCTCGTCCATGTGCAAAGAATCACATGTTCAGCCTTGTGCGTTCTTGCTTCTCAGAATCCCCCATGTTTGGAAAGGTGTTAACTGATTATTGTAGAGCATAGAACAGTCCAATTAATATGAATATATGGAACTGATAACTCAAAAAACAGAGGTTAGCAAAAGGCACCCTCTGAACAGTTGGAGTCTCATGTAGGAAACACCTCTGGCAAGCAGAAATGGAGAAATTTTAGCCACAGTTGACCCCTCCACCAGAGACTTTCATGCACACAGCTGTGGCTCTGCCCACACATGACACTCTTTCTCCTGGGCACATGTGTACATTGTTTAAAATAACAAAAATCCTACAAAAATCTTGGTTTGCCAAGACCCATCTATCTCCATTCTAGAAACCTCTTCTCTGATAAAAGAATTCATTTCCTCAATGTAAAAAAAAAAAAAAAAAGTTTCTATGTTGAAACTGTAGAAAGTACAAATCAGATTTTCAAATAAAATGAATGCCAAAATATCTGCATTCAAACTTTGTCATCTGCAACAGACAAATCAGTAAAAAAAAAAAAAAAAAAAAAAAAACAAACTTAGAATAATTTAGAAAACCTTTTGCATAAATAAATCCAGAATACAAAAATAAATAAATAAGATTTTAAAAATATTGAATAAGGTATTTAAAAACCATGTTATTTATATACCATAACTACTAGAGAAATTAATAAAACCAAATGTAATAACCTAATGTGTTATGTGCAGCAAATAGTCTGTGATCAGTAAACTGACCAGAGTTACCATGAAAGAACAATGCGTATGGAACTAAGTTATCAAGGAATATTTCCCATTTTCCTTCCCAGAAATTAAAAAAGCAAAGAAACGGAATAAATATTCGATAAAAGAGTTTACTTAAGAGAATTCAGGTGTATCTGGAATTGGTGATTTGACAAATATCATATTTATGAAACGATAGCCAGCTTATTCATTCAAGCAAATAGTCCGTTCAGTAAAAATATCAGTCAGACCAAATAATAAGAAATATTACAGGGGTGCCTGGGTGGCTCAGTGGGTTAAATCCTCTGCCTACAGCTCAGGTCATGATCTCAGGGTCCTGGGATCGAGCCCCACGTCGGGCTCTTTGCTCAGCAGGGAGCCTGCTTCCTCCTCTCTCTCTCTGCCTACTCCTAATCTCTCTGTCAAATAAATAAATAAAATCTTTTTTAAAAAAAGAAATATTGCAAAATGTTTTTTAGACCATATTTTTTGGTGTTTCGTCCCATTTTCAACTTCAAGCTCAAGTGAAAGCATGAAATATATACAATATGCATTTGACAACATTCCCCTGAGCATTTAGGGACACTGTCCTTCTTCTAGGCTCTTCCCCCCGTAAGTATTCCCGCTTTCACTACCTGGCCCCACTCTTGAAAAGAGTGCATCATTTACCCATTTCTAGCCATCTTTGATCACATCTTAACTAAACACTGACCTGTGGGTGAATATAGAACTGTGACATATCTCCTTCACCCCCACCACTGGTAATTGTGTTTGAATAGATTTATTTATCCACTCAGTTATTCAAAAAGTATTTATTGAGTAGAAATTGTTTGCCAAAATAAAGCTGAGTTGATGCAATGACATTTGGTAGGGTTGATATTTTAAGGCAGGGAACTACCCTGCTTGAAGGTACAAATCACACCAGTCTATCATCTGCATATTTACAAGGCTAGCTTGTAAGTAGTTATGTATAATAGTAATAGTAATTATAATTTTGGATAGTGCTAATAGCAAAAACAACAACACTCTCTAGATTTTCTAGTATATCCCAGGTGCCTTATATATGTCATTTATATTTTCACAATCAACTCACTAAAGAAGTGTATTATTTCCGTTTCACAGATGACATACTTATGCTTACATGCCTATTGATTAAAGTCTAAGACAAGGAAATTCTGGCATCATTAGAGCTATGTCTCTTTAGGGATTTTTCTTATTGATAATTCTAAATACAGTGAGCCAATGAGCCAATGTGCAGCCAAGGTACAATGTAAGTGAATTTTTTTACTTGTCACATAAGGATGTTGACATTGATACAGAAAGTAGTTACCAAGACTCATTTATCACACTTTACTCTGGTGGTTCTCAAGCTTTAGATTCATTGGAATCATCTGAAGAGCTTGTTAAAATACAGATTGTTACACCCACCCCCAAAGCATTTGATTCAGCAGTGTGGGATTACAGTTTGAAAATTTGCATTTCTAACAAGTTCCCAAGTGATAGTGATACTGTTGGTCTGGGAACCATACTTTGAGAAACATCTGTCTAGGACATTCTTTAATGTCCAAATCAAATAATTTTATAGCAGTCTAGAATAATTAAAACAAACAGCACTCTGCTGTAGTCTGAGTGTGATCTCTCTTAGATTATCCAAGAGTAAAAAGTACCACTCAGTTCCCATGCCATATCTCTGTGGATAACTAGATTTTTTATCTGTGGTTTAAGAACCCCCATTATCAACACTTGTAAGAATCTGGAGGTTACATACTTCTTGATATCCACTTCCGCCCTCAAGTCTCCATTCCATCCCCACACCACCTAATGGAGCCACCAGGCAAACTCCTACTCAGGGTGCAACACTCAGCCCACATGACGAAAAATGTCCCAAATGATGTGGACACCATTAATTGCTCTATTTTCTCTTCTATTTCCGCAGTTTAATGATCATTCTATTATCATATTTTACACTCTATTCTCCCTCTCCATTGTTCTGAGTGCAGTGCCAGGCATAAATAGCATTTAATGTTTGTGTAATAAAGAAAGAATGAACAACGAGGTCTTGTTCACCTTGACAGTGTCCTCCATTCCTAGCGTAGGGTGGACATTCTGAGGACCAGTTGAAAGCAATACTGGGAAGTATGATTTCTATCTCTGGTGCCTTCCTCCACCTTCTTTCAGTTCTTCCCTCTTCCCACTTAGAGCTAACTCTCGTTGCCCCCTCTTCCACTGACCCATCCAGTGTCCCTTCCACTGACCCAAATGCCAGCACTGTTTCTACCCAGCCCTGCCTTCACCAGAATTCACAGAGCTCCAGAGCTGGGTGGGGATCTTGTACTATCTTCTTCTGATTTCTTCCCTCTGTCTCTTTGTATTAGTATTTGGCACTAAATTGTCTCATTTCTTTTTGTTAAGATTTTATTTATTTATTTATTTATTTATTTATTTGACAGACAGAGATCACATGTAGGCAGAGAGGCAGTGGTGGTGGCGGGGGTGGGAAGGAAGCAGGCTGGCTCCCTGCTGAGCAGAGAGCCCGATGAGGGGCTCGATCCCAGGACCCCAAGATCATGACCTGAGCCGAATGCAGAGGTTTCAATCCACTGAGCCACCCAGGTGCCCCTGTCTCATTTCTAGAGGAGCTATTTACCTTAACAAATGGAAAGATTCCAATAAATGCCTTAAATTTGTAAAAGCTGATAAAGCTAAATATGATACCTCCACATAAGGCATTTTACTAAACCTTAAATGAAAGAAACAAGTCCAAGTAGAATTTCCAGAATAGATGGTACAAGCAGTATGTGGGCTGGTGTTTGAGGAGTGAGGAATTGCCTCACATTATAAAAGAGAAAAGCTTTCGCAACCTCACTTTGAAAGCTACCTAGGATACCTTTATTTTTCAGAAGTATTGAAAGCAGTTTGTGATCTGGCAGCAACATGGTCCAATAGCTTTTCACAGTCTATCTCGTACCTCATTTAGAAGATAGATTGCATTGAAAAACATTGCTATCTCAAGCGTTTTTGGCTTATACTCTACATATTTCTCTGACTGGGTCCCCTGCCTCCGGTCCAGAGACTACATTGTAAAGTTTATGTAATGTCATTTGGTACAATTAAAAAACAATCTACTTGCTGAAAGCTACTGACTACTCCACAATAAAAGGGTTCTGTGTCAAATTAGTTTGAGAAAAATTATATACTACACCCCCCACTTTTGTCTTCACAGTGAACATCCACAATGTATGTTGTAAGGAATCCAATAGCAGAGAAACCTGGTTAACCTCTCAGCATGTCCCAAACTTTTTGTGACCACAGAACCAGTTGTTTGTTTCATTTGGCTGGTTTGGATTTTACCCATAACCCTTGAAACCCAACCTTGAGAAATCCTTCTGAGTTTAGAGAATTAAGAAGAAAACTGAATTTATGAAGAATTGAGACGCATGGGGACATGGAAATGTGCTTAGACAATTTATTTTTCCCAACACCATTGGTGTTTCTCAAGGCAGATAAAGGATTCAGAAAATAACTTCAAAGCTATTTTTTTTTAACCCAGACAATATAAGCCTTTATGTTTAATTAAAAATTTGGAAGCCTCCTACTTCCCAAATAAGCTAAAGTATTTACTGAAGCCTTCCTTTCAGTCCATAACATTTGCTGGTACTTGGCATGGTCAAGAAGTTGTATTTCCTACAAAACTGGGGGGGGGGGAGGGGCGAGGGGGGAGGGCTGCGAGGAATACATTTCCTCTTACCAGTGGATAGTTTTCTTTTAACCTCCCATTCACATAGCCGCCATTGCCAAGATCGTCATACTGAGTGGATCAGAAGTAAAGTGATTTTCTAAAATATCTTTGTAAAAGAAATTTCCTCAATTACCTACCGAAAGCAAAGATGTAATCACAGGTCATAAAAGCTAGCATTATTCAACAGACATTTGGTGTGGTGTACCACAAGACCAATTAAACCAATTAACTCATACAGTATTGTTGTAAAATGAAAGAAAAGTCGTGATTGAAATTGAGATGGGAGGTTTTTTCTACCGTCGTACATGGCTTAGCAAAATGGCTATTCTGTCTCTAAGACAACTGCTTCTTTTTCCCTAAGCTTAGAACTCCTTCTGTTGCAGCGGTTACCACCATATGTATAGGCTTTCCAGTGCGGGAAATCCATGTCATTTTCCTTTGCTGGACAGAGTGTTGGGTTAATGTAAATAAATGTCTCATTTATGAAAAAAAAGTGTTTTTTTCTAAGGATTTTATTTATTTATTTGACAGACAGAGATCACAAGGAGGCAGAGAGGCAGGCAGAGAGAGAGCGGGGGAAGCAGTCTCCCTGCTGAGCAGAGAGCCCGATGCGGGACTCGATCCCGGGACCCTGAGATCATGACCTGAGCCAGGGCAGAGGCTTTAACCCACTGAGCCACCCAGGTGCTCCCCCCAAAAATGGTTTCTAATACAGCTGCCAAATGCTTGGAGAATGACATAGAGGAGACTAATAACTATGATATAGGCAATGTAATTACATTCAGTAGTTGCCAAAGAAAGGGATAAAGGAGGGAGGGAGGGGGGGAGAGAGGGGGGAGGAGGCAGGTAGGGAGTGGGGAGGAGAGTGGGGAAGAATGAGACCAGGAAAGACACTAAATGTTTCAGAAGATTGGTGAGACTTTAGGATTCAAATTTCAGCAATAATCCTTTTCTGGAAACCAAATGTATATTTAAGTTACTTACTTCTGAATTATTACATCAATCCAAAGTCATTTTCAAATGTGCTTGTCATTTCCCATTGTTTTATCAAGACTGGCCTGAAATCCTGGCTGTGCGACCCAGCTTTTGAAGTTAAAAATTTCCTACCTTCCGGGGCGCCTGGGTGGCTCAGTGGGTTAGGCCACTGCCTTCGGCTCAGGTCATGATCTCAGGGTCCTGGGATCGAGTCCCGCATCAGGCTCTCTGCTCAGCAGGGAGTCTGCTTCCTCCTCTCTCTCTCTCTCTCTGCCTGCCTCTCTGCCTACTTGTGATCTCTTCTGTCAAATAAAATAAATAAAATCTTTAAAAAAAAAATTTCCTACCTTCCAACTTCATTCTCTTGTGTTGTCTCGGTACTTGGAGGGATCTAAACAGTATACTGGCAGCAAAGAGTGAAATTGGTCTATTTTTCGTATCATTTATAAATATGATCTTTGAATAAAGTTGTTATTTTAACCTGGAATCAGCAAACAGGAAGAATAAATTCACAGAGGAAGAGAGAAGGGGTGGTGTCAAAGCCCGGATGATCTCCTAATGCTATTTTGAGAGCTTCAGACGTCTCAGTGCTATTCCCAAACCCTGTGAGTGGAAGGGCATCTTGGTACAACTTTGGAGGGAAGTTTGGTGAAACCTATCAAACAAAACATACATGCACAGCCTTTGATCTAGGAATGGTTCTGCTTCTGGAAATTTGTCTTACAGATAAATTCATCACGATGTTCAAGGCAGGCAGTATAAGCAAACGAAGCTTTCAAGATTTCATGGTGGTTGGCTGGCTAAATAAAGGATGCTTTATTCAAGAGTCTATTATATATTTGTAATGAATGAGGTGGGTCTATATGTGTAGATATGGAAGGAATTCCAAACTGGATTAAATGAAAACAGCTGAGTGCAAAGGAGTATGATGCATATTGTTCCAACTGTAAAAACATGTGTGTATACATATATGATCACACACACACACACACATACACTTTTGTATGCCTAGAAAATTTCTGGCAAGATTCTCTAGAAATACTACCAGTGGTTCCTCTGAAGCACAGAATTAGGGCAGCTCCAGGGTCCAGAAAGACTTACTTATTTTTGATGCACTTTGTATTAATAAAATTGTTGTCATACGTATATATTCATTTTCCATTTAAAAAAATCTAGTTAATGTTTACATTTTTATTAGAAAGAACATCCCAGGGCTTGAAATTACAGATAATATTTATCTGGATGGTTTAGACAGGGAAAAGGAGGAGTCTTTATGGGGTAAGTCTGTAAGAACTTACCAAACTATTCCAGTTGCTTTCTTATGTACATTTGCAAGATATACAATCCTACAAACCGAATGTTCAACCAAAATAGCGCCCTCCAGGATGTGAAAGCCAGACTCGTTCCGTGACTCACTCCAGAAACAACAGGAGTTCTGAAGGAGAATGAAATACCAGAAATCTGGCTCAACAGTCGGTTTGCTCAGTACTATCACGTTGGTGATCTTTCTAGAACTGTGAACAATTGAAGTAACCACCCTATAAGCCCTCTAAATTGAAGAAAATTATCTACTGCAGAAATGTTTTAAAATTTTAAAAATAATGTTATCAATCTCCTTGGACTGGCTCACTATGCTCTCATTTCAACAAATTCAAGAAAAAGAAATCAGATAAGCATGTTCTAGCATGGACCAGTGTCAGTAGAAAAAGTGGATAAATTATGGCAGGGGTTTTTTTAGGTTTTTTTGGTTTTTTGTGTTTTTGGTTTTTTTGAGACTCCATGTTATTCAGCATGGAGTCAGTTTGCCCAATTTAACAAAATAATTGCAAAAAATTGATATTTGGGAGTGCAGTTTTTTTGTTTGTTTGTGTGTTTGTTTGTTTAATCTTTCAAAAGGCAGAATGGAAAGAAGAAAGAAGGCGGGCAAGCAGGCCATTGGTCCCTGGAATGTATTTGCTGCTTTTAAAAGGACATTAATTTAAATGAAAATGATCTGGAAGCTGGTTTGCTAAGTCTTCATTTCATTAAGTTACTGAGATTGGGATAAGTGAAAATATAAATAAAGTAATACTGCCGTTTTTCTCTTAACACAATTGACAGAAACAATAATGAAATAAACTGGATCTTATTCTAACGACTTAATTACAAGTCTTAAATGCATAACCCAACTCCAAAGTAGTTAATTGATCTTCCTGAAGAAGTGAAGGAAAGGACAGTACTCCAATGGTGAAAATTTAATTTTCAATAATTACATGTGAAAAGCTAGCCTACTTTAAAAACTGTGTATGCTAACATTAGCAGGAGACAGGAGTGCATTCACTGAAGAAAATAATCCATAAGTATTAACACAACATTTCTTTTTCTTCTGGCTTCTAGAAAGCCAGACTCGCCAGGATCCGGGCAGCCAAAACCGGAAGCGCCAATGCTTACATGCAGAGCAAACGGAATGGCTTACTCAGTAACCAACTGCAGGTACCGTCCCGCATTTCACTTTTTTTTAACTGTTCGATTTATGAGTGTCATATTGATTTACTTCTACTTAACCATATAATTTTATTGTGGGTAATTAGGAAAATGGCTACTCAAACAACAAAATTGTCATTTTTAAATAACCTGGTGCTGTACGGTCTTACTGGCTGTGGCAGGTTAGGGCCCAGGCTATGAAATATTGCCGGTGAATCGTGACTCCCATTCGTGACTGGGCAGTATTTCTGTACTGTCTTATGTGAACAAGAGAAAGCTCAGAATTCTCAACTCAAATACCTATTTTTCTTTCAAAATTATTTATGTTCCTTAAAATTCATTTGAGTGGGGTTAAGATGCCTTGTTTTATTTCTTAATGGAGAGGGAACCCTCCCCTTCAGTGTTGTAAAGCTCACACGGTATGAAATCCAAGGGAAACAGTAACTTTTACCTCAAAACTGTCCTTTAATATTTAGGATTCCAGTCATCGTGCCATCAAAATATCTTTTATGTAGGTGAGCATGATCATGGTTTCAGGATTATCTAAATACTAGATTAAATTTTATTATCCAAAAAGAATAGCTTCCAGACTTTCAAAGGTAGTTGGTAGATGAATGAGTAAAAACTATTTAAGTTTTCAATTCAGAGAGGCAAGCCTGAAAGACCAGACCGCTAATGTGACAGGAACATAAAGGCTGATTGCCAAAATTAAAAGCAACCGCACATGGGTTCCTTTTTAGTAAAAAAAAAAAAAAGAAAGAAAATGCTGCCATTTAATCTCAGGAAATAGGCTAGATCTCTCTGTGGAAATGGGTAGCTGAGGTTCCCATTGTTTGCAAATAAAATAGAAAGCACTTCTCTCTTCTGTGTGTGTTAACAGTCCTCAGAGGATGAACAAGCCTTTGTTAGCAAATCCGGCTCCAGCTTTGAAACCCAGCACCACCACCTGCTTCACTGCCTGGAAAAAACCACGGTAAGGAAAAGGCATGACTATCCGCCCCTCTACTGAGACAGGAATCCCATTTGCTTTTGTGAATACTTAGTGCTTCCAAGTATGATTTCACTGTCTACATTACTGGAAAATATACTAAAAATGAAAAAAAAAAAAACACGGATATTTGAAATTGCTTTGAAAGACTAGAGTGACATTTTAACTTGGAAAGTATTTTAAAGAATTATTTGAACTAGGTTTATCTTCAGTGATTATCCTAACTTTAGTGTGAAATATCAGTTTAATGCGGATGGAAAGTTGTTTCCCAAGAGCTGACTGCAGGTCCTAGGAAATATTTTTCCCCTGATGATGAAATGCTGATTAAACAAAAACCAATGTAGTTCAAGCGTTGCTGACATTTAGATAAAAGGAATACCAATAGCAGTAACAAAAAAATAGAGACTAACTGAATATAAGCATTTCTTTCCCTAACAGGTTGTAATGAACAAGACAGGTAATTAAAAACTATATGCTCCCATAAGAAAAATGACACAGTTCTTCACTGACAAGCCCCTTGGAGCTGAGGCTTGAGTCTGCATTTCTCCGCTTACAAGCTCTCAATCAGATCTCCACATTAGCAGAGGTACCCATTCCCTGGCTGGCTTGTCCAAAAGGGTCACAGTCTTTGACCACAAAGCAGAACAAAACTTTCAAACTTTCAGCATATTTGAATCAGGTCTGCTCACCCACTCCCCAGAGGTATATCCTTATATTCCCAATTCCAACAAATCGCCCATGCATTTTTTTTTTCATTTACCTATATAGTCATTCAACAGATTTGTATTGCTTACCTACTACATGTTAGACAGTGAGCCAGACCCTAGATGCGCCACGAAGTCAGGTGTGGCCTTTGCCCTCATCAAGGCTCCACGGATGGGACAAAACACCAATATTCCTGGAGAAGGGTCATGAGCGCAGAAGGAAAAATGGGGCCACAGTGCAATGACACAAAGAAGGCAGAGCCATGAGAGGACAGCATCAGACAAGGCTTCCTGGAGGAACTTGCGTGGAGAACCACAGGAAGACGAGGAACTAGTTTGGCAAAAAAGGAAGGGGTAAAAGATTATGTAGGGGGGGGGGGCGCTGGAACTTGGCCTTAGAGGAACTAAAGAACTTGAGGGTGATCAGAAGACAAGGAGTAGAGTGACCCAAGAGGAGACAGTGGAAGTCTAGATAATGGCTAGGCTTTGGAGGCATGTGAAGAATTTTGATCTTTATCTCATAATAAATGGAAAATTATTTGAAGGCTTTAAACAAGGTAGTTACATGATTATATTTGCCTTTGTAACTAACAATCCATCACTTACAGGGTAAGGTCTGTAGCTAAGGATAACTCTTTGAAAGGTAAACGGTAACATTAATAGTCAAATGTATTTATCTCCATGCTTTTTTATTTTCATTTTTTACTATTATACCTTTTAAATAAAAAATTATTTGACACCAATTACTATCATTTAAATTAATCTACCTACAGAAATAACTAGCAGCGGAAAGACTTTTCTCACTTACAGTCACTGATGTGATAAATTAGAATCTCATGCATTATATACTTGTATTATGTGTGTGCGATGTGCATTGTAAAAGAAGAAAACACCATGTGAATCCTTTGTGAGCTATATTTTTTCCATAAAATTGGATATTGAAATTCATTTTTTAATGAAACTGTCTTGTCTGGTCATATGATTCTCTTGACTTTAAACAGTGTATAAATTTTGTTTATTTCAAAATGCTCATCTCAGCAAAGAAATAACAGAATGAGTAACGAAAACAGTCTCTTTTTGCTCTTGGCCAGTGAATTGCTTCAATTGTTTTGCTAATATTTCAGGATGAGAGATGGTTTCGTGGAACTTGGCATGTGCAAAGCCTTCCATTACGAGATTATTCCCACCTACACAAAGAAAAAAAACATAGTAATTGAAGTCACTCTCCTGAAGTTCAGACCCAAATGTTTTCCCTTTTATTTATGAGGCAAAATTCTTACACAGGCACTTTAGGAAGTGAGTCTTTATTAAATATTCTAAAAGCAAAATTTGCAGTGTGGTTTTTCTAAAATGTGGCATATCAAATGATGCCCAACACTGTGTGCCTCTTGGCTAGAAGAACTCCGAATAGAGGCAGAGGTGGTGATATATCATGAAGATAAGAAGGGAGATCTCCGAGTTCAGGGCTAACCCCTTCTGGATCAAACACAAAGTGGGCCATTTTGCAGTATTTTGTCTGTTTAACTAATAAATCACTTGTCTGTGCGCTGGGAACTTTAGAGGAGTCTCTAAAGAAATACAAAGTATCTTCAGGATCTCATTTTCTAATTAAAAAATGTTTTCAATCCCAGGCGAAAATATTTGCTAATATATAACAGTCTAATTCTGGGCATTCTATTAAAATAGTGTCTTATCTATGATTCCAATCTGTTTAAAAAGGAAAAGTCCATGTGAATTAACACATACACTGTGAGCACCGTCTTATGTGCATTTTCAAGAGTTTTTATGTTTTGTTTTGTTTTTGTTTTTTTAATTTTTTCTCCCGCTTTGCTTCTTCACTTCCAGAAATGATGTTTCAATTCACAGGTGGTATTTCAACATGAAGTTAGTCCATAAAGAGATCCTAAGTCAGCCCGTCAATGTCCATCTCAAGGGCTAACTAGGGAGATTTTATTTTCTCGCAAAAGCCAGCACGAGGTGGCTTCGATATTCCAGACTTTATGAAAACGGTCTCAGTCGCCCATGGGATCGTCTCAGGGTACTGGCATGTTGGTTTTAAAAAACAAAGCCGTCCGTTGCCTTCCTTAACGTTGAAATGCGTTTCTGTGCCTCCTTCTCGTGTCCTCCCCGCTCCGGCCCAGAATCACGAGTTCGTGGATGAGCAAGTCTTTGAGGAAAGCTGCATGGAAGTTGCCACGGGAAACCGGCCTTCGAGCCACAGCCCCTCTCTCTCTTCACAACAAGGGGTCACCAGCACCTGCTGCTCACGACGACACAAAAAAACCTTCCGCATCCCGAATGCCAACGTGTCCGGCAGCCACCGGGGCAGTGTGCAAGAACTCAGTACCATCCAGATCCGATGTGTGGAGAGAACCCCGCTCTCGAACAGGTAACCGAGGTGACCTGTGTACACACACCTGTGCCCCCTCCCGGAGCGCTTCTCCACCTGCAGGCATGCTGCTGCCTCGATGTATTTGGCAATTTGGGGTATGGGGCGAGGAGCTGGGGGCGGGGGGAGGAGGGGGAAATACTTTGTATTTATTTTGAACAAATACACCTTAGAAGCATCCTAGCATCCAAATCCTAGTTCCTAGGGTTTAGAATGAGACAAAACAAATACCCCGAGTAACAAGTAGGAAAATGGATCTGCTGTGATACTCATTGAGTCAGGAGTAAGTCTGCGGGGTAGAAAGAAGCTGAGATGGTCAGGCATGCACATCTGTACATCTGCCTCATTCACTCTGCAACTTTTTTTTTCCTATTTGAGCACAGGGCTTTATACCCAGGAGCCCCCTACGTAAATGCAAGGACCCGGAAATGGTAGATAGGCAGCACTACTATGGAGACAAATTAAATTGACACTGATATCATTGAAAAGTACTCAGCAGCACCTAAAAATACATCAACACCTTCAACATAAGAGTGAAAAATAAAACCATACCTACACAAATCTCTTGAATCAATATACAATTTTGATCATAAAGATATTTGGGGCCACGGCAAACACAAAAAAATCAATCCAATATAAGAAAAGATAAGTAAAAACCTAAACTCGTTCACCTCTGGTTCATTCGTGGATAATTGAAGTGAAATTTTTCTATTGGCATTTTCCTTCGTTTCTCATTCTTTGCTATTTGTTTTTGCCACAAACAAGTACATGTAATAAAAAGTAATCCATTTGAACTATGCAATTCATTAAAACGATCAATTTCTGCCAACGTAATTTTGCTTTGTTCCCCAAATTAAATAAATATGTTTTTATATTAACAATCCATTAATTCAGTGCTGCTCCTTTGTTCTCACTCAACAATCTTTGTGAAAAACCTGGATGACATTCTGAATTCAGGCTATGTTGATTTACATAAATCAGATGTCTCTGGGACCAGAATATTAAATTTTGGAACAATGAAAGATTTGTGTCTCTAAGATATTCTACCTCTGTATTGTTCTACATCTGTTCCAAAATTAAGTAGAAAGCAGAGAAATGTTCAGAAAGAAAATTTTAGGACATAAACATCTTAAATAAGATTTCCATGAAAATAAGGTAATTAGAGTGGAGTAATTAGCAACCTGTGTGCACCCTCCTTATTCCTCTCCCCTTTTCCCTTCATCCACATGGAGTGTAAAACTCATGCAAGAATACCACTTGGGAAAATCTTGAATTATTGGTAATGGCTAACTTTCTGGAGATTCTTAAAATTGGCTGTCACTAACTGGAGAGCTTTAAAGGCATCCTCTTTCCCCAAGAGGCAGGATAGTAAAATGACCCTGTGGTCAAAAGAACTGAGACATATTCACAGGTCATTGAGGTACATCCCTTCCAGAGGTCTTAAAGACAACTATTTTACTTTGCTCAACTCAGGCTTTCCAAAACTGACCCGATTCTCTTCCTTGCATTTTTGTAGAAAACACTTTGAGAAACACCGACTGAACTAAATTGAGCTGGCTTTTAGAGACTCGATTAATGTTAATAACCTGGCTAATGTTCACCTCAACACACATTAGGTTTGGTCCTTAGTTTTCAAAAAATCGTGGTGACTGGTCTCGGATATTTAACATGTTACTGATAAATATGAAAACACATCCCTCAATTGTAGGAAGACGTTGTTTAAGTAAACAGCTTACTTTTTAAAAATCTATTTCTTCCTCATCAGCCGATCCAGTCTAAACGCCAAAATGGAAGAATGTGTTAAACTAAACTGTGAACAACCTTATGTGACTACAGCAATAATAAGCATCCCAACACCTCCAGTGACCACCCCTGAAGGAGATGACAGGCCAGAGTCTCCGGAGTACTCAGGAGGCAATATTGTCAGAGTGTCTGCTTTGTAAGACAATTGGAACCAGGTCTAAGAGAATTTGAGCTCCGGCTGTGGAAAGAATTCCAATGTGGAAGAAAGAAGAAACAATAAACCTTTTGCAGATGAAAAGAGCAAAGCAAGAAGGTTGGCTGCGAAATAAAAGCAAAGCTTCCAAACTTGAGTATGGAAATGAAACCACCAAATGGCATTTCTAGACAGAGTTTGACCTGTTCTACAGAGGAGGAGTCTGTGACCCTTTGACTTTGTGAATGAGCACAATGAAATGCCGCCTATCGATGCTTCTTATGATCTGAACTCTTTTTTTAATAAAATAAATAAAACAAATCTTTGAACATAATGTTCCGGTTGAATGCAAAACAAAAAAAAATATGGAAAACATTTTGATAAAAATTTTTCCTGTTAAAACCATGAACATTGGCTATGATGAAGATTATTACATATTAAAAAAAAACTATGACACATTTGTATTGACTGAAGGAAACCATCATAATGCATGCTAGAATTCTTTGGAGCAGTGATTTCAGTGTCCTTATGTTGTCTTCAGAATAGGCATGATAAACTATAATTGTAGAAAGGGGAATTTCTGTGCACTTACAACAAGCTGATTGTTCATGTTCCATGGTGGGCTGTGCCAATACACTCCTTTTAGAGCTGCGGTATTTATCATGGGGATGCTCATTAGTAAATCTAAAGTGTTCAGATAGTTCAGTATTAATTATTGTTTTACCTTGCACCTAGATACTGTTACAACTGCAATAATTCATTGTACACCTGTTGTATCAGGAATCAGGATTTTTTGTTGTCGTACTTTCCAGATCTTCATAGATAACAGTAAGAGCCACGTTCATAGAAACACTTCCGGTGTGGCCAGGTTTTAAATAACTTTTTAATCCAAAACTGTTGTGCCATAAATGTTTTTCAGTAATAACCTTTGGTCCACTGTGTCCCCGTGACAGTGCATTATCCGTTCTTGGACTTCTATAGCGCCTTTCTATTGGGTTTGTCGTCATCGACTGGACTAACGTTTTGTAGTTCAAATGACTTTCCTACTTTTGTATTCCCCGACATATTATCTTGTAAGTAGATTACTATCATCAATCCCCTTGTCAAAAAATAGGAAAAAGGAGTTGACATCTGTGACTGCTCTCTAACCTCTTTGCTGTTAGGGAAAAAAGCCCAGACACTGGATTTTTCACTATGTGTTCCAGGCAAAGAGTAGGCTGGGATTATTATCACAAAATCAGTGATCCCAGAATCTTGCTTGATGTATTATTTATTTTACTTTAGATCTTGAATACTTTTTGAGAATAACTAATGTGAATTGAAACGCAGAGATAAACTTGAGTGCTCTATGTAGCAATATTTGATGAAAGCACGCTTCTATGCCATTGGAGAAGGCAGCACAAATTTACTGAGAAAGGTTCCTATATACTGCAAGGAGCAGTTTTCTCCACTAAATCAGGAGGACAGGAATTTGATGATGCAAAGTTGATCTCTGTGTACATTTAAGTGAAAAGTCTTTATACCTTTTCACCTTTAAAATATTTCAGCAGACATGTCTGCACGTGACAGTGTAAAAAAGTTTTATGTCCAATGAAAAGTTTTGTTCATTCCAAACCACCACTGTAAGAAATAAAGTTTAGCTTCCATACATGGAAAGAATGAATAATTATCCCTCTACTATAGAGATTTTAAAATGCTTATCATAATTTATCATAAGAAGGAATTAATCCAACCATTTTCAAGTAAAGCCAGAAATTCTTGCTTCCCATTTCTAGAATAGCTTCTAGAACAGTGCTGTGCACATGGTAGATCTTAATAAACATTTGCTGAGTAAAAGTAAGATACACTCTACTATCTCTTGGGAAGAACTGGCTTCATTCCTAGTATGTCTTTTAAAAAGTTACTAATCTTCCTGGAGCGTGAATATTAATAATTATATTAACACCTGCCTCATGTCACTTTATGCTTCTAGAGCAAATATAGTGAAACTTCTTTGATGGCATTTGTTGAAAAAAACTTTTTAAAAAGTAGACTAAGGAAACCACAATCGGGAATACTTAGGTCTTTTGATTCCCAATGAAAAGTTCTATTTTCATGTTCTTAATACTACATTTAAAAAAATACAGTTAGAGTATTTCAGTTGACAATTCTGCCTCCTTTTTGACTTATCATTTATCCCAAGCTATTAATTTCTTTAGAGTTTTGGAAAAGAAAAAAAAATTTTTTGGTGTTTTAGGTGATTTAAAAATATACTGTGTTGGTGGTGAATGACTATTGATGACTGTGTTAAGTGCATCTGTATTGTAAGTGAAATGTAATTATTTCTGTGTACCATATGGAGTAACCAAGGTCATTGTTTTTGACAATTTTGTTTGAAATTCATATATCTTATTTCAAAGGATAGCATAATATCTGCATTATGCTGGAAAAAAAAATAGACCTTTGGAGAATACTTAAATAAAACATGTGCATGCTTGAACAGGACAGCATGGTTGGCTGTTGCTCTTTTTCTTTGACTTCCTTCCTTTCCAAAACCTAAGATGTGTCATACCCATATTTGGGAGAACTTTGTAACATGCACAAACACAGAACCCATTGATTGTGAATAACACTTAAGTCTAGTCCAGATCGGTAGAGATAGTAGATTTCTGCCAACAATGGGAATTTAGGAGGAGACATTTTTTAAAAACAGTTAATATTGTTTAAAGATAAAAGACTGCCACTGTTTTAGATAATCTGCTTTGGGAATCTTGGCAAGTACAACTCCGTAGCTACTAACTAATTTAAGTGTATTACGAGGTTTTGTTGGTCAGTACCCAAAAAGGGGTAGCATGGTTACAACTAATTGTCTTTGTTTATGTGATACTTTTAGATATTCTGTGCAGTGTGTGACCCAGTTTATTAGCCTACACCCTACATGCTACTTGCCTTTTGGACAGTGCACACCAGAGAGAAGGCTGGTGCACGAACCTTACACACTTCTTGACTATCGCTACTTGAGTTAAGCAAAGTAAGGTTCTGAGGTAATAACTTTGGTCGGAACTCAATCAGATTTTTAAAAATATTTATTTATTTATTTGACAGAGAGAGAAAGATCATAAGTAGGCAGAAAGGCAGGCAGAGGGAGAAGCAGGCTCCCCGCTCAGCATAGAGCCTGATGAGGGGTTCGATCCCAGGACCTGGGATCATGACCTGAGCCGAAGGCAGAGGCTTAACCCACTGAGCTACCCAGGTGCCCCCTCAATCAGATTCTTAGTCAGAGATTCTTTTCTATTCAGGGAAACAAACAAAGTGATTTATTTGTCCAGTTGCATGTTTGTGTATGTATGCATATTTGTACATATTTGTTCAGATATATACACATAGATTTTTATTCATTTTTTAAGAAGTTATTTCTTTATTTTTGGGAGAGGGAGATAGCTAGCACAAGTGGGACAGAGGGCCAGAGGGAGAAGGAAAGCCCAATGCAGGATTTGATCCTGGGACCCCGGGATCATGACCTGATCCGAAGGCAGACATTTGATTGACTGAGCCACCCCAGTGCCAGATTTTTATTCACTTTTTAAAAACGTGCTCATCTGATGATATCTCTTCAGGGGGAAACAAAAAGCAAGAAAAAGTTAAGAGATCATTAGAAGAGGGAAAAACAGGGAGTAAATCATTTAGTACAGAGAGTGATTTTAAATAGTGATAACTGGTGATCCTCTTGGTGGATAGGCCCTTTTTTTTTTCCCTTGTTAATTCTTTTCTTTTATAGTCCTTGATTTATTGAGATGCCAATCCTGCGATAAGGTTTAACACATCTCCCTATTCCTTCAACTGAGTTACAGTGTTGGCTTGGAAATAGGCTCCAGGGAGTTATAGCAATGTCTGCCGGCACCATTACTCAAAAGAATAAAAAGGGTTCTTGATATCAAATACATGACTCCTCAGAGTTTCATAAGAAAGGCATCTCCTCTTCCCTGGAGTGTCATCAGGTGTTTGTTTTATTAACTCACAGGTACAAAAATGGTTATTGCTCTGCACCGTGTAAATTTCATCAGAATTTTCAACACAATTGCATAGACACACTGTATTTTTTGAAGAAAAAAAAAAAAAGAGCCTAAGTTGGACCTACATCAGCTGGTTGTGTTTAGGGTAGTAAAACATTCTCAAAAGATATTTTATTTTTAAGGAATTATTACTTTTGAACAGCACAGTTGCTTAAGACGATTATAAAATATGTTTATTGCAAAAAGCTTTTAGTGGGAATAATAGTACATCCATACTTTCTAATTCTTTGTTCTCTACTGTCCACATTTTTTCCCTTCTTTCTCTTCAAACATTAATCATTCCTTTACTAGATTATTCTCTCCCTTTCCCTAATCATTCCCCCCTCTTTTTTATATGGAAACCTACTAGGTAACTACTGTCTATTCTACATATAATTCAAATTCTTGAGTCCATCGCATGAGCCAGACATTGTGATGGGTTTTGGAGATTTGGAGATTAAAAATCCAAACCAAATCATCCTCGAGGAGTTACATACTGGAAAATAGCTCGACATACTCTGTTTTGCACTGCTGTTTACAGTCTTACACTACAAGTAGTTTTCTCTCTGCCATAGTAGCAGTCATTTTTTTCTACTTCGATCTCCTGAAAATGTGTTTTGAACAGAGGCTTCTTCAAGGTAGTATTCTTCAAAGTACTTTCTAAAACCCTCTCATAATATAATTAAAACCCCCTTTCTTTAGGCCATGGTCTTCTCTCCATGGAGTGCAGGGAAAGGGCACGTGAATCCCTACCTCCCGGCTTGGAGAAAGATTAGAAAACTAGATACAGCAAAATAAAAGAGGAAAGGAAGCCAAACTTGACATTTACAATTTGATTGTGATAAAAAACTAGACTTCCCTAAATTTCCCTTCTGTCTTTCCTACCAGAGCTTCAGGCAATCTAAAGAAAGCTATTAAAATAGTTTTGCCAGAAGAGTACCACATAACACTGCTGTGAATCCTAATGCCCCATTTTGAATTTATTCATCTGATTAATCCCATTGAAAGATCTGAGAGATACTCTGACAACAGACCAGGGAGTCTAGAGAGAAAGCTAAGTTTATCATCAGCAGCAGCAGCAGCACTCACCATTAAGGTGGGTCCAGGTGGTCAGTTCCAAGGGATGTGGCTGGCCGAAGAAGGGTATTGAAGGGTGGATACCAAAGATGTGGAGAGAAATTTGGAGGAACCCCAGAACAAAGATGGGGGTGTGACAGGGGCTACAAGGTGGTAGAGAAGCATCCTTGGGCTTTGATTCTAAGTTCAGCCTTCTTGATTTTGATCAAGTTAGTCTTGTTAGAGCTACACCAAAAGGTATTTATCTTAATCTATGATCAGTTTTTAATATTCAAGCATCAACAAATGGCTCAGAGGTCTCCTGGGTTCCCTGTAAAACAGAGAAAAAATCCCTAAAAGAACAGAATAAGGAAGTGATACTGAGAAATGGGAAAGAATTGAAAGAGCCAAGTATCTACCCTCAACCTTGGGTAGATGAATTATAAATTTCCCAACCAGAGGCACTGGATACACAATTTTCTTTTCTTTTCTTTCCTTTTTTTTTTAAAAAGAGAGCATGAGCGGGGTAAGGGTGGGGGGCCAGAAGGAGAGGAAGCAAGAATCTCAAGCAGGCTCCACACTTAGAAGGGAGCTGGAAGCAGGGCTGGATCCCGGGACCCGAAGATCACAACCTGAGCAGATATCAAGAGTCCAACACTGAACTGACTGAGCCACCAAGGCACCACTGGATATAAAATGGTCAAAAGTAAAAACATCATACATAAGTCTACATAGGACTTAATCTGGACTTGGTAAGCATTCTGTTTATTCCCAGCCCACCTAGTAAGGAACCGATGTACAAACCACAGAAATAAAACCCAAATATGTCCTTTCCAATACACAATTTCTACTGTAGGTTTGTTGTGAACACTAAACAATAATGATTATAACCATCATGAAAAGATAACAATGGTAATAACGACTGCTAGCTTTTATTGTGTTCTAAATATATACCAGCACATTGCTTCTTGGAGATCGATCCATTAGGTGATGGTACGAGCCACATTTCCTTTCTTTTTCTTTTTTTTTTTTTTTTTAAGATTTTATTTCTTTGACAGGGAGATAGAAACCACAAGTAGGCAGAGCAGCAGGCAGAGGGAGAAGGAGAGGCAGGCTCTCTGCTGAGCAGGGAGCCCAATAATGGGACTCAATCCCAGGACCCTGGGATCATGACCTGAGCCACCCAGGTGCCCAGGAGCCACATTTCTGTTGAGAAAACTTTTAACATTAAAAAACAATGGCTCTGGATATTCTAATTCATATGCTATACATTTTTAAATTAAATCATGCATTTCTATGATAAAGTTCTATATTATAGAAATATACATTCTTGCTCTTTCCTTTCCTTTTTTTTTTTTTTTTTTTTTTTTTGCTTTTGTTTTTTGGTGTGAAACAAAACTTATGGAAGATGGGAGCAAGAAGAAGCCTATGTCATTACCAAAGACAATTTTTCTTCCCATTTTCTTTGTTCTAAGTTTCTCTTATCTTGAAAAGTGTGCTTCTATTAACTATTCCTGATTGATCATTGATGAATTACAATAAAAATGGAACCTAGCTGGGAAATACATCAGTGTTCTAATTGACAAAGATTTTTCCAACAATTCCATAGCACAGCATGCACACTGAGATAATTTTCCAGTAACAGAGAGAACAACCATTATCCGGGCACCTGGGTGATACAGTCAGTTAAGCATCTGACTCTTGGTTTCACCTCAGGTCGTGATCTCAGGATCACGGGATCAAGCCTCATTTCAGGCTCTGGGCTCAGCATGGAGTCGGCTTGAGATTCTCTCTCCCTCTGCCTGTCCCACTTGTGCTCACTCTCTTTCTTTAAAATAAATAAACGAATAAATCTTTAAAAAAAATCTATTCTCTCCAATTGCTCCCCTGTTGAACAAGGTCTGCCAAAATGTTCAAGGTTGTTGATCAAGGACATAGTGCTAACTGTAGCATTTCATTGACCCATAGTCTATGTCTTAGAGGCTTATAACGGAACAGAAATATTTTGGAATTAAGGTCAATAACCACAATTCCCACCCTCCATTATCTTTTGTACCTTCTTCAAATTCTTGCAGGCAAAAGTTCCAGAGGCTGACTGTGAAGTGCATATTGACATTTAATACCTCATCTAAAATAAGGTACAGAGACATTTGGATAGGCAAAATAACCGCATACTGCAGGATCCCAAATTAATATGATACAATTTAAAATATCCTTGGAGTTTTACATTCTCACAAAGAATTCCAAAATTTTTCTGTAAGTCCTTGTTATTTTTTTTATTTGCTTCTAATAAAATAGAGAGCTTCAATAAAGGTGTAAACACAGACATTTGATTTATATAGAACTGTAGAAAATTTAATGTACCTTTTAAAATGGTACTTGGGATATAACTACTTGCCATAAAACTTCTTCTCTGAGCTTCATCGTTTGCTTGTTTTATGTTCCAAAATAACATTGGGCTATTAATAATATCTCTTTACCTCCCATTTCAATCTTTCCTACTTCTCAATAGGTAAATGTGTTAGTCATAAGTATTAAAAGTGTGTTCAAAACTTTCCCATGAAAACTTGAGTTGAAACTAGGATTAAAAAGAAATGTATAGAAAATGTAATATTATGTAAGGTTTATCATTGTCAAATCCTACTGATGGTGATAATGAAGGGTAAAAATTCTCATTTCTTTTTTCTAGGTAGGATTATACAACAGGTAAACCCTAATATTAAAAAACCACACTACATTTTGGAAAAGGAGACAAATATGCATATAATATCAAATGACTCCACTAGTATTGAAAATGAAATTCTTTATTCATCCAAGTGTGGGTGGGCCCACTAATGAGAGACTAAAAGAAATGTAGCCATTTGTGTCTTACAGGAACCTGAACCCACATACTGTTTGGAAGATGCGGAGTTTGAAAACCAAATAAATTTAACACCGTATCTGTTTCTTTGGCTACCTTACCTGGTGTTCAGTTCCTGGGCCAAGATTCTGAGAATGTAGTTTGCTTGTTCTGCATTTATTTACTATTAGACATAGACTATGAATTTTGTAGGATTATCTGAAATTAGTCCAAATCATTTCCCCCATCACCTAGAGCCTTGAATTATATTAAGTATCTCAACATACATTTAGACTGAATGTTAAAATAATTACAATAAACTCAAATTCAGTTCAGGCCATTAATCAAAAAGTAAGTGTGTAAAATGCTTCAGTTTGTGTATCTGAGAATCTCTGATTCTAGTTAAGTATATTTCTATGGTAATTCCTGACTGAGGTCAAAACTTAAACACAAATGAACTTTATAATTGCTCTTGTTTATTTTTAAATAGTTGTGCTTCCCTTTCTCATAACAGAGAAGAATATATTTGATGCCCAAAATATATTAGAGGAGGAAAGCCTCAACAAATGACTTTTACAATATAAAGGAAAGACAAATAAGTGAATGCAAGCATCCAATGCATTTTTCATAATAGGAACATGTAAAGTAATATAAAATACTACTATATGAAAAATAAGTTCTTAAGAAATGTCTTGTATGTACATTTCTATTTTTAATCATAGATTACTCTATACTTTATGTAGTAGTTCTGTTATGAAATCTCTTTTATGTCTCCGATAAAACTCAGGAGGGAAATGTTAGAGGGAGGACTACTCACACATACACACACACATACACACACTGAAACGGGCAGAATGTGGAGCTTCATTTATTTCAGAACCTGATGTGAAAGAACTTTAAGGACATTTAAGGTTACTTTTTTTTGCCAGTAATCATTGTATCTTCTGGTGCATTTTTTTTTTTCTTTGTTGATTGTAGAAAATTATAATGTAGCTATGTCTAGGCTTTTAAATGAATCTTCCTGAAAAGACAGATCAAAAATAACATTCTCAGGATTACCAAACAGCATTATTTTTTGTCTGAAGCTTCAATATGAATGCCCGAACTTGCATTAATGAGTACAAGGAGAAAATAAGATAGTGGTCAGCTGGAGGGCAGACAAGAAACTTGCAAATGTATTGAGGATCTGTGTCTTTTAGGTTACTTTTAAGTAAAGCAACAAATAGATTTCCTTAAAATTTAATCCATTTCTTAGATAAATTTGTTTTAAATTTAAATTTAAAGGTAACTATATCTTATAGTGGAACTGTGAAAAACTACCATTATTTTATTGCCATGAAATGGAAGAGGGCACCAAGAACTGGAAATTCTTCATTTCAAAATGCATCTATGAGTTTCTATCCTCTTTTCCTCCCTACTTTTTAAGTGGCTGAACCACTTTCTTTGGGTTCCATAATTTGTAGGGATCACAGAGAGTACCCATGGCCATGTTCTCCAGTCCATGGTAATCACTGCATGTCACAATCCATGGAGAACTGGGGACATGCCAAGGGGAAGGAAGCAAGTCCTCTCATTCAGGGGGCTGTTAATGCATCCTGAATATTAGAGGGTGAGTTGCAACTCCAGAAAATTGTCTTAAGCTCCTGAATGGGCAGTATAATAATGTCTGCAGCTTAAAATTAAACAAATGTCAAGAGATCTACTAGCCAGAGATTTTGTTTTAAGAAATGGTCTTGCATTACACTTCAGCTATGACAAAAATAGTACTGCAAGGGTGGGGGGGTAGATGCACAGTGAAGCTCGGACTGTGGAGGTCACCTATTCCTGATAAAGAAATCTATCTGTTGCTTTACTTAAAAGTAACCTGAAGGAGGTCGCCATTCTACTCATTGACTTTCCGTGTGAGCACATTGTACATTCCAGGCACTGTGCTGGGCGCTGGGCTAAAGGGATGACAAGGTCCTACCCTTGTTGGTGTTTTAGGGGAGGAAAGATCATTTTCCCTCTACTTTCTGAGTTCTTAGCTGAGACCCCCTGTAACCAAGCACAGGTTAAGACAAGAAAAATAGACACATTCATTTGTGAGTATGCCTCATACACACATGGGCGAGACACAAAGAAAGTGAATAACCATCTGGGGTGGCCTAGACTTCAGGAACAGACATCACCTCAGTGGGGAAAGAGGAAAGGTAATGGAGGCCTCTTAGCAGATGAAAGTAAATGATATTGAGGAAGGAAGAATAGGTAGAAGGTATCATCATTTGTTTTTAATTTATTTTTTTTAAAGATTTTATTTATTTATTTGACAGACAGAGATCACGGGTAGGCAGAGAGGCAGGCAGAGAGAGAGGAGGAAGCAAACTCCCTGCTGAGCAGAGAGCCCGCCACGACACGGGGCTCGATCCCAGGACCCTGGGATCATGACCTGAGCCAAGGTCAGAGGCTTTAACCCACTGAGCCACCCAGGTATCATCATTTGTGACAAAGTTTGTCTGAAGAGGGTAGGCAGGTAAGGGGAATTCAGAGGAAGGCTTCCCCAGGCATTTGCTACTGTTCAAAGGCCTGCAGCTCAAAGTCATCAACATACCAAAGCCGAGTAGCTGGGAGTAGCAAGTCCTGACCGCCTACAGTCAGATTTTGGGGTGGTGGGTTCTGCTACCCTTCAGGATTCATAGTCTACTTGTTGACTTGGACCCAAAACAGGTAGAAATATAATTAAGCAAACTAAGTTCATAGTGAGATGTGTTCTAGGAAAAAGCATATATGGTGTTCAGCTCAGCAGATGCAGTGTTGAGGAGGGAAGGTGAGCAGAGGGAATGCTTCATATGGTGTTCAAGGAAAGGCCTCTAGGAAAAGTTGTGTGAGACCCGCAGAAGAAAGAGCTCCAGGCCTGGGAAGCGCATGAACCTTTGTCCTGGGAGTGTGAAGAACCAATCTCTCTGACTTCAGTGAAATTCATGGGTTTCAATTTTTCCCTTCCATTCCCTGTTAATTCAGGCCTCTATCTGATTTGGGGCCAGATTTTTCTGGATATTTTAAAGGAATCAATCATTTATCATTCTTCACTGCTATTTTTTTCACTTTCCTAGTGAAGTGCCAAAACAAAGGTCTATCAGTGAAAATGACAGCTAACATTTTTTCATTAAGCAATCAGCACGAGCCAAGCCATTCACTTCCTTCCAATTTCTCTGTAACAACCTCCGAGCTGGTATGAGGATAACCATTTGCCAAGTGAGGAATCTTAGGTCAAAGGAAGTTAAACAACTTGCCCAGGGCCAGGGGACTGGTAAATGATTAAGACAGAATTCAGCTCCAGGTTGAATTCAGAGCCCATGCATTCCCGCCTCTAACAGTCTCCCATTTTGTCAACAGTAATATTAAATAGTACTAAATCTGAGTCCAGCCCACAACTCTGGATTTCATCTCTTAAAGGCGAGAAGTTTAGGAACATCTTGTGACTTGCTTCTACTTCTGTGCTTGTGTTTTCATCACCAAAGTGGCAAACACGATCCCCGTCAGGACAGTGCTCGCATCTGGTTGAGAGAAATCAACAGAGAGAATGTACGCCCGTGGTAAGTGGCACAACAGGAAATAACAGAAAGGACCACAGGGAGGTCCTCAGTTAAGATTCGAAGTTCCGAAAAGTTCTCTGTGAGGAAGTGACACTTACGGGACCCAAAGGAGATGTGGGAATTATCCAAAAGGGAGAGACACACATCCTGGAAACAAAATTGCAATCCCCAAGATAGAAAAGCTCTTGGGCCATCTGAAAACCTGTGAGGAGGCCCGAAGCTTGGGCCCTGTTGAGTGAGAGACGGGATGGCAGCAGAAGCCAGAGGTATGAACTTACAGAACCTTCCTTCCACTTTGTCCTCAGCCCAATGGGAAACTGTGAAGAATTTTGAGCAAGGGAGTGACATGATCCAACGTATGCTTTTAAAAGATCGCTGTAGTTGCTTTATGTGGAAGAATGAGTTGGAAAAAAGGCATGAAAAAAGGCTGGGAGACCAACCTGAAAACCTTTTCAGTAACTCAAGTGAGTGACAAGGTATGACTGAGGTAGGCCCCTGAGAGGAGTGGAGGACCTAGGCAACATTTTAGAGTTAAAGTCTGGGAGACCTGGTAATGATTGAGAGCAGCACCAGGAGATTCTAGGAGATCTGTCAATTTCTGATTCGAGTCGGTGAGAGGAGGAAAGTGTCATTTGCCGAAATGACACGTTCTGCTGGAACTTGAATGATGAGTTCTGCTGGAACATGTCCATGAACCGTCCAAGAGCAGGGCGGACATAATAACAAAATGAAAAAGCATTAGTAAATGTTTATTAAATGCTGACTCTATGTCAGACACGGCTTTAAATGTATTACTTCATTAATCATTAGCCCTTATAAAATGTATATCTAGCTTCTCTAGTTTATAAAGCAGAGGCACAGAAATGTTACATAATATCCATAGGTCGCCCAGCAAATAAGTTGTAAACTTGGAATTGAACTCCAGGTATTGAGTCCAAATCCTGGAAGCTTAACATCCAGGGACCTCTGGCTTTGGTCTGTAAGTAAGCAGTTAGATACAGGAGTAACCAGTGTTGTGTGCACAGCACAGTCCCCTGGGTTTCCTTCTCTGAGCCCCTTGCATTCATTCCTATCTCTGACTGTTGTTCAGGCTGTGCTGGGAGGAACACAGTCTAATTGCAATAACTCAGAGGAAGATACAGAGGATGGATGCAGCTCCCAGGATATTTGCAATTGAAAAGAGACCACTTAATGAATCTCTGGAGAAATATTCTCTTTGAGGGAGAAGATATCTGTGGCCCCTGAGTATTCTCAAGGAAGCTGATTTGCCCAGTCTGCTTATCAATCAGGATGGTCCTGCTCACACAGAGACAAACCAAGATACACACACAAGCCCCCCGCCCAGACACACACATGCATATACTAAGGTACATACTAACACATGGAGATGTATGTACATTATACACACCCACACAGCATATGCGCGTGCGTGCGCACGCGCGCGCGCACACACACACACACACACACACACACACAATGCAGATACGTGCAGCGCCTGAGTGTCTCAGGTGGTTAGGCATCTGCCTTTGGCTCAGGTCATGATCCCAGGGTACTGGGATCGAGTCCCACATTGGGCTCCCTGCTCAGCAGAGAGCCTGCTTTGCCCTCTCCCTCTGCTGCTCCCCCTGCCTGGGCTCTCTCGCTTTCTCTGTCAAATAAATACATAAATGCAAATACACATGTGCAGCCAGCATGTGTTAATATACCCAAGTACTGTGCATTTTTTTTTAACTTGGAATATACCTTTAGTAATAGCACTTATATTACCATCTTTATTTATCAGCCTACTGTTCACTAAATTAGAGCGCCCTACTTACTGGTATGCCCAGCTTATTGATCCCAATCCTCCTCATCATGTTTGGTTTGGTTTGGTTTTGGGGGGGGGGGCTTTTTTGATGGAACATGCACAAGTAGATAATCTCCTTCACTTTTATAATGATACTCCTGACCTTGGATCTTCTGTTCAATTATTTCCCATATTTACTACTCAAACCATGTGTTCTAATTGAAATAAGATTTAAATTCCAATCAGGCTCCCCCCACCCAAATTGTGTATTATATGTGAGAGAGAAAGTGTGTGTGGGGGGGGTGTGGTGTGTGTGTGTGTGATCAGTGTGGCTGGCTAGTGGGCAGGGACAAGGATATGCACAAAACTCTACGTCGAAGCAAAGAGTTTGGATTTATTATTCTAAGTGAAATAGAAAACCACAAAGAGTTTTAAACAGAAGAGTAACAGGAACTGATTTCCTTTTCAAACTGGCACCGTGGCTATGGAGAATACTTACAAGGACCAGAGAAGAAGTAACAAAACGAGACAAAACAACCAGTAGGAGGCAGTGGGAGCAGTCCAGACGGGAAGACAAGTAGCTTGATCTAGAGCTGGAGCAGCAGGGAAGAAAGAAAGTCTGTTGCGTTCAGGAAAGCTCATGAAGGAAGTACTGACAGGACCAGCTGGGGGACTAGACATAAGACAACTAAGAGCTTAGACAGCTGGGTGGACTTACCAAGAAAGAGAAACCCAGGAAAGAAGCAGGGGCTCAGGGTTCTCTTAGCCGTGGTCCATCTCAGTGTGCGCGATCTTCATGGAGAGGTCAAGGAGCAGCTGCCTACATAAAACTTGAATTGTGAGGAGAGGTTAAGACTGAAGACAAATACGAGAATTGTGAGAATTGTGAGAATAAAGATGGTGGGCAAAGCATGTTAGTAGGTGAGCATGTACATAGAGAAGAAACTGTGAACAGCTGGGACACTCAAGCATTTTCAGGCAAACAGAGGAGGAGAGGCAGCAAAGAAAATGGAAGGAACTATCACTGAAGGATGGGAAATAGCAAGAGAGTTTTTATCAGTTTTACTAGCATATGAACCAGCTGAAAAGAAATAAATCTATTTTTATGTGCTTTCTTCTGCAAGAGCTAAGAATTGGGGCGAGGCATTGTGGTGATTTGAAGATTTGTCCATGAATTCTTTTATAGTCCTTCCTCCAAAAAGTGGGGCTGACTTTCCCTCCCCTTGTGCATGGGCTGCAATTAATGAATCACTTCCAATGAATTGAATCTGGCGATGGTGATGGGCTATCACTTCAAGATTAGATTATAAAAAGATGGCAGCTTTTCTCTTGGGTGATCTCTCTGGCTTTTTCTCACTTTCTCTTGGATCACCAACGCCGAGGAAGCTGGCTGCTAGGTTGTGGGGTGACCCACGCAGAGCGGAACTGAGAGCCACAATCAACAGCTGGCATCAACTTGCCAGATGTATGAGTGAACCAAGTAGATCCTTCATCCCTAGTCACACCTCCAGTCATGACGGCAGCCTCATCCCGTGTCTTCACAGCAGACCCTGAGCCAGAACCACTCCACCAAGCAGCTTTCAGAAACGATGAGAGAACAGTCATCTGTTGTTTCAAGCCACCAAGTTTTGGGGTAAGATGTGAAGAAGCAATAGATAATTAATTCATCAGCATATTAGAGATGACAAATGTTCTGTAACTATGTCTAATAAGTATCCCCTCTAATACTTTTGTTACTTTACTCCTAAGGGGGAAAAAAATCAAGTATGTTAAATGTGTTTGAGAGAGACACAGAATTGATATCTCTTCTCCACAAAGAAGTGAGACCTCGTGGCATGGACCCCTGTTTGGTGAACATTCTCCATAGTCAGCCACTTTGATCAAAGAACTGTCTAACTCCATTAGTATTCCTGGTAATAAAACATAATCTGTAGAGGTTAGCTTCAACACGCAATGGGTTTTGCAAAGTATTCCCAAAACGAATTACTTTAAAGCCTCCAGCGCCCCCAAGTCTCCCTGAAATTGGAAGGGCAAGACCAAGAGGACATACGGAGAGTAAGGAGAATGAAGAGTCAGTGAGATATAAAGGAAGCATAGAAGCTCAGGCTCTCCCTGCACCTGTCGGTAAGGACTTGGAAATGTTATCCAGGCTTTAAAAAAAAAAAAAAGATTTTATCTATTTATTTGGGAGAGACAGAGAGAGAGAAAGCATGCATGAGCAGGGGGAGAGGCAGAGGGAGAAGCAGAAAGCAAACTCCCCAGTGAGCAGGGAGCCCCATGTGGGGCTTGATCCCAGGACTCTGGGATCATGACCTAAGGGGAAGGCAGACACTTAACCTACTGAGTCACCCAGGCGCCCTTGCATCCAGCCTTTTGAGCCTCAATGTCTGCATCTCTAAAATGAAGATCTGCCCACTTCACAGATGGATGAAAGGGTTAAATAAAATAACATATGGGAAAAGCCCTTTTAATGAAAAGGCTTTAGGTTGATCACACAGGCCATCCTGTCTGCGCCCTCTACTACTGGTATATTTGATGGGAATAGTGGATAAAGGTCACTGATTTGTTTGAGGATATAATGCATTTATTCAGGTGACCTTGAATGTTCCTCTTTCAAATTGTTCATATAGTGTATGAGCTCAGCACATTTTGCTTCAAAGCACACATTTCTACCTGTGTCCCCATATAGCTCTAAACACCTGATTCAGCTGTTCTTCTGTTTTAGTTTTATAAGTGATTATTAGGAGCTTGTTCCTTCTCCTCGTTGATAAGTCTTGGTATAAGCTATTTTATCTGGGAAAAAAACACAGAAAATCTCAGGGGATTGTTGTAGATTCCAAGTCAGGGTAGCTAGCATTTTTAGCTTCGGGTTCTCCTCTGAGTTGAAATCACTAAAAAATATCCTGCTAATCACAGCAGTCAACTTGAAACAGATAACCATATTAAGGTTCATTTATAAATTAAACCCATACTTTGAAAAATCCTTACATATAGGTGAAATGTATATAAACAAAATATTTGTGCTCTTAGTTAGGTATTAAGAGAACTGTGGCGGGGCACCTGGGTGGCTCAGTGGGTTAAGCCGCTGCCTTCGGCTCGGGTCATGATCTCAGGGTCCTGGGATCGAGTCCCGAATCGGGCTCTCTGCTCAGCAGGGAGCCTGCTTCCTCCTCTCCCTCTCTCTCTGCCTGCCTCTCCATCTACTTGTGATTTCTCTCTGTCAAATAAATAAATAAAATCTTTTTTAAAAAAAAAAAGAGAGAACTGTGGCATCAGACTTGATTTTTTTTTCTTTTAGCTTTCTCCTTTCCTTGCCTTTAATATAAAGGAGAACAACATTTGTAGGGGAAACTCCTGGTCCCCAGGAGTGAATGAATAAAACCATCATAATGATGAGATTGACCTACATAACCAGTCAAAGAAACATGCAGAATTGGCATCTCTTCATAAAAAATTTCAAGTTAGAACATAAATTTCATCTATTTTTGTCTTTGTCTTCTCAGAAGTTAATTTGTTTATAGTCGATTCTTTTTAAGGGCTTTTATTTTAAGAATCACTTTTCTGAACTTCAGCAAACTGTTTTGCAATGTGATCTGTACGACAAACATATTTGCTCACAACTGTTGGCTTCATCTCAATTGTTTGAGATGTTAAAATATTTTTAATATGAAATATTTTGAAAATACTGTAAAGTAGGGAAAATAAACACACAGTACATTCTTACCCCTAAGAAGAAACAACTGTTAATATTTTGACTTGTTTGTTTCAGATTGTTCTATTATTTTTTATGATTATTAATATATTTTTTTAATTCTCTAAAACAGTAGGACAGAGCAGAGAAAATGTTTTAAAATACAGTGAGACAAGGAGATACTGGGTGGATTTTTTAAGCCATTAAGGCGTATGTTGTGAGTCTTCTCTTTCTTGTAGTATTAATTTATAAGCTGCAGGTTTGAACAAACTTTGTACTTACTGTTTGACTAAGTCAAATATTACCATGATCCAAAGTTGCTCCAAACAGTAATGAGGTTGGTTAAAACAAAACAAACAAAAAATGGTAGACAGGATCAAGATAACTTTTCTTCGCTGTTCAAGAATTAAACTTTTTAACATTAAGGGGGAAAAGAGAGGGGTACCTGGGTGGCTCAGTTGGCCAAGAACCCTACTTTGGTTCAGGCCACAATCCAAGGATCGAGCCCCAGGCCAGCGCTGGCTCAGGAGGGAGTCTGCTTCTTCCTCTTCCCCCACCCCTCTGCCTGCCCTTCTCACTCTCACCCTCTCTCTCTCAAATAAAAAATGAACCACCCCCCCCCAATAAAGTTAAGGGGGAAAAAAGCCACACACAAACTGTAGCCCTTTGGGGTGGCCTCCCACCGTGGAAAGAGCACAGTCTTACAATCTGAGGTCACATACAGACCCAGCAGCTAGCAGCCCACCAACCTCCTCTCCACATCTCTGTTTCCTCCCCTGAAAAGTAGGATACCAACTACTCTTTCTGTTTTTCATCTTATAGCTCTTTCCAAGTAAGCTTTTAAGCCTCTGTCTTCTAATTCTGCATCATCGTCGGGAGGAAGAAACAAACTTCCAGTAGAAACTGGAAAAGCAACAGAGCCAGAGTAGGCACCAGAGTACCCGGGAGAGTGAAGCCCATGGAAGCTTGCTCAGATAGTCAGCTGTGAGGTCATGGGGTCCTTGCATTGCCATCTCTAGTCTTCATGAATCCATGACAAAATTAGAATAGTAAAACACTTGATCTGATATGCTTTCATTATTTTATTTTATTATTATTATTATTATCATTATTTAGGATTTTATATATTTATTTGAGAGACAGAGAGAGCACCAGAGTAGGCACCAGAGTACCCGGGAGAGTGAAGCCCGTGGAAGCTTATTTTAGGATTTTATATATTTATTTGAGAGACAGAGAGAGCAGAGAGAGTGCGCGCACAAGCAGGGGGAAGGACAGAGGGAGAGGGAGACTCCATACAGAGCAGGGAGCCCTCCTCACGCCTCAGTCCCAGGACCCCCAGGTCACCACCCTAGCAGAAGGCAGACATTCAACCAACCGAGTTGCCCAGGCACCCCTCGTTCGTTTCTTCTAACTAGATCCTTTTATTACCATGTACCAGTCATCCCTCTATAAACTGTGATTTTTTTTTTTTTTCCATTCTAATTTCCTCTTGAAATTGTTTTGTAGTGCCTCGTGAGTACAGAGTTTCTGTTTGGGTTGATGAAAATGTTAGAAATAGATACTGGTGTTGGTGGCACAACATTGTGAAATGGGATTTATGCCGCTGACTTGTTAAAGCTGCAATTTTATATTAGACATGTCTGACCACAATTTTTTCTTAACGTCAAACAAAATTAAATAGGCACCTGGCTGCCTCGGTTTGTGGCAAGGGACTCTTGGTTATAAGTTTAAGCTCCACCTTGGATGTAGAGATTACTTTTAAGTAATGAAGAATTTAAAATTACAGGTGAAGTTTTTCCAGATTTCGTTTCCTTGCTTGGTTTTCCATACACAAACCTTACCCTTAGATATGTTACAAAGTTTACTTGTGTTTTAAAAATTGTTCTCTATAGGTGAGTATGCAAATTAAATGAGATACCAGAATGTCTTTGGTTTATTGTAGAAGGGATTCAAAGGCTGGGGGACAGGAATTTGGAATGTTTTTATCATATATGGCCCACTCACCTACCCAATAACTCTATCTTAAGGCAGTACCCCCAGAAAACACTACTTTTACCAGTGCATTGAGAAATATACTGGTAAAGAATGGACTTACATGCTAAAGAGCTCAAGGTATTTCAAGCCCATGGTGTTGTTGAGAGATGCTCCCTCTGAAAAGGGCTCCCTGGCTCTCAGCCTTACGGGACAGCTGGAAGTGATTATCAAAATGGGCAGCAGCAGGAGGGCAGTAATCAAAAGAGTTTAGCCCACAGAGATCTTTGGTAGTACTAACTGATTATCGTGTTCCTTGAAGAAATATATTTGGACACTCTACATCCTAAGGGGAAAAAATGTAATCTTTAATTCTTGTGAATGGTCTTGACTTTAATTGACTCAGTGGAGTCACAACTTGTCATGCAATCCCCCTTATTTTTTTTTCTTTTTTATAAAGACTTTTATTTATTTATTTGACAGACAGAGATCACAAGTAGGCAGAGAGGCAGGGAGAGAGAACAGAGGGCTCCCTGATGAGCAAAGAGCCCGATGCGGGGCTCGATCCCAGAACCCTGGGATCATCACCTGAGCCAAAGACAGAGGCTTTAACCCACTGAGCCACCCAGGCACTCCTATGCAACCCGCATTCTTGAACCAGATTGTAAACACGAGTTCTTTAAGTGATGGAAAGAGGACTAGGTTCCTTCAGGGATTTGCCTGCCACACCACCACCAGAAGGCTGTATAAATCTTCTGAGTTACCCAAAGGCACCTGCCATCATTAACTAGCGTGGCTGTATAATGGGGAAAGACACATCAAGAAGTATACCCACTTCAACCCTTTGGTCTATAGAGTGAGACCAACAATCAAATGAATGTAGCTGGAATAGCCTTTCCCTTCAAATGTGGAAAATCACCAATAATATTTCAGAAATTAGTGCCACTGTCAAATCTCAAAGGTAGAGGGTGGGTGTTTCTGTTACCTCTCCCGATTAATTCGCTTATGTAGCCTATGCCAAGGACAGATGGATCTTATAGAATTATTGAATTATCATGAATGTAATCAGTAGCATCGCCATTTGCACCGTTGTTCAAGCTGAGGCTGATAGTATGCCATCATCAAATCTGGCAAATGCTTTTCCTCTTGTCCAGTTAGTAAGGACCAGAGAAGCATTTGCTTTTATGTTCCCTGGACAGTACTAGAGATTTCGGTATTAACCCTGTGCTTTGAAAATCCTCTGGGTCTTTTGACAACCTAGCACTAGGGATCTTGAATATCTTACCATGCCATTGAACGTTGTGTCGGCCCACTGTTTTAGCAGCATAATTCTAACTGACCCTGGAATGAAATGTATGGGAATGCTATTACACTGAAACTGAATTTTTGCACATTGTCCCTCACCTTGAGAAACATTCCACATTATTCTCAGTGTCTTTGTTTTGTCTCTTTACCTGATTTAAAAAAAAAAAAAAAAATCCCTTAATTTTCCCTTAAGTGACTTCTCTTACAAGACGTGTTCATTTTTCTCCCAATTTTCTGACCATTTCTTTTCAGTGTCCTTTTACTAGTTCTATTTCCTCGACACACACACAACTGAAGCCCTATCTAGTCATTGCCTGCAATCTCTTTACACAGATTTGCTTTGTGTCAGGATTCAAGAGGAAAGAAGGAAATATGGGGAATGACAAGCATACACAATTCTAGAGCTTTAAGAAGCAAAAGTAAGTCCAGGAGGTGACCAGGTTTCCGGAAGGGACTGCTCCCAAGGGGGAGGCCACCAGGGAGAGGCCAGACTCCAGCAGCCGCAGGGGGAAGTGAGAACTATAGCCTCTAAACATCAAGAACGTGGCCCTTCATTAAATGATCTACTCTGAAACCATATAAGAAGGAAAAGCTGAGGAATGAGTTCGAGAATTTTTTCCTATGAAACACGGGACAACAATGAACCAGAAGGCTGCTGAGTTCACAGAAGAGAATTCAATTGTTTTCAAACATCTATCTCGAACCTAAGCTTTTCTTTTAAAAACCTGTGTTGTGGGACGCCTGGGTGGCTCAGTTGGTTAAGCAGCTGCCTTCAGCTCAGGTCATCATCCTGGCGTCCTGGGATCGAGTCCCACATCGGGCTCCTTGCTTGGCAGGGAGCCTGCTTCTCCCTCTGCCTCTGCCTGCCATTCTGTCTGCCTGTGCTCACTCTCTCCCCCTCTCTCTCTCTCTGATAAATAAATAAAATCTTAAAAAAAAAAAAAAAAACCTGTGTTGTCCTGACTCTGCCATGATAATCTCAAACTTTGAGTCCAAAACAAAATCTTCTTTACAACATTTCTGCTTTCTGGTTTTCCCTTCTGTCTCTGGGGCTGTATTATGACGAATCTCTCTGACTTACAAATCAGAGATCAAATTTTATTTCCTTGTCATCATCTCATTGTTTTCTACCTTCCAATGGCTGGTTTCTTTCTCGCCAACCGAGCTGCAACATGGTACTTCAAGTTGTCATCACCAGTTCCTTACACTGTTACATTCAGTTCTCTCTGCCTGCAAGTGTTTGCTTTCTTCAGCCTCTTGTGCATGCTATGCAAATGTAAACTTCAAAAATACAGCCCTGCTGCTAAAAACCCACGTGGGGTTCTCCATGGCCTCCGAATAAAGTCCAAAATTCATATGAGGCCCTCCACTCTCTGACCCTGCCCTACCTTCTCTGGTCATAAAGGGCTCCTTCCTGCTGTGAACATACACTCCGCTAAAGCCCGTCTTTTCTGGCTTATTCATAATGATCCTAACCTGAAATATGCTTCTCATTTTTTTCTCATTAAAATCGGCCCCACCACGCGTACAATTTTCCCATGATGTGCCAAAACTTCAGCCTGCTTTGATGTCTTGCTTTCTCTGAAATCCTATATCTGTACCACGTACTTCTGCATTTAGCCTCATATAAATTTTCAGCGGTGTTGATTCTCTTCGCACGTTAATGAGTCCCTTCAGCTGCCAGAAACGGTACCAAGCGCTGGTTAACTCTTCCATGTCCATTTGTCTGATCTCTCCAATGACACTGGGAGTTTCTCAAAGCAGGGATTATAGTTTTGTTTTTTGTTTTTGTTTTTTTTTTTTTCTGATCTTCCCAGGGTCCAGCCCAACCTGTTCTACAGAGCAGATGTTCAACGAATCTTACTAAATTGAATTGAATTGGTCTCAAACTTGGCAAGAGAAAATAAGATGAATTCCAAGGAAAACTAGGAAAAGTAGAAGGGAACTAGGAACCATCATTAGAAATCTGATTGTCAGATTGATTCATATTGAACCTTAAGCAGAATAATAACACATTATACCTTCATCACAGCAATTTTCTCCTCCAATTTTGCCAGAGCACAGCTTTCCAGAGGGGAATAGGTTTTTAAGCTATGCACGTGTGAAGAACTTAACAACACAAGGGCAGTTAAATTCTCACACACTTCATCCATAATACATAAAAGGTAATAGTCCGACGCTTAGTTTTAATTCTGGAAAATGCAACTTTTTTTCCCTTTAAATGTTCTAGTTTCAGGAACCTGCCCTTTGACAAGCATCTAACAATGAATTATAAAACAAAGGGAACTTTCTCCCGCTCCAGTAAGTAACAGATGCCTTCCATCTTTCTTACTAGATCAATCAGAGATCATTATTTACAGGCCTATATTGTTAAAACTTCTTTTAAGAGGATATATATATATATATATACTCTGGGAGCACAGTAGAGATGCCCTGGGTTGGAGTAGAATGAAATCTCTGAGAAAGAAAGAGATACTGCCTCTGATTGCTTAGCTAGCTGAATCATTGCAAGGCCCTAATATATCTACTTTAAGAGCAGGCTCAGCATTTGATGTGTTCAGCAATGTTCAGGGGAAATTTCCTCACACTAAACAGGAGAAGTTTTCTCAAGTCCTAATAAAGTACTACCTACTAGACACTGAGATGAGGAAATTACTCTAATGTTTAATGAGGAACGGATATAAGCAAAGCTCCGGTCAGGACTGCGAATATCTCGTCCAACTAGGAGCAAGGCAAGAGGAGACCAAATTCCAAACAGGCAAGTGGGGACCTGACCTCACCTCTACATGGTCAGAGTTTGAGATACATCTTCAATTCCCTATCATACCCGAGATCGTGTTAATTTTTTCTCCCTCCCTTTCCTTCTCGAGGCAACCACTGATCTGCTTTTGTCATTATGGGTTAGTTTGAATTTTCTAGAGTTTGATATAAGTGGAATCATGCAATATGCATTATTTATTGTTTGACCTCTCTCACTCAGCATAGTTCTTTTGACTTTGACCCATGTTGTATATATCGATAGGTCATTCCTTTTTGTTGTTAAGCTTCTTTCTCTAGACATCATTACTTTGAGACTTATCCATGTTGTTGCAGGGGCCAATATGCCATTCATTTTTTTATTATTATTGAGTAATATTCTATTACATGATTTAATGCAGTTTGTCCATTCCCCTGTTCAAGGACACATTTGGCTTGTTTCCAGTTTGGGGCTATTGCTGATAAAGCTACCATAAGCATTCATGTATAAAAGACTCTGTACAGAAATGTGCTTTGTTCTTTCTTTAGTAAATAAGTACCTAGGAGAGGAACAGCTGAACCAAAGGTGAGATGTATGTTTAACAATTTAAGAAACTGTCAAACTGTCTTCTAAAAGGATTGAGCCATTTTACATTGGCACCTCCAGGGTCTGAGAGTTCCGGTTCCTTTGTGTCCCCATCAACACTTAGTATTGTCAAGCTTTTAATTTTAGCCTTTCTAGAAAATGATACATTGTGGTTCTTTTTCCTAATGAAAAATGGGTTTTAGCACTTTGTTCATGTGCTTATTCTCCATATGTAAGTGTCAATCAAATATCTTACCCATTTTTTTTACAAGGGATTTGTTTCCAATTATTGAGGTTTGAGAATTTTTATAGATTCAGGATACAAGATTTTTATAAATACATGTTTTGTAAATATTTTTCCCCAGTCAGTGCTTTGTATTTTTATTCTGCTAATGGTGTCTTTCAATGAGCAATGTTTTTAATTTTGATATAGTTAAATTTATCAATTTGTTATTTTATAGATTATGTTCTGGTATCCTATCTAAGAATTCTTTGTCTATTCTGAGGTCATGAAGATTCTCTATGTTTCCTTCTTAGAAGTATTATTGTTTTAGTTTTACATGTAGGCCTGTGATTCATGTTGGATTATGCCATTTTATCTTCATGTAATGGTCTTGCACCATTGTTTTTAGTCGTGCAAAGTATGGAAGAAATTTGGGGTTTTATTTTGTTTTGTTGTTTTAGTTTTGCATATGGATATCTAATTGTTCCGGTACTATTTGTTGAAAAGACTATCCTTTTACCACTGAATTGCCTTTGCATCTTTGTCAAAATCCAGTTGCCCATATATATAAGGTTTATTTCTGGATTCTCTATTCTGCTTCATTTCTCTGTTTGTCTATCTGGACATCAGTACCACACAATCTTGAAATCCAGTAGTATTAACTCCTCCAACTTTGCTCTTATTTTTCAAATTAAAAAAAAAAAGACTTTATTTATTTATTTGACAGAGAGAAAGAGAGAGATATCACAAGAAGGCAGAGAGGCAAGCAGAGAGAAAGGGGGAAACAGGATTCCTGCTGAGCAGAGAGCCCAATGTGGGGCTCAATCCCAGGACCCTGAGACCATGACCTGAGCCAAAGGCAGAGGCTTAACCCACTGAGCCACGCAAGCACCTCTATTTTTCAACTTTTTAAATGTACTTCAGGTCCTTGCATTTTCATGTGTGTTTTAGAATTATCTTGCCAATGTCTACAAAAACACTTGTTGGGATTGTGTCTGGAATTTGAATCCAAAGATCAATTTGGGGTGAATTATCATCTTAAGAATATTAAACATTCTGATCTTGGCGCATGTTCTAAGTCTTCATTTAGTTAAATACTCTTTAATTTCTCTCAGTCATATTTTATAATTTTCAATGTTTATGTCTTGCACATTTTCCCCCAGATACAACCTTAAGTATTGGGGATTTTTAATGTAATTGTAACTTGTGTTGTTTAATTTCAATTTCTGATTGTTAGTTGCTGGCGTATAGAAAGTAGTTTATTTTTTCATATTGACTTAAAATCACTTACCAGTACTAGTAGTGCTTTTGTAAATTCTATTGCATTTTCTGCATGGACAATAATATGGTCTTCAAATAAAGACAGACAGACTGCATGTTTTTTTGTTTTTTTTTTTTTAATTAATTTTTTATTTTTTATAAACATATATTTTTATCCCCAGGGGTACAGGTCTGTGAATCACCAGGTTTACACACTTCACAGCACTCACCAAAGCACATACCCTCCCCAATGTCCATAATCCCACCCCCTTCTCCCAAATCCCCTTCCCCCAGCAACCCTCAGTTTGTTTTGTGAGATTAAGAGTCACTTATGGTTTGTCTCCCTCCCAATCCCATCTTGTTTCATTTATTCTTCTCCTACCCACTTAAGCCTCCATGTTGCATCACCACTTCCTCATATCAGGGAGATCATATGATAGTTGTCTTTCTCTGCTTGACTTATTTCGCTAAGCATGATACGCTCTAGTTCCATCCATGTTGTCGCAAATGGCAAGATTTCATTTCTTTTGATGGCTGCATAGTATTCCATTGTGTATATGTACCACATCTTCTTGATCCATTCATCTGTTGATGGACATCTAGGTTCTTTCCATAGTTTGGCTATTGTGGACATGGCTGCTATAAACATTCGGGTGCATGTGCCCCTTTGGATCACTACGTTTGTATCTTTAGGGTAAATACCCAATAGTGCAATTGCTGGGTCATAGGGCAGTTCTATTTTCAACATTTTGAGGAACCTCCATGCTGTTTTCCAGAGTGGCTGCACCAGCTTGTATTCCCACCAACAGTGTAGGAGGGTTCCCCTTTCTCTGCATCCTCACCAGCATCTGTCATTTCCTGACTTGTTTATTTTAGCCATTCTAACTGGTGTGAGGTGATATCTCATTGTGGTTTTGATTTGTATTTCCCTGATGCTGAGTGATATGGAGCACTTTTTCATGTGTCTGTTGGCCATCTGGATGTCTTCTTTGCAGAAATGTCTGTTCATGTCCTCTGCCCATTTCTTGATTGGATTATTTGTTCTTTGGGTGTTGAGTTCAGACTGCATGTTTTTTATTTCTTTTTCTTGCCTTGTATAATGAGGGAAAAAAAGTCTTATATAATACTTGTGTGACAGGCCCTCCAATAACCTTTAACATTTCTTATAGTATAGTCTGGTGGTGATGAATGCTTTTCAGCTTTTGTATGTATGAACAATCTTTGTATTACCTTCATTGGAAAGATACTTTCACTGGATAGAAAATTCTAATTTGACAATTTTTTTTTTCTTTCAGTACAAAATACTGTTCACCTGCCATCTTGCATGCTTTGCTTTTTCCAGGAAATCGGTCATTTTCTTGATGGTTGTTCCTCTGTATAACATGACTTTTTCCCTCTGGCTGCTTTACTTATTTTATTTTTTCCTCTGGCTGCTTTAAAGATTTCTTATGTATCACTGATTTTGAGCAAAATGATTATACTGTGCCTTGGTGTAACTTTCTTCATGTTTTTGTGGTTGAGGTCCTCTTATATTCCTGGAGCTTTCACAATCAAGCTTGGACAATTTTCTAACATTGTTTCTTGAAATCTGTCTTTTGCTCCTCTTGCTTGAGGGCTCTGATTACATGTGTATTAGACCACTTGATGTTGTCCCAGCTCAGTGATGCCTTTTTCACTGGTTCTAATTTATTTTTCTGTCTCAGGTTTCTTTCATATACTTTATATTGTTATGTCTTGAAACTCTTTAATCTTTTCTTCCATAATGGCTTATTTGCTGTTAATTATAGGCAGCATATTTTTCATGTCATGCTTTGTCGTTTTTATCTCTAAAAGTTTGATTTGATTACTTTAAAAATATCTTTCCTATCTCCACTTAATTTTTTTAACACATAGAATATAACTGTAATTACTCTTAATATCTTCATCTGCTAATGTTTCTGTCAGTTCTGGAGCCATTCCAAGTGATGTTTCTTCTCATTATGGATCATAATGTCTAGTTTTTTAGCATGATGGTAGTCTTCGACTGGATGTCAGACAGTGAATTTTCCCTTGCTGGAGACTGGTTATTTTTGTATTTCATGAAATGTTCTTTTTTTTTTTTTAAGATTTTATTTATTTATTTGACAGAGAGAGAGAGATCACAAGTAGGCAGAGAGGCAGGCAGGGGGGTGGGTGGGAAACAGACCCTCAGC
>NC_139031.1:28536005-28638653 GCF_964662115.1 Mustela nivalis | reverse complement strand
GGGGGAAGCAGGCTCCCTGCTGAGCAGAGAGCCTGATGTGGGGCTCAATCCCAGGACGCTGGGATCATGACCTGAGCAGAAGGCAGAGGCTTAACCCACTGTGCCACCCAGGCTCAGCCACCCAGACTTTCTGTACTACACCCCTATGAATTATGGAGTTTTCTCATCTGGCTGGTGAGAATAGCACCATTTCCAGTTTGTTATGGACATGAGTACCATTTGCTCTAATCTTTTTTTTTATGAAGGGGAGAGTGGTCAGTGAGAAAGCTTTATTTTAACAACCACATACAGAAAGTGGGCTTTATTTATTTTATTTTTTATTAACATATAAGTTATTATAATCCTTTTGAATGTGTTGCTCAGTACTCTTCTAAATACTCAAAAGGGATATTTCACATATCTGTTGAGCTCTTTATCCATGTTTTCTCTTCTCCATTATTCTCAAACTCACCCACCTTGGCCTCCCTATACTCTGAGCTTTATCTCTTCTAAATATGGAAGTCAGGTTCTGCTTAGGTTCTCTTTCCTTCCACCATATTCTGGAAACTCTCTCAAGGAAACAAGTTGGGGAAACCACAGCACTCGCTTCATTCCTTACCAGCTTCTTAAATCTTTTTTTTTTTTTTTTTTAATTTATTTGACAGACAGAGATCACAAGTAGGCAGATAAGCAGGTAGAGAGCGAGGAGGAAACAGGCTCCCTGCTGAGCAGAGAGCCCAGTGAGGGGCTCAATTCCAGGACCCTGGGATCATGGCCTGAGTCAAAAACAGAGGTTTAACCCACTGAGCCACCCAGGCACCCAGCTTCTCAAAGATCACTCTCTTTATTGCTTAATCTTCAGTGTCTTAAAAAAACATTGTTTCCCAAAAACTGTTGTTATTGTATATTTCAAGCAGAAGGATACATTTAATCTCCATTATTTCATGTTAGCTGGTAGTGGAAGTCCTATTTTTGCATTCTTAATGTTCATAATAAACATATTTAAAAAAATTTATCTCATAGAAATAAAGATAGGATGAATACCTTCTAAATTCTCAGACTAAAAAAAATTGAAAATAAATAATTTGTAGGACTTTAGCTTGTCCATGATATAATATCTATCAAAGATAAATGAGTTCACACACAAAATAAATGAATATAACTTTTGAATATATACAAAAAGTTTCTAAAGAAATACAAATTAGCGGGCGCCTGGGTGGCTCAGTGGGTTAATTAAAGCCGCTTCCTTCGGCTCGGGTCATGATCTCAGGGTCTTGGGATCGAGTCCCACATTGGGCTCTCTGCTTAGCAGGGAGCCTGCTTCTCTCTCTCTCTCCACCTGCCTCTCCATCTATTTGTGATCTCTCTCTGTTAAAAAAAAAAAAAAAGAAATACAAATTAGCAAAATTCAGCAGGATATTGAAATAACATGTCATGACAAAGAAATTGAAAATAATTTGGGAAATCTTTTAATATAGCAGCTCTCTTATGAAGTAGTTGAGAGCCTGAACTTTGAATTTAGACCAACCTGGTTAAAATTGCACTTCCTTGCTGTGTAATTTTGGGTATGTTCCTTAAGATCTCTGATCCACAGGTACCTTTTCTTTCTTATAAATCTTACCTCACTGGTACTATGAGAAGGGTAAATGAAATGCTATATCGATACACTCAGGACAGAAATTTCAAATGCCACATATTTTTTTAAAGTTACTTTCTAGAGCCACATGAAAATTACAAGATTAGTAGTAATCTGCTACAATCCTTAACTCTCCACAGAGTTGGTTTTTTTTTTTTTTCCAGTGATGTGAACTCAGCTTTTACTCTGTACATTCCAGTTTAACAAATGTAGATTATAGGGTTTGGAGTTAGGCATAAAAGCATTTTATAAATCTAAGACTATTATATTGTTACACCACAAAACTATTATATTGATAGTTCACTCAGACGTATATAAGACATGACTGAGCTCTAACTACATTCTGCAGATCCAATCTATAACCACTTACAGCTAAATTAGTACTTAGCCCATGATAACCCAGTGTCTTCTATCTCAGTCAAGAACAGATAACCTCCTTTAGAGTAGTTTCTCCTTATTGGAATCACTTTGGACAATAGCTTTTGATTCACTTAACTAACTCATGATTCATGCATGTATTAATTCATGCACATAGTGAATAGATATGCACTGATACCCAAGAAACACTACCCAGCCCTAAGCAAAGTGTTGAGTGGGATACAATGTAGCATGCTTGTTCCTAAGAAAAAACAACATGCAAAGAGAAAATAATAATATAAATGAAATTGAAATGAAAATTAGTGTTATAAAATAGATGAAATGAAATGAAAATAGTGTTATAAAATAGAAAACACAAGGAGCTACCTAGATATCATGGCAACTAATAAGTGCTGAGCTCAGAGGAGGAAGGTTTGCTGAGGGCTGGAGTGGTCAGGGGAAGCTGCACATAGGCAGTGGCTGCTGAGTCACTGCTTTAAAGGCTGAGGGTAGGTGTGCTTAAGTGGCTTAGTCATTTAAGTGTCTGACCCTTGATGTCAGCTCAGGTCATGATCTCAGGGTCCTACAGTCCTGGGATGGAGCCCCACATCAGGTTCTGTACTGCTTAAGGATTTTCTCTCTCCCTCTCCCTCTGCCCCCCACCCCCACTTGAGTTCTCTCTCTTTCCCTCTGAAATAAATAATCTTTTAAAAAATAAAATAAAAAAGGCTGAGTACAGGGTGAGCCTGTGGAGATAAAGTTATGTTGGAGGAACACTGTGAAGTGAGCTAAAGCAAGGAGGTCCAAGATACATCCCACAATGTCAGAGGCAATGAGTAGACCATGGTTGACCCATGTGGCTGGTATATATGAACCTGTGGGAAAGTAAAAGGGATAGTTCTGGAAAAATTAGTTCAAGTAGAAGATTTTAACCTACAAGCACTGCGGGATATGGTAGAGTTTGCTAACTGACACCTATACCAATTTCTTTTCCTTCTATGGTCATAGAACTTCCTAGTTCAACTGGATACATGGGTTTCTGGAATAAAAACTATTTCTTTAGAGCTTTGAGAGGTGAATGGGCGTGATGTGTGTTTCTGCGTGTGCTCGTAAAGGAAAAATCATGTTTCCTCCTATTCCACTTTCCCCTTCCTTCAGCCTGTATGTGTAAGTAGAGTGTGCCATGTGGGGCCACGTGAGCCAGGGAAATGCCTTAGCACAGCCGAGCAGCAGGAGAGAAGGCCTTGACTCCTTGGTTTACTCACACATGTATGTTTTATGACTCATAAACTCAATTCTATTTTGTTTCAGACCCTGTATTGCAGCCACACCTGGGTGCTGAGTTATTGCTTCAATGTAATGGACACTTAGTCAGGCAAGACCTAGGATAGTCAGTCATTTCTGACCTTCATGCAGCCCAAAGGGCCACATAAATGACACATACACAAATGAGCTCGAAAGCTCTGTCTTAATTCAAACAAAAACTCCTGGAAGTGTTTGAATAAGGAAGTGATATGATCGGAATTGTGTTTTATAAGAAATGAGTGACATAGCAAATCAGTGTTGCCTAGGGGCTAGGAATGGGGATTGTTGAGTTTTATAGCAAAGTCATGAGGTGCAACTTTTTTGAAATAATGAGATGTTCTACACCTCAGTTTTGGTTGTAGTTATAGACATGTATATATTTGCAAAACTAGTACTTAAAACATGTGAGATATATATATCTCACCTAAATAAAGTTGATTAAAGAAATTAATTTGGGGGCACCTGGTTGGTTCAGTCTGTTAAGAATCTGCCTCTTGATTTTGGCTCAGGTCATGATCTCAGGGTCATGAGATCAAGCCCTATATTGGGCTCCCTACTCAGCGTGGAGTCTGTTTGAGATTCTCTCCCTCCTGCTCCCTCGGCCTCTCTCCCTGCTCTTTCTTTCTCTCTAAAGTAAATAAGTAAATAAAATCTTTTTTTTTTTTTTAAAGAAATGAATTTGGCTGTGTATGCATGTAAGATGGATCAATGGGAGGAGACAAGAGGTGGGAGAAAAGAGAAGCGTATGGCTTCAATCAAAATTTTAGATAGTTTGGACTTGTTCTGGGAAATAGTGGAAAGAATGAAATTAGAAAAAAATACTCATTCGGAGACACATTGGGCCTGAGATGTTGATTGACCTGGAGGAGGATTCAGCTTTCTATGGAAGGCAATGGCTGAATTTCACCACAGGCTGATGGAGAGGCCATGTCCCAACGTGGTGAGGGGGGAGGTTAGAGCACTACCACTCACTAGTAAAAACCACTTCCTCCATCTGTCTGAGTCCCTCTTCTTCTTCATTTGTAAAATGAAGATCACAATGCCTGTAGACTGCAAAAAAGTTGTAGAGAGCTGAGAAAAATCTGTGTAATATACCTAGCACCCTGGGGCCTGGCCCTCGGTAGGCACCATGAATGCATAAGATGAAGAATGATTGCAATAACGTATTCTAAGAGAAAATAAATGGTTTTCAAGATGGTCATGACTGACTCTCCCATACATGCTTCTAAGAGATGCTTGAAGAGGAGGAAAAAGAACTCCGTTAACAGGAAAGATGACTCCACTTGTAAATCACAGGGCAATCATTGGAAGTGGGGTTGGATAAGCAACACAGCACTTGGCAGTAATTCTTTTTTAAAGGGCGGCTCCTTTTGCTACAGAAGATTCCGTGGTATGTTCATTTCTCTTTTCTTTACCTCGCTTGACACCTTCTCAAGAGTGGGAGTTCAGACAAAAGGAAGCTCTTGTAGCATCCCGCTTAAGATTCTTCTCGTATTGGATTTGGTTCTCTGCCCATTTTCTGTCGGGCTTTCTGAGATCAGAAAGAAATGTGCATACAAATTCTCAGGCTCGACAGTGAACTCTCTGGGCTCCAGACTGGAATTTACAGCTGCCTGAAGACATCTCCATCTGCAGGTCCTGCAGGCATGTCCGACTCAGTATGTCCCAAACAAATTAATTACCCTCCCACACACCCACTCCTCCTTCAGTCTTCTATCTAGGTTAATGCCACTGCCAATGCACTAGCTACAAAATCCAGAAATTTCAGGTCTTTTACTCCTCATTCCATACTCAATCTGATGCCAATTTTTGTGGAGTCACCCTGGTGTAATTTAATGTATGCATTTTTTTTTTTTTTAAACTTTCATTGCCCTGGTGAGGATCCTTCTCTCTGCACGACGACAGCAGCAGCAATCTAGTCAGCCTTCTGCCAGAGTCTAGAGTGTTCTAGAACCTGGAGTGGCCGGTGTCTACACAAGATAAAGAATGGCCGCCCCATGGGGTTGCATGATACTTGCACCTGTCTCACTGCCGCCCGTCTCTCACTCACCGGCTCTTCTGGTTAAATTCCTGAAAGACAAATCGCTTCTTCTGAAAATACGTCAATGACCCCCCCGCTTAACTTATGAAGTGAAGTTCAAAAACCTAAATTTCACCCATTTCCTTTTTCCATGGTAGCTCTCCAAGCATTCTGGGCTCTGTCTAACCACATGAAAGGATAAGCTCCACCCCCCAGATAATACACACTTTTTTAAAAAAGATTTTATTTATTCATTTGACAGGCAGAGATTACAAGTAGGCAGAGGGGCAGTCAGAGAAGAGGAGGAAGCAGGCTCCCTGCTGAGTAGAGAGCCCGATGTGGGGCTCGATCCCAGAATCCTGGGACCATGACCTGAGCCGAAGGCAGAGGTCTTAACCCACTGAGCCACCCAGGTGCCCCGATAGTACACACTTTTTAACTTCAGAGTCATGGAATGTTCTCCGTGAGTTAGGGAAACTTCACTCTTCCTTCCTGACTCAGCTGGAAAGCCACCTTTTTGGTGGAGCTGCCTTACTTCCCCTCTTCTCAGCCTCCTATTCCTCACCACGACCCCACTCACTGTGTCTTCTATGAATTTTATCTGTGATCAGCATGAGCGTCTCGCCACCAGATCATACAGTGCTTGAGAACAGACACTGTCTCCTATTATCAATTCTGAATCTCCAGGAGACTCTGAATGGACTATTAACTAGCCTGAAAATAGTCTTAAATTTTTACTTTAAAAACGTAGTGATTTTTGAAAAAGAAAGCTTATGAAAAAACTCTCTCCCCAAAATACTTAGCAATTTTGTTTGCAGCATACCCAAACAGTGAGCTCCTTCAGCACTCCCATAGTCAATAGACTTTTTAAGGTGTCTGGCAGCTGTTATTCCAGCTGCATGCACCCGCCTCCACCCTAAGAGGTCTGCGTCGACGCCCCCCCCCCCACAACGGCGTTTCTTCCTTCTCCCTAAGCCAGTACAGTCTATATAAGATCATTGCCTAAATTTATGCTGGCTGTTCTAGAGTACTAAATCAGGTGATAAATCAAAATATCAGAAGTCTAAAAATGGAGAAATTGACTTTTATTTATAATTTGAGGATTTTTTTTTTTTTAACTGAAGTCAACACAATATATGCTTGTTCTTTCTGTCCCTGAGACACATCAACAAAATAAGCAGGCGTTCAGGGGCGCCGGGGTGGCTCGGTAGGTTAAATGTTTGTCTGTCTTCTGCTCAGGTCATGATCTCGGGGTCCTGGGATCGAGCTCCATATGGGGTTCCCTGCTTCACGGGGAGCCTGCTTCTCCCTCTTCCTCTGACGCTCCCCTTGCTTATGATGGCTCACTCTCTGTCAAAAAAATAAATAAAATCTTAAAAAAAGAAAAGCAGCTATTTGGATAATTTGACCATTATCCAAATAATTCAAATACTACTCATAGCTGTCTCAATTTTAGGTGAAGTTATGGGGAGGGGGTATTGAGGAAATTATAAAAAGGGATGCTTTGGGTTATGAATGAGCAAAGAATTTACTCAATTTTCAATTCTCCCTCTTCCTCTGACGCTCCCCCTGCTTATGATGGCTCACTCTCTGTCAAAAAAATAAATAAAATCTTAAAAAAAGAAAAGCAGCTATTTGGATAATTTGACCATTATCCAAATAATTCAAATACTACTCATAGCTGTCTCAATTTTAGGTGAAGTTATGGGGAGGGGGTATTGAGGAAATTATAAAAAGGGATGCTTTGGGTTATGAATGAGCAAAGAATTTACTCAATTTTCAATTCAACCTATGGAGGAGATGAAATCTGGCAGGTGGTTTCAAATAGTGCTTTTCTTAGGCTCATTTTCTTCTAAAAATTACTTTAAGAGACTGGGATGTAAAACATTGAGAAGATAAATTAGCATGAATGTGCATATTTTTATATTATAGAAAAAAGTTGCATTATTTATTGTTTAACTCAAAAACAAACCTGAAAAATAAATGGGTATCTTTTCATCTTTCTTCACTGAAGATACATCCTCTTACAGACTAGCTCCAGAGTCTAGAAATCATTATTGTCACTTTACTCAATGATTTTTTTTTTAAGATTTTATTTATTTATTTGACAGACAGAGATCACAAGTAGGCAGAGAGGCAGGCAGAGAGAGAAGAGGGGGAAGCAGTCTCCTTGCTGAGCAGGGACCCCCATGCGGGGCTGGATCCCACGACCCTGGGATCATGACCTGAGCTGAAGGCAGAGGCTTTAACCCACTGAGACACTCAGGTGCCCCTCAGTGATTTCTTCTTATTTCTCTCCCCTTGCTAATCCTGTTGAGTAGTAAACATGCTTATAATGTATAAAAATTAGAGACAAATTAATACTCTCTAGAAAATATTTATTGACACATTTTAATTTTCTTTCCATTTTCTGAGAAATGAACATAATACACAAAATACAGTAAAATGCACTCTCCCCATTTCAAATAAATATATTTTACTCTCGTAAAAAATTTAATAATCTGTGTAATTCACCACAGTATCTTAATCAGTGAAATAAGGCAAAGTATATCTCTAGTTAAATTGTCACTTATTTTAATGATTCTAATGGCAATTTTCTGGAGAAAAAGAACACTATTCTCTGCAGAATTATATTCGGACTTGTAGACTATTGCCTCTTGTTTGGAGAAGAGAAAGATGAACTGATTTTAAAAAGTGTTGAGTGTCAGAAAGGGCCTTAGTTTGGGAGAAAAGTAACATCCAAGATTGTGCTGAATGAACTACATTATGTGTAAGCTTTCTTGTTAATACTTCCTAGAGACCAGACTACATTCTGAATTATAATGATTCCTATGTATCACACGGGCAATTTTTCAAAATTAGTGGTTAAGTATTTAAGTTAACAGTTATGTATGTAATACAAGCCCAAGATGGAATTTTAAAGTTCTATTAACAGGAAAGGTTAAAAATAATGGTGCTATACAGGACAATTTTATCCTTTTCACTCACACTTGTTATTCTTAACATTATAAGAACTGAAATCTATGGAATTTTACAGACTTAACACAGACTCTTATATACACATAGATCCCTGATCAGTTTAAGACAATGTGTTAATTTGTTCTTGTAAGTAATAAGAATATTTTAAGTAGCCAGAAAAAAAATCACATTTAGGTAGTCACCAATCTTCAGAGTTTACTTATGTATAATCTACCCACTCTCAAAAGAATATGTCACCAAATAATATAGTTCATTAATACTGCCTAATTTCCCATGTTAGAAGTTCATTGCTACTTGATATACTAGCAAGTTTTTGGAAGTAAATAAAACTTTACTGTAGCCCCAAATCCATCATAGCTTAACTTGTTTACATGGCTTCAGAAATGTTGGTCAAACTATGCCAAAGTCTAAGCCTCAAAGCATAATTGTGTTCAGTAAAAATCTTATACAGGCTATAAAGTGGGTATTAGATCTGTCCTCAGCATTATAAAGAGCATCAACCATTGTCCAGGGGGTGACTTATAAAATAAAATTTTCCCTCTTTATTTTAAAGGGCAGAAAATTCTATGCTTAGTCATTCCTTTATGGCCACATTTTTATTTCTACACATTTCTGAAACAGATAAGTGTGTGCTCAAAAATTCACAAGTCCAATAAAATGAATTTGTGGTTTCCTTCTCGGACATTCTCTACAATTCCTCCATCTCAAAGTGTGTAGTAAAGCTGTTTGCCATCGATGTGTGTTCAAAGATCCTCGACAGGCTGGGTTTCAACAGTTCCACTGAGTGACATGACATGTGCTGAGTCGTGTCATTCTTCAGGGACATCATCTGGTCTGTCCCAGGCTCCCTTCTATCATAATAAAGAGCCCAGAGCAGAGTAATGGTGAGAATCATAGCCAAGATTTGTGTCACACCAATGGAGACACCCAGAAACCTTAGCACCTGTAGTTGTTTGGTTCCTCTCAAGAAGGAATACATTTTCTTCCCACAACCCTGTAAAAGAGAGAACACAGTATTACTTTGGGGGCGTTACAGAGGACCAAAACAATGAAAACAGCAATCTACATCAGTTCATGGAACCAAACAACTTGAATCATGAAAGTTTAACACAGTGACTCTCGATAGGGAACACCTCTGAGAAATCAGAGGGCAGATGGAGGTGAGCCTGCCCAGGGGATTTTGTTGAGCTCAGTCCTTTTTCTGTCTTCCTCACAACCGGAAATTGAAAACCACTGGCATAAAACATGACTAGAGCAGGGGTTGGTAAACTCCTTTTTTTGTAAAGGGTCAGATAGTAGATCTTTTAGTCTTTGCTGGCTGTATGGTTTCTATGGCAACTGCTTACCTCTGCCACAGTAACCAGAAAACCACCATAGACAGTATGTAAATGAATGCACATGGCAGCGTTCCAACGAAACCTCATGAACAACAACAAAAAAAGCAGTAGGCCAGATTTGGGGCACAGGCCATAGATTGCTGACCCCTGATAAAGAATAATCCAAATTTTCAAACATAATGTTTCCTTACTATTATTTGTGTTCACTGTCAGATGATAGCTCATTTGGTCAGAGACTTTCCCCCAAGGATCAGGAATGTTTGCCCAGTCTACTACTGAAATACGCTGGTGGGTAGAAGTCCATCTCTTCCCTTTCCCCAACTCCACATGCACCCACTTCTTCCCAGTGCCTGCAGAAGTACACTTCTGCGGCCAGGGATGGGGGGTGGGGGGGTAGATTTCTCGTATAACATCAAGTTCTAGTTCCACCAGATAAGGGTTTGAAAGAATCTTTAGCTCCCCTACACACTGAAGACACCTGACTTCATTTGCTTATATTTAGTTTTATGTATAAAAGACTATGGAGTACCTGTGATAGATAGAAGAGAATTCCGAAAAAAAGAGAAGAGGGGGCGAAAAAAAGAACTATAATTAAGGATCATGGGGTGGGTCGGGCAAAGGAAAGGCGGGAGAATGTGACTAACAATTGCCTTAAGATACTTCTCCAGTGAACAAAGCCTGGGGAACATGCCATGTCTCCAACTGAATCCCCACAAAGAAATGATAATTCATTCTTCTAAAGTGAAGTTCATTCTAAATGAAGGTGAAAATCTAGGAAAGAATTTTAGAATGATAAATTTCAAGAATTTTGAAGATTCTGAGATTTTACTCTATTTGGAAGCAAACAATTTCACTTGTCGCAGTTTCATGAACTTCTGGCAGAAGACAGAGACCAGAGACTTTATTACTCATAACAATAGCAACAGCCAGAGTATGTGGCAGTTCCTGGAGATCCGAGGACAACACAGAGACAGCCACATGATGCCTGCATACGCAGCAGGTTGTGTGATGGAGGAGAACCCTCAAGTTTTGGGAGCCCTAATCCAGTAGGCAGTAAACATACTTGTCCTTTGCTTTGAAGAAAGACATTATCTTTCTCATACTACACAGTAAATAAACCCACCCTTTACTCTGGAGGGAGACACTCTCTCTACCTTCAAGGCTGTTTTCTGTGCAAAAACCCTTGAAAAGAGGGGCGCTTGATTGGCTCAGTCAGTTAAGTGTCTGATTCTTGAGTCTGGCTCAGGTCATGATCTCAGGACCATGAGATCAAGTTCCAGGCTCAGCTGGAGTCTACTGTCCCTCTCCCTTTGCTCCTCCCCCTGCTCATTCTCTCTCTCTCTCTCTCTCTCTCTCTCTCATATTAATTAATTAATTAATAGAATTTAAAAACCACCCTTGAAAAGATAGTCCAAAACAAACACATCCAGTGCTTCTATTCACAAGACAAGCAGAAATGCAAGAGAATCATGGAAAATTATCTCCCAACAAGAAGAACTTGACTTTTCAAAACCTTTCTTCTGAGTTTGTGGTAACAGTGTCTCAGCCTGCTTAACCTACTGAGGCAACTACTTAAATAAAAAGAAATTAATAATTAATTTAAAAATTGCCTCCTTGTTTTCTTCTCCAGATTCCACAAAGAACTCAATTAAATAAGGAAAGCAAGACTACTGAATCAGTTTGTTAATTTGTGCATTATACTGGAGAAGAATGAATAACACACAATTCTTAGATTTCCAAAGACACTGATCAGTAACTTCACTCCCGTTAGTCATTTTTCTCAAGAAACAAAAAATCATGTAAAACTAGCCAAAGACATATTTCTGGACAGTTTCCTGGTCAATCATATAATGCAGATTAACAGCAAAAGATAAGCAAAGCATCATCAATTTTACCAAAGAGCAAAATCAAAATATTTAAAATTTAATACTAATTAACACTGGTTTAATAAAATCACTTCTCTGGCCATTTTCCTTTTTTATTATGCATACAAATATGCATGTACAGGCACATACACACATACACGCACAGACTTATTCTATGTGTTACAAAGAAAATTCACCAAAGTTCAAATACTTTTCAAAGAGTTTCCTTCAACTAAGCTCTCAGAGCCAACTCACTCTTATGTTTATGTGTAATTCTAACAAGCATCCTTGCATCTTACACGATAGACTAGAAGATCATGAACCACAGAGCCAGAATTCTGAATTTCAAATCCCTGCTCTCCTACTTATAAGTTATGTGACTTTGGGCAAGTTACTTACTCTCTCTGCTTCAGTTTTCCCATCTGAAAAAGATAATAATAGTGCCTACCTACTTGGGATGGTGGGGAAATTAAGTGAATAAATATACTTAATTCTTAGAGTGGGGTCAGTCCATAGTAAGAGTCCAGGGCTTGTCAGTTTTGATCTGATGCGTTGGCCACTGAGTATTCATGGAACAGCCCTTGCTCCCAAGAGCCGTGGGGGCTAATGCTGTTTTTCAGGACAGTGAAGTCATGATCTAAAATGATTTTTTGTCACTCAGACATTAGATCACTACCTTCTCATGAAGCAGAGAGGGTCACATTAAAGTGAGTTAAACTGAAAAGGTTTAGCTTCAAACATATGGAAAATTAATTTATATGGATACATTATTTAACCTCACTGCCAGTACCAGATCACCAGATCCATCTTTAGAAAAAAGAAATTGATACAAAATGGCTGTGGCTTATGTTTAGTTAATTCCTTACCTATATTCTCAGTACTTAGAAAAAAATGGATGTTTAATAAGTAAATAAACAGTTAGAATAGACATATAAATAATCTTATAATAATTAAAATAAACTTGAGAATAAAATGTAAACCATCCAAGAAACACATACGGTGATGCTTCAATCCTGTGAAATGCTTTAAGTCGATTATCGCTTGATTTTTACCTTTTCAGTAGTCATTGCTATTTAAATTCTACCCAGATCATCTTCTTTTTCTTTTGGGGCACAATGTTATGAATGAGGCAGCGTTATCATGATATATAGGTCTTCCTATTAGCATAAGATCTCCTACCCCTTTTGAATAATTCATTCTAACTTTAAAAAGCTATAGGAAAGGTAATGTTTCTTTTTCCAATCTGTGAGTAAAATCAAGCAGAGACTGATAACTACAGTCTATTGTGTTTTCATATTTTGGTTTTGGGGAGAGTCTGTTCTAATTATATTTTAAACAACCACGTTTACAAAAAAGGGGTAGTAAATTATATCATCTGGGATGGTTTGGGAGATGTGATATACTAGTTAACACTGAATGTGCTAGAGTGGTAGGGGACTTTGGAATTAATGAGCTCAACTTTTTAACCTTTAAAAATATGGTTAAAAAGCACTTCCAGAACAACATCAGCAAAACTGGCAGAGAAAGGGCCCTCAATAGTCTCTCTTCCATATAAGCAATGAAAGAACTAGCAAAATCGACTTTTTTAGAACTTTGAAAATTAACGAAAGTCTGTACCAATCTGAGGAGCATTATTCAAGAAAAGTACCTAAGTCTCAGTCAGATAGGCAAGCTCTGTCACATTTTAATTAGCTCTCTCCTATCCCCTCTACCCAGCCCTGCAGTAGCCTTGAAAATCAACAGCCCGTAATTATAGTGAAAACCAGTGGCCTGGAAGCCAGAGGCAACAGAATAGGATGGGAGCCCCTTCAAAGCCCCATCCTCAGAGAATTGTCATTATGTGTCCTATCTCGAGGTTCCCTGGAAGACCTCACTTGCAAGCTGTTTTTCTCTGAACCTGAGTTGGAGCACCACCAGCCCAATAGCCTTTTCCCTGAGGGTGTTTGTCAAAAACAACCAGAGGAACACTGAGGTTGCCTGAGGCAGCGCATAATAACTGCACACGAGGAGCAAGCCAAAAAGCTTAAAAAGAAAATCTGGGGGAATGAGAAGTCCCCAGAGGCCTTCACAAAGTTCTGGGATACTTGTGGGGATCTGCAAAGTTACACACCTGAGTTGAGCGGTGCTGCTGCCCAGGGCTATGTCCATGCTTAGGAAAGACCCGAAGGCACTAAGATCTTACCTCTGGCTAAATTTGAAGCTCTGTGCACCCTTGCCAGAGACTGGGAGGCTTACTAGCTCCAGGTAGCAACTGACCCCTACATTAACTGAGCAGACTTCAGTGGCCACACATGACAAAGAATACAGAGTTCACAGAATTCGTTCAGGAAAGTTATTAAGGAACAAGAAAACAACAACCACAACAAACTCTGGGGTAATTATTTAAAAGGTCTAGTTCTCAACAATAACAAAAATTACAAGATGTACAAAAAATAATAATAATAACAAGAAAGGATGGGTCATATACACACAGAAAGAACTTTCAAAGAAAATGTACTTGTAATGAAAGGAATTCCCTGCCTCAAGAGACATCCTGTCCACATTTGAAAACACTAATACTTCAACGTTTCCTTATCGGAACCTGTCTTCTTCTTCTTCTTCTTTTCTTTTTTCCATTTTTTTAAAGACTTTATTTATTTATTTGTCTGAGAGAGAGAGCGAGAGAGCGAGCAGCAGGCAGAGAGCGAGCAGCAGACTCCTGCTGAGCAGGGAGCCCAATGCAGGACTCGATCCCTGGATTCTGGGATCATGACCTGAGCCTAAAGCAGACGCTTAACCAACTGAGCCACCCACGTGTCCCTGGAACCTGCCTTCTGAATAAGATGTGTTGGTCCTGGTTCTGCTCTCCAATGATCTCTTTTCCATAAAGTGGAGAGCAGTTATCTGAAGCCATCACTTTCTCTTGAACTACTCTCTTCTCCAAACTAAATATTCCTATTTCCCTCAAGTTTTCTAAATATATACACTGCATCAGCCTACTGAGCTCTTTCTGGATTGTGCTGATTTGGTCAATGTTACTCTGAAAATAACACTGATTTTTAACTTTAAAAAACTAGAAAATGCAGTACAATGTTCAGACAACCAAGACTGTTGTAAAGGTTTGGATTCCAAGCAAAAAGCTTTTCAGGTTCCCGAGCAGTGTGGACGTGAGATTATATCATATGACACAGAGTCAGGACCTAGTCTCCTTCCGGATCTCAGGTCATAATCCCTAAAGACTATTTCCACATGGAGGTGGGCGATGGTTGCTTATTCAAAGCGAACGTCTTAGGTTCCTTAATTTTTTATAACAATAGGTCAGCCCTATCACTACCTCACTTAGTTTAAAAAGCACATAGATAACCCCTCAAACCAGATAGAATTTTAGTATTTAAGTTTGTCATTAAAATTCGTTAAATAGAGGGGGTTGCCTGGATGGCTCAGTCAGTAGCATTTGCCTTAGGCTCGATTCATGATCCCAGGGTCCTGGGATGGAGCCCTGCTCAGGGAGCCTGCTTCTCCCTCTCCCTCTCCCTCTGCCCTTGCCCCCTGCTTCGGCTCTCTCTCACTCCCTCTTTCTTCCTCTCCAATAAATAAGTAGAATCTTAAAAAAAAAAAGAATTCCTTAAGTACAAATCTCTCTATACTGAATACAATTCTATATTTTCTGATGATGACCAGAAGGCATTGTAGCAACTTGCCGCATATCAAGCTTCATGCTGAATATCAGTGAATCATTTACACAATTACTTAAAGTTAGAGATTAACTTTCCAAAAGAGCATTCCTCTTCTTGAAGACAGTGTTTTCCCAGATTCCTGTATAAGCACTGTGCATAAGCACCGCCCTCCTCCGCCACTCTAGAGGCTTCGTAGAAAGAGCTCCAGGGCTGATGGTCCCTTCCACACATCATCCTCATCAAAGAGATTCAATCTGAACACAAGTTGGGAGCTTATTTTCAGCCAGTCAGATAGTCATACTTAAGGTTTACACTTTTCAGTGAAACTTGGACACTGTTGTTGAAAAACAAGACACCAAGTCTAGAGAAAAAAAAAAAAAATACAGATGTGCCTCTCTATACATTCTATTGTACTATTCATAGAGACTTAGTTGCATAAACAAACATTTCTGTTGAGTGAGTCAAAGAGGAAACAGAAATGTTAGAGTTCAAAACTGCATTCCATTTCACAAAGGGGGTTTTATTCCGAATTGGAAAGAACTGAATTATACTTACTTGCTTTTCTCAAAATAAAATACTCAAAGTTGATTTACCTTGAATATTTTTCTTCCTAAACATTAATAACTACATTAATAACTTCAGAAAATTCAAAGGTATGAATAAACATAATGGCTAACCTACTTTACTTGCTGAAATATTAAAATTCTGGTGAACTGTCAATTATAAATAATAACAGTACCGTTTTATCAGAGAAAAAAAAATCCCTAATCCCCCCATTTCCTAGAATCTGTTGGAAGGCATGTCAGGAGAGCTCATTTCCTCTGAGGAAATGATATACTTGAAATTAGGCTCTGATCTATCTCCAAAATGATTTTCTAAAATTGGAAGAACCCCTTGGCTCTTTAGTACTCAATATTCACAGCCCACATTAAAAAAATTAGGCAGACTTGTAATCAGCTTATGAAGATAAGGTATAAATAAAATCTAGGTGCCAATATATGCCAGTATTGATATTTTTCTAATGGATGTTTGGTAATGACTTTAAAGTTTGAAATGACTGTGTTATTTATCAGGTACAAATATATAATCTTCAGCCTTATTTCTTCTAAAATCAAAAAAACTGAATGCAGTTCATGAGTCCATGAGATTTACACACAGGTTGGACCAAATGTTCTCCACTGATAACCATAAATGTTGCAGGGGAAGAAATGTTTCTTCAAAAAAAAATTAAATAGCAAGTAATAAAATTCACCATGGGACTTCCTCTTCTCTTAAGAGTAAGGTTAAGCAAACCCATGCATAGGAAATGCAGTAGAAAAAGTCTTCCTATTCCTTTTTTCAAAAGATTTAATTTTAATTTTTTTTTTTCTTTTGAGAGAAAGACACAGCAGTGCTAGAGCATGAGAGAGGTGGGGAGGGACAAAGGCAAGAGGGAGAAGCAGGTTCCCCTCTGAGTAGGGAGCCCAACTCTGGGCTGATCCCAGGATGCTGGGATCAGGACCTGAGCGGAAGGCAGACACTTAACCAACTGAGCCACCCAGGCACCCAAAGTCTTCCTGTTTCTTAATGACAGTCCCTCATACCTTGTTTCTTTCTTACAATATTCCCATTGCACAGACAGAATCACCAAATGTAAAAGATTGCATGTACAGAACATTTTTCGTTTTTACAAAAAGACATGGTTGTAAAGAGACTCTAGAGTCAGAAAACCCAGACAGCGCCGTCCTGGCCGGTGAGGCCCCCTCCAGCAGCGAGCTCTCCCTGCCTGAAGGAGCACAAGCACATTTCCAAGCTCCTATTTCAAACAGTGTCTCTCATTGGGCTCTCATTTGGCCACCTAAATTTCAACTGTAAGAAGGGGGAAGGTGTTAAAACAAGGGAGTGGGTAATCACGTGACGTCCCCAAAAACCTTGACCTGAAAATCTACTTTCAGCAAGCACAAATACATATAACCAGAAAATACATACTATTCTTCTATTTACTCTCAGAACTGGGTGCAATTTGGCTGGTTAAAAATCTAATCATAGATCGTTAATTGTTCTATTTACTTTAATAAATACATTCATAACTTACATTTATCGTCATTACTGTCACTAGCTACCACCACGCATTGAAGATTTGTGTTTATTATTTGCCAAGTGGTTTGCTGAGAGTTTCTCATTAAGAAGCTCCATTTATCTTTGTACTACTAGAATGAGGTAGGTACTGTTATTATCTCATTCTACAAATAAAGACATTGTGGTTCACCAAGGAAAAAGAAGCTACAAGCACTCAGCTTGTCCCTCACCAGGTATCCCACATCTCCAAACTTTAGTGTCTAGGGGCGTCTGAGTGGCTTAGTGGGTTAAGCCTCTGCCTTCAGCTCAGGTCATGATCTCAGAGTCCTGGGATCGAGCCCCTCATGGGGCTCTCTGCAAAGCAGGGAGCCTGCTTCCCCCTCTCTCTGCCTGCCTCTCTGCCTACTTGTGATCTCTCTCTCTCTCTCTCTCTCTGTCAAATAAATAAAATCTTTAAAAAAAAAAAAACTTTAGTGTCTAAAAATACGGAGTTTGGAGTCATATAGATCTGATCTCAGTCACTGACAAGCTATGACACGGGGTTGGGTCACTTAGCCTCATGTGCCTCACTTTTCTCATCTGTAAAATGGAGTTAATAATACTGCTCCTTCAAAGAAACATTTTAGAGCTCAAATAAGGCCATGCATGTTTACAGAGCTCTATCACCGTGTATCTTATTTGAAAAATCCAAGGTGTGCTTTCCAATCCCTAATTTACTTTATCTTTCAGCTATGACTTATAGTATGTCATGTCAACAGGCGCTGTTCTAAGGGTTTCACAGATGTTAATTCACTCTCAAAACAAAGCCTGAGCAGGGTACTTTGGTTATCCGCATTTTGCAGCTGAGAAAAAAAACAAAAACAGAAACACAAAAACCTTGCGCAAGGTCACACAGCTAGTAAGGGGCAAGAGAAGATTTAACCTCCAAAGTCTCCACCTCTGAACCAGGCTTCTTCACTAAGGAAACTCGTTCCAGGACACTGCTTTCCATTTCTCCTCTGCCCCCAATAGGTGGGTCTCCCATAGGGGGTGCATTTCCCAACCTTGTCCTCCAGTGCAGATCTCACACCATCTCTCTGTGGGACCTCATCTCCCGCCATGCACTCACTGCATCATCTACACTGACAATACCTGTAAACTGTTAGTCCCCCTTCCTTAGTTTTTCTCACTAGTGATTCTTCACAGTAATCAGTGTCCTCTGCGGGAACACAGCCTCCCAGCCGGAGACCCCACTTCCCGGCCTCCCTTGCATCTAAGCAGCGCCAACTGAGCCTTCCCAACGGGAGCAGAGGCGACCAGAGCTGCGATGCATGTGTTGGATGCTCTCCTTCCCTCGCGCTCCTTCGACCCCCAGACTGGAACTGGAGAAAAAGAGGAGCAATTTTGGAAGACAGGTATTATAAAAAGATGAAGCTGTCTCACCATCCTGGGTCTCTGGATGACCCCATGCAGCAGAGTTGCCCAGCAGCCTGTCCCCCGTCCCCTCCCCCCCCACCACCAGTTTACGGTTTATGAGACAAAAATAGACTCCCACCCTATTCAACTCATTGCATTTGGAAGCAGCTCTTTCCCTGTATAGTCCACGCAAAATGCACATCTCTGCCCAAATTAGGTCTACGGCGTGCCACCTAATCACTCCCATGGCTCGCGTGCAACCGTTTCCTAGCTCTGTTCCCCGCCTGGAGGCCCAGTCCTCCCCTCCTCTCTGCTTCACAATGCCCACAGAATGATTCGGAAGCACAGACCTAAAATTGTTACTTTGGGACGTACTTCTCTCAGGTCAAAATATTATAAATGGCTTTCTTCTGCGTCAAAACTCTAAAGGCAACATTTGCAAGCCTTCATTAACGGGGCACAAGAAGAAAAGTGGAACAGTGAAGAGGGAACAGGAAACCTACAGTGGATCCATGTCCGAAAGAGAGGGAAAGAAAAGAAGAATCCATGTGTATACCTGAGGCAAAACTGGCAGAACGGTTAGAAGCCCGATTAGATCAAGCGAAGCCCGGAGATGAAAGGGATTTTCCCCTACCAAGCACTAACGGGTCCTGCAGGGCTCTGGATGATAGAACAGACATCACCCCAAGTCAGAGGCAATCCGACCCCCACCGGCAGGTGCTGAGGAGATAATGGAGTCAGCCAAGAGGCAGGAGGGAGTGTCTTTGACTTCCTATAAAAGAACCCCGAGAATAGAACTTCTTGGGGATAGTCCATCTAAATAACCACGGAGCCTGAAAGCTGCCTACCATTTACTATCTGGGCAGGAGGTCGTGTGTGTGTTTATCTGAGAAAGGAGTTTCATTATTAATAAATCAGAATCCTGTGACTACTCAGGGCTAAGCCTTCTTTTCATAATAATGCCTCAGATTTGTGAACGTGCTTGCCTTTCTGTTTGGAAACTACTCACAGGATTCAGCATAAAATGCCTGCGGTGGCCGGGCAGACAGGGCTCTTCCTCATGCACCTCCTACCTCGTCCAGCCCTGGCAGGGGGCCCTCCTCGCCCCCCCGTGCTCCAGCTGAGTTCCAGCCCTAACTTCGCACCATGGCCCCTTCTCTTGCAATACCCTCTTCGGCCCATGCCTTCCAAATATTTTCTGCACGTGACTAGCACCTGTTTATCTCAATGAATGACGAGCCCCTCTATGTGTTCGCATTGCATATCTCTAACCATGGCTGCGTCCTTGGCATCAACTGCTCTCAGTTCAAATGTCATTCCTAAAAAAGTGGGTTCCTAACCATTCTAAGTAGCTCCCTCGCCAATAAAGCCAGCCTCCAGCATATGACCCTGTTCAGAATCTTCAAAATGCTTTTACCACTACATGAAATTATTTTTTATTGCTGTTTTTAATCTTGCTAAATATTTATCATCCTAACTAGAATATAAATTATACAGGACAGATTTTTATCTGCAACATTCTTGGCTGTATCCTCAGCCTTTATAACAGCACCTGGGGCCCAGGAGTCTCTCACAAAACATTTGACTTCATGAGTGTGATGGAACCAAACTGTTGATCAGAAATAGTTTCATCTGTGACTTTTACAACTACACGTCTCTACAAGTGTGTAGCTCATTACAGGTATTGGAGGACCTGTGTACCAAACCCAACAATACTTCTGATGGGAATGTTTCTAAAATGTGCAATTGCCGCTGTATTTCTGCTCTGTCATTTTTCACAGGTTTCAAAAGTGTCATAAAACATTATTGGGTCAGGGACCATGCAGGCCACCAGATGGTTGCGAATGATTTATTTCCTTGATTTCAGACTACTGAAGAAAGATTGCAGGAAGAAAGCCAGTTCTTATCTCTGAGCTTACAGAATAGGAAAGATAAAAGGGACCTTGAAGTTCATCTAGTCCAGATCCACTTTTAATTTAAAAACCCATTCTACCCGCCAATGACATGGTTATCTGACCTTGACTTTAATATTTTTAGTGATGAGACACTCATTATTTTACAAGAGAACCTGTGTCACAATCGGACGGATTTTGATGAGCAAGGTCTTCCTTCTATTGATTCAAAATTTCCTTCCTCTAGCGTCTGGCCCTTGGAGCAACAATGAGTAAGTCTAGTTCCTGTTCTGAGTGATGAACTTTGAAATATTTGAAGACATCTAAAATATCTCCCCTTAGTCTTTGCTACTTCGGAACAAGCAACATAAATACCTCCAGCTGTCCCTCACTTGTCCCTCCCTCTAGACCCCTCATCTTCCAGGTGGATGGTCTCTGGGCACTCTTCAATTAGGAAACATATGTTCTCCAGGGCAAAGTAGAATTAAATCTTATTTTTAATGATGGATTTAATTGTACTTGTGCCATAAAGCTACTAAGTGATCCACTTTGGTAAGTCAACTATGCATATAATTATGCACTATATTATTACCAATACCAGCATCTGTTATTAATTATAAAATGTAAAAGCAGACTTACTCTGATATAATGAACCTCCATCTCTGCGAGAAGTCTGTCTACAGAACATCTCGTAACTGAAAATGCCAGCTTGCTACTGAAAGTCTTTTGATGAAAAAGCCTTTCAAATAGTCTGGTTCCTCAACTGGCATGCACACAATCCTGTGGCCTCTTTCAATCTCGAAATTCATGGATTAAGCAATTATAGACAGTCCCAAAGTAAGGCATTCCAGGACAAATACTACTCGTGGAAATAATCTAAGACAAACTAGTAAAAACAAATTGCATTTTGACAGCAAGAAAATCCTATCAGATGTTTAACTGAATGCTTTCCAACTAAAGAAAGTACAATCAAAGTGACTCTGTCCATATTCAGACTTTATGGGAAGATCTGGTAAATGGATTCATTTTTTGCCATTCTTATCAATGCCAGTTGTAATCATATTATCAATATTAATCACTAAAGAAGGTAGAGATTATTATATATGGTGGTGTAGCCCAGTGATTTCCCATATTGACTTGCCATTCCTAAAAACTAACAAAAGTTCACACTAGGAAAGTGGATAGGTTTCCATTCACATCTATACTGTAATCACCTGTGTCTTTAAAACCTAGTGGTGAGTTATAATACATTTGAATATCCACAATTGTTTTTGCATTTAATAATATCTTGGAAATATTAAGCACTGTTTTATTGTGTTTTCTGTTTTCTGGAATGAACAGGGCTTTCACTGTTGAACTTGTTAGTTGACTATCCTTATTTCAGACTTTGAGAAGAAAAGACGTAGCATAATCATGAACTCAGAGACATTGACCCAATTATTCTTTGGTTATCTTTTCAAATAAACAACCTGAGTGATTCAGTTGTTTCAACAATTTTTGTTATGAGTTGAGCTGTGTTTCCCCCAAATGCATATGTTCAGGTCCTAACCCCCAGAACCTCAGGATGTGATCTTATTTAGAAATGGACTCATCACAGATGTAATTAATTAAGTGGAAGTTGTACTGCAAAAGGTTAGTTCCCTAAAGCAATAGGACTGGTGTCCTTAGGAGAAGGTAAAATCTGGGGACACACTGAAACAGGGAGAATTGCATGTGAATGTGAAGGCAGAGTTCGGGGTGATGCTTCTACAACTAAGGAAGAGCAAAGATTGCATCCAAGCACCTGAGGCTGACAGATGGGCACTGAACTGATTCTCCTCACCCCTCTCAGAGGGAGCCAAGCTTGCTAACACCTTGCTCTCAAGCCTTCGAGCCTTCAGGACCACAAAGCCACAAAGACCTGCTGTTTAAGTCACTCACTTGGTGGCACTTTGTTACAGCAGCCCTAGGAAACTAACACAATTCTGAGTCTCTTAAAAAAACACTTGGCACGCTTCTCTGTGGCATGTCTTCGGAGCCCAAAGCACTTTATTTTGGATATGCTTAATGAGGCACAGTCTTGTCCTCTGAGATGAATTTTTTAACAGCCAAAAGCTACTCGTATCTAAGATATAAAGAAGATAGATGATTTGTGTACATAATCCACCATCTTCTTCAAATAATTCACACCATAAATTAATGAAAGTGATTTCTGTGCAACTCTGCAACTGATTTTGGCAGCCTAAAAGATGGTTTGAACAATAATAGTATTTCTAGGGAAAAATGTATAACGTCCTAAGGTCTTGAGATAGGTATAAAAATGCATGTTTTATAAATCATGACATTCTGTTTTAAAGTTTCACTCTTCATAGCTATATTATATATACGTGTGTGTGTATGTGTGTGTGTGTGTGTGCGCGCGCGTGCATGTGTAGGTATGGATGACATATTATGCAGTAGGAGTTTTTATGTTATAGTAAGCCAGAGTTTTTCAATACTGTTTTCTGATATCCAGATGCTTGACTGGAGATGTTTCTGGGAAATGATCCCAGCCCCTCAGCCCGAGAGCTCCCTTCCATCTGATTTGCCTTTTGCCCTTCCATTCTAGCCCGAGTCTGCAATGAAATTTTCTGTAATGTGGCCATGTCTTATATCTGCATTGCCTAATACAGAAGCCGCTAGTCTCAAGTGGCCTTTAAGCATTTGAAATGTAGCTATTTCAACTAAGGAAATGACATTTTCATTTAATTTAATTTTGATTTAAATAGCCATGGGTAACTACTGGCCACTGTACTGGATGGTATAGTTCTAGATTTTAGTTTGAATTCAGATTCTACTGCTAACAAAGTTCAAAAACTCACCACTAAACATGAAGGAGTAGGAGAACTTCTGATAATAAAGGAATAACTGATGATTTGGATAAATTCTCCCAGAAAACACAGACATGCAACTTTCTTGGGCATGGGATGACTGATTTTAAACCCAGTGAGCATCTAACTCCATTCAATCTGCCAACTACAACTAACATCGCTGTTCCTTATTAGCCAGTAGGGGGAGCTGAAGAGTAGAGGACAGAATTTTCCCTGGAGAGCGGTATTGATTATTTTTTTTCCCTACATGTGTTTTAGTGGAGGCCCTAAAATACATATCGTGTTTGGGAACTCCCAGCCTTGTCTTCCTGAATATGCAGAGTTCTTTACATACCCCTCATGGACCTATTTTCAAAGGATCCTTAGGAGGCAAGAGAAACTGGTTCTAGACAATACAGTTTAAAACCCAGTTGAGTCTAAACATGGTCTTTTCCAATTTCCTTTGTTCACATGTGATAAGGTTCGGATTTTTATACTGATTTTTAGCTTTATGCTGTTTCTCCACATAACAGAGAAAAATTTCAAGGGTCTTTGTATTTAGAAGAGGAGAATTTCATGGCCATGTTGTTGATCCTTTATTTAAAAGTCATTATAAGAAAACTCGTATACATGATACGTTAACCACATATGACCTTACCTCTTGATAAAGGTCACTGAGATCTTCCTGGTGGGCCTGTTTGGAACATCCTGGGAATTCCCTAACACAACAGGAATCCGGGGGCCAGTCCATCTCTGTCATTTCCAGCCAGTCAGTGAAGTACACCACTCCACAGCACTTAAACTGCAAAAGAATGACTGGTCAGGCTCAGAAACTACACAAATATTTTCTTAACTTACAGAAGATTAAACGTTAGATTTCTTGAATTTTTGTACCCAGAGCTAAAACTCACTTCTGTCATCACCTAAAGATATGTGTACGTTCTATACTGACGACAGAAATGTGGCAAAGGGCTCCATAGCGGAACAATTCCGAACAATAATGCTTATAACCCAAGAAATCAGATGAGGCATGGCTGAGTCTCCCCCAACTGTACAATCCTCTCTAAGTGATCATACAGCAACAGAGTCATTATGCACAGTAACAATTAACTGGATTATTACAGTTCTCATTAAACCTCTGGCCACGAAAGAACAGTTGATCAATCTGTTTGTGTATCACCTACTTACCAATTTAACTGCTTAACAAATTCAAAGATTAAAAGTTTTTGTAATCTCTGGAGAAAGAGTTATTGACCAAAACCACACATCACAAAAATGACCCAACTTGAATTCATTAACCAGTAGATTTTCAAAAATGTTTGAGACACAAACTCGAGTTTAGCAACCACATTTTTATTTCACTGAGTGAGTCTTGAAATAAAGTATTGTATTCTCTCACCATAAATCCCGAAGAAAAGATGTGCCTTTAGCTTGAATGAAATTGGATTCAAGAAAAACTACACTGTCTTCTGTTCTTTTTTGTCTCATTTCACCAAGTTTTAACAAAAATTTTCTCTGGCCAAAGTTTAGAAACACTGCTTAAGGACATATGTAGATTAGATTCAGAATAATTAACCATGATAATTTTCTGCCCTTGGGTGGAGGGAGTTACTCTTCCATATAGTCAAAAACAAGAACTCTGGGCAATCACTGAGAAGATCTTTGCCAAGAGTGACTGGCTCTACAAATTATGTAGCCCCACAGACCAATCTGTGTCCAGGATTAACACCGTATCATAAAATATCACAATCCACCATTTCAAAATCCAACTAAAATCAGCTATGGAGAATTCTGAACTTCTTGTGTAAAATGAAACAAAGAAAATACGAAAAATGATTTTATATTTTTCATTTGCCTAAATATCTAATTTTTAAAAAGAAAACACCATTTTAAGAGGATTATAAATGATGAACTACTGGTGTTATGAGTAATACTAAAATTTTCAGAGAAACATTTTTTATATTTTTAGTATTTTCCTTTTATAAACTTGCTCTAAAAGCTACAGACATGCCATAAACATCACACATTAACTCAAACATAATTTAACATCATGCATTTCACATAAGTCATTGAATATCCATAAAAAACATATGTAGTTAAAAAGACTTCACTTTCTAAAAATCATAAACTACTACATTTCCAAGCCAGGCTTTTTAAGTCCTTGCACTCAGAGAACACCTACTTCTCTCATTTCCTAAGGACATGTGTTTTCCTATGTTGATGACAAAAGTACAGTTCTTGGAACTCAAACTCCATCCACAATAGAACAGCCCATTTATCTGGCCTCGTCAAGAAATGAGGGGCTCCACAGAAATGATTTTTCCAAATAACTTAAGCATATCATGTTCAGTGTCAGATTTTTTTTTCTTTTAATAAGTCACTGAGATATTTTTTCTTGTTACATAGTTGTTTTTGTCAACAGAAGATAGTAGATTGGCAGTGAAATTTTCCCTACAACTCCCCTATGTGAACCCACTATTATGCCACACACATGACCATGATCTACATCTCCTTGCAGTTTTCCCACCTCCTTTAAAATCACATTATGAGATAAAGCCATTCTTGCTAGCATCGTGTCAAACTGGAAAAAAAATACCGCCACCATTTAACCTACAGCGGAAGTGAGGTTTTCACAGGCCAAACAACTTGCGGAGACCACAGGCTAGTGTGTGGCAGAGCCTATTTATTTCAAAGCTGGTTCTCCAACCATTAAGTTAAAATAAACAAGTAAATACATTTTTTTTAAAGATTTTATTTATTTATTTGACAGACAGAGATCACAAGCAAGCAGAGGCAGGCAGAGAGAGAGGAAGGGAAGCAGGGTCCCTGCTGAGCAGAGAGCCCAATGCAGGGCTCGATCCCAGGACCCCGGGATCATGACCTGAGCTGAAGGCAGAGGCTTTAACCCACTGAGCCACCCAGGCACCCCAAGTAAATACATTTTTAAAAATCAGTTTTTTAGAAAGATATTTAAAAAGATCCCTAGGGTTCATCTGAGAGTCCTTGACAGTGAGGTCCATGCCCAGAAGTGCACTGAAGGAGTCATCAGGACAACTGGGGCCTGATGAGGTCACTTTTAGCTCTACAATTTATTGCAGGAGCCAGGTGTTGTGAGCGGAATTGTGTTCCCTGCCCCCAAAATTCATGTTGAAATTCTAGCTCTCAAAATGTGACCATATTTGGAGATGGGATCTTCACAGAGGTAATTAAATTAAACCAAGGTCACAAGGATGGGCTCTAATCCCATATAATGGATGTCCTTATAAGAAGAAGAAATTTGAACACAGACACATATAAAAGAAAGACAGACAAGGAGAAGTTCTTCTCCTTGTGAAGACACAAGGAGAAGACTGCTCTCTACAAGACCAGGAGAGAGGCCTCCAAAGAAATCAGCCCTGCACACCTTGATCTCGGACGTCTAGCTCCCCAAAATGTAAGATGACACATTCCTGTTGTTTCAGCCACCCAGTCTGTGATCATTTATTTTGGCCGCAGCCCTGACACACTAGCATGGGAGTCTGTAAAAAATCCGTTCAGGGTGCCCAGAGGTCATCATCCTCCTTTTGTGTGAAATAGGTCTATGATATGGAGGAGGGAACTTACCACACAATAAAGCTAAAAACATACATACTATCATTTGCAATGTTATACATTGTCTATCTAGATGGAGCCCCTTGAAAAAACTTCTTTTTTATCATGGTCTACATCAGAAACCCCAGAAAATAAAGAAAATCTGAGCAGCTTCTATCCAGGGCAATAGCTGAACACAGCTTACTATAAATTCCCTAATGTCTCATCTATTTTCCCTTCATGTTGTTTTTAGTACAAATGAACGGTAAACAAACAAAGCCAGGAAGCATTTAAATAAATAGGAAATCTGTGTTACAATGATAATTTTCACCATCTCAACAACGGTAACACAAAGAGCCAAATTTGGCCATTATCCTGGACTGAAACCTCTGCCCATATCCCAGATAGAGTAACTGGGCAGAGAGTTGGATATTCATCCTGTAAGACACTGACTCTCACATGTCTTGTGGCTCAGCTCAAAAACGATGGGAAAGAAACAGGTATACTTGGTCACCCAGGAATCTCCAATCACAAGGAAACTGCTTGGGAGAAGAGCTTGGTTTGAAGCCATACCAGTGGTGAACTTCAAGTCACCAGATTTTAAAAATCTACATATAGTCCGTGTTTGAGAAGATGAATGCATGCGGGGCTCTATGGAACTTAGGAAGAAAAGCAAAAAGAACCTATGCTTTATCATGCTATCGTCAATAAGCGTAAGCTAAATGAGATCAAACCCACAATCCCATTTAATCTTCTCAAAAACCCAAGAAGGCAAGTACTGGTCTTATCCCTAGTTTACAGATGAGGAGACTGAGGCTGAAAGAAGCTAAGGAAATTATAGAGGTTCATGGACTAGTAAGCAACAGAGCCAGAATCTGAACCAAGATCTTTCTGACTAGAAAACTCATACTTTTAATGATATACTGATGCTTAATTCACAAACGAGAGCCAGTATTTTTTAAAACATTGTAAATGTTTAAAATAAAGACAGCTCTAAAAGTCATGAAAACTTATCTCCTCAAATAAAACTTGGATGTTTATCAAGAAACGTTCAGAAAGGGGCGCCTGGGTGGCTCAGTGGGTTAAGCCGCTGCCTTCGGCTCAGGTCATGATCTCAGGGTCCTGGGATCGAGTCCCACATTGGCTCTCTGCTCGGCAGGGAGCCTGCTTCCCTCTCTCTCTCTCTCTGCCTGCCTCTCTATCTACTTGTGATTTCTCTCTGTCAAATAAATAAATAAAATCTTTAAAAAAAAAAAAAAAAGAAACGTTCAGAAAGAGGAAATTTCACAGTAGTTTAGCAAAATGGCTTTTAAGAAATTCTTAAAATATACGTGGACCACGTGAAATGAAGGGGAAATGGTAAATACAGGAAGAAAAGCAGGGCATGGTGTCACTTAAGGAATTTCTCAATAAAGAATTACATCAGTGGTAACTGAATCACAGGCTTAACTTTTCAGTGCAGAGAAAATGACCAAAGCCAAAGCTTTGAACATGTGCTTTGAAAGTATGCCACTTATTCCATACCCTCTACCTCAGAAGTTGTAGCACTTACCTCTCTCTGGAAAAAATTCCAAGCATGAGTAAGCCACCGGTATCTAGGTAAGCCATAATTTGTCATTCTGGCTTTCAACGTGACCATGTCTGACCACTGAACCGGGACCTGGAGATAACAAACAAAATATCACAACTGGAACACACAAACACACACATTCAGACACACAAACATTCCCATATTCCCAAAAACAATTGCTCCCCCACTCATACACATATTGGAATGTATTGCAATTAAGAAATACTATTTTAGGGCGCCTGGGTGGCTCAGTGGGTTAAGCCGCTGCCTTCGGCTCAGGTCATGATCTCAGAGTCCTGGGATCGAGTCCCGCATCGGGCTCTCTGCTCAGCGGAGAGCCTGCTTCCCTCTCTCTCTCTGCCTGCCTCTCCATCTACTTGTGATTTCTCTCTGTCAAATAAATAAATAAAATCTTAAAAAAAAAAAAAAGAAAAAGAAATACTATTTTAAAATTTGTATTTGTTTGCGGCCTAAATTAAGCTCAAGGTTATTAGCTACTTATGAAACACTCTCTATGTGTAGATGTTTGCAGTAAATGAGGAAGTTCTTTACATTAAGAAAAGAAAAAAAATAGCATCATTTAATGCCCATGTCAAGCTGAAGGAAATCACAAAACAAGTGGTTTACTGTACGTCCTACATGTTTGGCTGAAGAGCTCCTCATAATAAATGATCCCAGCCCAGAAATGCCCTTGGATCTGATTCCATAATGCTATGGAGTCAGTCTTTGAAGGGACTGCAGGGGGCCCTGCGTGGCTCAATCAGTTAAGCATCTGCCTTCGACTCAGGTCATGATCCTGGAGTCCTGGGATAGTCCTGGATGGTCCTGAGATGGATCTCCGTGTCCTGCTCCCTGCTCAGCCTGGAGTCTGCTTCTCCCTCTGCCTCTCTCCATGTTCCTGCTCTCGCTCTCTCTCTCTCAAATAAATACATGAAACTTTCCTAAAAAATGAAGTGACTGCAGATTGTAGTACCAAAAATAAAGGGATAGGAATTAAGAACGGAAAGAATTCAGCTCAAGCCGTGCCTCGTTCTTTCCCCAAACTGGATTTGGGGTGCACGCTAGAAATTTATGAAGAATACCTCACAAATTAAAGCACTTTTTGTGCTTCTAGACCCACGTCACCGAGCACCGTGTCCCTTAACAGAGAGTTTAATCATGGCAGAGCTTAAGGTACACAACACAACATTTGGCCGAAAATCCAGTCAGCGCATCACGTGGTGCTTTATCTCCAGGGCCCCGGGGGGAAACTGACGCATACACATCGTCTCCCCACACATGTGGTATTGTGTTTAGAATGCATAACTGGGAAACTGGACAGACATCCATATCTGATGTATGTGGTAATACAGCCCAGGCTTAGCCAAGCAAGCCTGACGCTAACTCAAGATTAGGACTATTTTGCAATCTTATTTTAAAAATAGCAGTCAGTACAAGTAGCTTAAAAATTCCTGACCACAAAAGTTTTTTATTGTTTTCCTTTGTTAATTCTCTTTTTTTTATTACTTGGAAATGTACATAACAAAAGAAAACATGGTAACACTTGGGCACACAACTTTGCTCCTTTAGCCTGATTGTGTGTACTTCATGTTCACATGGTCTCAACAAAATTCAGGGAACTAAACCAAATTTCAAGCTACTCACTAGACATTATTATTTCATATCTCTTTGAGTCTATAAAACTGGAAATGAAGTAAATCTCTAGAAGTCTATAATCTGAAACAGTTAATATTGACAGATTTTTCTGAAGAAGGAATCATGAATAGGAGGTGACCACGTATAAACAACAGAAATAATGGGAAACAGACTGATGTCAAATCTCTTGATTTGGTTATTAGAATAGTCTTATTATAAATTTTATTTTACAAAGTAAATATAAGTTGTTTCCCTCTTGTAACCACAATTGATGTGAGACCAAATATGGCAAAAAAAACAGAGGAGATCACTGAGGTTCTGGCACAAAATACTGTGATTTGGCCATGAAGGAAAACACACACTTACTGGCTTCTTGCATGGAACAGCTAAGAGCACAAAGCCCATGCTATGCAAAGGCTGGGTTCTGCAAAATTTGGCAGCTAATAAACTTTAATGGCACTTTTCATTCACACTGCCATTAGTGCAAAAGCAATAAAAAAATTCTGACAAACTTTTCTTCCAAGGAACCATTTTCCACATTTCCCTTGGAAACAGCCCCAACAGCCTTTGCTTTCTCCGGGTGACTTAATGGGGGAGATTTACATAAGCAAACAGTGGTGTATGCACTCAACTGCAAGGGCAGAGTCTATCCATTCAGTACCACCCTGACACCAGGAAGATGGCCCCCAATTGAATAGAAGAAAGTATCTTCTAAAATTAGATTATATTAGAACCAAAACATTTCCTTTCAAATCCCTTAAATTAATTCATTTCATATTTGTTATAACTTCGGAGATTTAACAAATAATGATATGACAGGGGCATCTGGCTGGTTCAGTGGGTTAAAGCCTCTGCCTTCAGCTCTGGTCATGATCGCAGGGTCCTGGGATAGAGCCCCACATTGGGCTCTCTGCTCTGCCTGCTTGTGATCTGTGTCTGTCAAATAAATAAATAAAATCTTAAAAAATAAAAAAATAAAAAATAAATAAAGGGATTTAGAGGGGCGCCTGGGTGGCTCAGTGGGTTAAAGCCTCTGCCTTCAGCTCAGGCCATGATCCCAGTGTCCTGGGATTGAGCCCCGCTTGGGCTCTCTGCTTAGCAGGGAGCCTGCTTCCTCCTCTCTCTCTGCCTGCCTTTCTCTGCCTACTTGTGATCTCTGTCTGTCAAATAAATAAATAAAATCCTAAATAATAAAAAAAGGGATTTAGAAATGAATTTACTTTCTATGGATTTTGAAACGGGTTGTATAGCTCTTATGTCATATCATTATTTTTTTTTAAGATTTTTTAATTTATTTGACAGACAGAGATCACAAGTAGGCAGAGAGGCAGGCAGAGAGAGAGAGGAGGAAACAGGCTCCCTGCTGAGCAGAGAGCCCGATGTGGGGCTCGATCCCAGCCCCCAGGATCATGACCTGAGCTGAAGGCAGAGGCTTTAACCCACTGAGCCACCCAGGCGCCCCTAAATCCCTTTTAATTATCAAAAAGAACATAAGGAAAAGCTGTGGTGAAGGATCAGGGACTAATTCTAGGACTATTATCTGTTGCTTAAATGTCAAGGAGATACAGGTACTTCCTTAAAACAAAAAAATTTAGAAGCGACGGTCTCTTTACCAGTGAAACCCAGAACCAGAGTCTGGAGCCACCAACTACTCTTTCACTCCCCGAAATATTTGATATTTCTAGGGATGGAGTGAAAAATAAGATTCTCAAAGACAGCAAGAACATTCCTATTTTAACAGGAAATTTCATTTTGAAGAAAGCTTTTAACTTTATTAAACTAGTCAGAACCTGCCCTGACTTTTCAATTTTTAATAGAAAAAAAAAATCATAAATTCTCTCTTCTTACTAAGAGTTGTCAGACATGGATGGGAAGCAGGAGTGTTTTCAGGCAGGTTCAGATGGGTGGCGGCGCCTAAGCATCGTTTACATGCAAATTAGAGTATGCAAAGTACTCATTAGTCTGTAATTACCACTTAGCATTCAAAACAGTCTCACAATACAGTAACAGATTCACCGCAGTATCGGTACCGGTACCGAAAGGACTTCACTTTCAGTACTGAAAAACCTCTCTGAAACAAATACAAAATGATCTCCCTCTCTTCTTGAAAGCTTCTACATGTTCCAATGTCAAAGGTTCATCTGGGGAACTTGTCACAAATGTGAATGCCCGGTCCCTACCCTTTCTTCCTCTGCTTTCCCCTCTATTCTGATTCTGTCCTGTAAACGGTCTGAGAACTTCTTGTTGAAAAACATCACCTTCCCAGGGTGCCTGGGTGGCTCAGTGGGTTAAGGCTGCCTTCAGCTCAGGTCATGATCTCAGGGTCCTGGGATGGAGCCCTGCATCAGGCTCTCTGTTCTGCAGGGAGCCTGCTTCCTCCTCTCTCTCTGCCTGCCTCTCTGCCTACTTGTGATCTCTGTCAAATAAATAAATAAAATCTTAAAAAAAAAAAAAAAGAAAGAAAGAAAAAGAAAAAGAAAGAAAAAGAAAAAGAAAAACATCATCTTCCCAAAACAGAATTACTCTGTGGTACTTGGAGGGGACAAACCTGGCCTGCCACGGTGAGAACAGCCAGAAAACAGACATGCAAAGGGGCTCAAGTTCATGGGTGATAGATGTACTACCACCTGTCACCTGTGAAGTGGGCAAACATTAGGAAAGTCATCATCCCCTATGTGAGCGGAGGTGAGGAGCAAGTGATACACCCAACGGGACTGGTAAAAATCCCCTATCCTTGCTCATTCTCACATCGCTCTGAAAGTTGATTTCAATTCCTAAAATGAAAGAGAAAAATGCTTAAGAGCTGTTTTCATGTAGCCAAATCTCAAACTGTCAAGAGTGTTTCGAGGCTGAAGTAAACACACAGCAACTCTTCAAATATACTTCTTCTTCAAGGAATTTGGCTCAGCTTGTTGGAAACAGAAAATTCATGCTTCCTAGTCATCAGAATACAGCTGAGATGGGCACTTTATGAGGCTTACATGTAGATTTTCAAGTTTTCCCAGATCTTGTTGTGAATGCAAATCTTTCCTATTATATACTGAGAAGTTGGAAAAATGATTTTAGGACATGTATTATTTCTGGTCTATTACAATGATGTTTTAGAGACCTGTGGAATTAAAGACATACAGTACAGCAAATAAAATTATACAAATTATGATTTAAAACTACACTTTAGACACAGACAAGAAAGTGTTCATTTTCAGAAATAGGACCAGCATTGTTATTATACAGGATAAACATTCAAATTAGAGGTACTGGGTGCCTCAGTGGATTGAGCCTCTGACTTTTGATCTAGGCTCAGGTCTTGATCTCCTAGTCATGAATTTGACCCTCGCTTTGGGCTTCCCTCTGGGCATGGAGCCTACTTAAACAAACAAATAAACAACAACAAAAAAAAAAACATTGAAAACTACAATCATGTGTCTAAATAACTCCAAAGTATATGATTCAAAAGGCTGAACTGAGTATTGTTCCAGAACGTGACTATACCCCACTTTGAACTCACCATAATTTCCTGCTCGTATGTCCAAACACCACAAGCCAGTTCCACACAGAAAATGACAAGCAAACTTCCAAAGTACTGCAGAAGAACAAAAAATTAATGCTGTTAGGATAGAATCAAAATAAAATATGGCCACCAGAGATGAGCTAAATATTATTCAGCGCTGTTTACCCAAAGGACAAGTAAACAAAGACACATAGTTAAGAAGCTCCCTTGGGAGGAAAGGAAAAAAGTGTCCACAAATTGAAAGAAATCTACAGGCAATATCTGATACTCACCTGAATGGGACATCTGACTAGTGCTCTATTTATCAAGTACTTTCATAATTCATTCACTCAAGGACCTCGTGAAAGGGATAGGACTACCTCATTTTACAAGTGACAAAATTAATGCAAAAAGTAGACAATGTGAGTTGCTCAAGAATGTGCATAGTAGTTTGGGGGGAGGGGTTGCTAGAGCCTTTTGGCTGTGTTCTTTGTGCCACAGGCACCTCGACCCTTCTCCAGTTGCAGAGGTACCTTGCAGAAATAAACAGTAAAAGTGTGAGAAAGAATGAGCTCCCTGAAAGTTCTTCTCACTAATGCTGGCAGAGTTCAGGGCGTCATGGATCTTCTGCTCCTTTTATGTCACTGGGTCAGGGTATGGGCCCCTGGGAGTGATGATTATTGACAAACCCCCTTGACTGCAATGACATCTCCCTTAGGGCAGGAACTTTAATGTCACAAAGTGGGTGCTCCGTAAGTATTTGTTACTTAAACGATAAATGAAAACAAAGCGGAGTGATAGCCTAGTAGAAGGCTAAGAGCTGCCTTGGGCTGGGTGATCTTTCCGAAGGTAGTTTTTAAGATGAGTCAGTAAAGGGGCGCCTGGGTGGCTCAGTGGGTTAAAGCCTCTGCCTTCAGCTCAGGTCATGATCCCAGGGTCCTGGGATCGAGCCCCACATCGGGCTCTCTGCTCTGCGGGGAGCCTGCTTCCTCCTCTCTCTCTGTCTGCCTCTCTGCCTACTTGTGATCTCTGTCTGTCAAATAAATAAATAAAATCTTAAAAAAAAAAAAAAAGATGAGTCAGTAAAGACAAGAAGGCAAGGCTGATAAGATTGGTGCAAAAGCAATCCAGGAAGTGGAAATACCAAGTGCCAGGCCACCTTCTGGGTCAAGCCAGTTACTGAAGAACTGGGAGGTAACTAGAGCACACACGGGGTGGATGGGTACAGGAGTGTAAGCAGAAGAGGAAGAGAAATAGAGCCAGACAGATCTCCAGGGGCGGTAGAAAGGACTCTGGCTTTTATTCTAAGTGTAATCAAAATCCAGCAGCACGTGACACGGTCTGACATACATTATAAAAACATAATTCTGGCGGTTTTGTAAAAAAAAAAAAAAAACAACAACCTATAGGAAAGCAAAGATGTGATCAGGGCAACTAAGTGAAAAATAGCTGAGCTAGGACAGCAGCAGGGAAATGGGGGGTGGGGGTGGACTGATAATAAGATTGTGAGCTGTCAAAAGCGTGAACGCTGAGTTTCTTTGCTCATGATTTTTGCCCAAAAAGGGGAGGGGAAATAAAAGATCTAGAAAATTGAGCTGATTTTCTACTACTCCTATGATTTAAAAACCGAAATCACTGCTATTCGTTTTAATTTACTTCTTTCATGTAAAGACAGAAATAATATAGACATGGTTGCATAATATCTTAGAAACTAACACACTGAAAATAAAAATTGGCTCAAAAAATAAAGTAATATTTTCTTAAGGGTAGCCCACTTTATAAGCACTTTGATTTTCAACATATGCAGTACTCTTGGTCAGCTTCAATCTGCTCAAATCTCATTGCCTTACTTTAAAGATTTTTGCCTTAAAATGATGATTAGAAGAAATTTTGTGAGCACAGCACTCCAAGCCAGTTTTTCTCCAAACTCTCTTTCATGGTTTATTTAAGAGATTTCTAGATATGAACAATACTACATGTATACCATAGGTTACAAAGAGACCAAATAGTCAATAATTGTATGCTAGATCCATTTTTTTCTGCCTTTGATAAGACCCTACCAGACAGTAAACTTCAGAGAAAAATTACACCATGGGATAGTTTTGTTTTCCCAAATACCTAACCTTTTTTTTTTTTTTTTTCCAAAATGGATGTTTGGTTATGATGAAAACCAAAGCAGCCCCGAAAACGCACAACATCCTGAAAATAAAACACAGACATGGCCGCTGCTGCTGGTCAGGAGATAACTTTACTATGCCTTAGGGATCACCATGCAGATTTCTGGATTGATTTTATATCCTTGTAAGTCCCACTTGAGTCACTTCTCTTGTTTCTCGCCTCCTAGAGTCACTGGCCAGTTTACGACGTACCGCTGCAGCAGAAGGGCCCTGAAGGCAGAAGCAAGGGCGGAGTACCCAGATGTAAGCAATATTGCAACACCTTGAGTCTCTCTGCCAGGAAGCCGCGCACTGACCACACGCATGACAGCGCCTCTCATTTCTTGCGGTGAGCTTTGCCATGGCTTAGCAACACCATAACTTAAGCGTCCCCAGGAATGCCTAAAATACATATAACTAAAACAATCTCTCATTAAAACCCCCAAACCGAGGGGTGCCGGGTGGCGCAGCTGGTTGAGCATCCTCTCCGACCCCTGGTTTGGGCTCAAGTCCTGATCTCAGGATTGTGAGATCGAGCCCCACCCCATCCCCCCACCTTGGGCTCCCTGCTCAGTGCAGAGTCTGAGATTCTCTGCCCCTTTGTCCCACCCCTCCGTACTCACGCACACTCTCTCCCTCTCTCTCTAATAAATAAATCGTATTTAAAAAAAAAACAAACAAACAAACTCAAAACTAAAATTACCCATCATGGGAAGGAGGGTATCCATATAAGACACCCCTTTAACTCTGGGAAAACTCTAAAATGGTTTTATCGTTCAGATTTCCGGTGATGTCATCGGATGCAAGTTCTTCCACATAAAGCAGTTCTTCTGTGTTTCTTCGACTTATACTCAGAAGCACAGATTTATTTGACCTTCAGATTGAAAATACACGTTTTAACCACGCTATAAAACTTTCTTGAACCAAATCAAATCTAAAATTTAATTCAAACCATAAATATATGAATATGAATATATATATATATTTTTTTCCAAACGATGCTACAGCTTTGTGGTCGGCTGCCCTTGCCTTGATGTCATTGTGTCATTGTGTCTTCTAAGTCCAAGGAAAACATTAAATGCCAAATCCATTGTTAACGCGACATACAGAGATCAACTTCATTTATCCCTACTTTTTCTTTTCCAGTGAGCTCCGAGGCCTCGATGGTCATCCTCATAATGATGATAGAGCAGAGAATCGCTCTGCCACTATTTTGTTTAAGGGCTGGATCTGAGCGAGGCATCTGTTAATCCACAGTTTGAACAGAGCAAAGCGAGCAAAGAAGAGAGCAACAGCTCAAGCAGACCTCGGCTACGGTATGAGGGTATGAGGTGCACACACTACAGTATGTGTCCCTGCAAAGCCATCCGTCATCCTCCCCAGTATCGGGAACATGTATATATCTCTCCTGACGGCCTCCCACGCATCTGTGCCTCCCACGCATCCCCCCTGCGCACACGCCTGGGTGAGACGGTCTGTGCCATCCAGTGTGCAGACCAATCTGCCCCTCTCGTCTCCTTGGGTGCAGTCCTTCCTGAATGGTGGGAAAAGCTCAGAATTTGGAGTTGGAAGACTGAAGTCCAAAGCCAGGTCGGAACACAGGCTGTGACCTCCAGTGGTGAATCATTAAACCGGCCCGGCTTCAGTTTGCTCCTCTGTGTCCCGAAGATAAAAATAAAGCCTTCTTTGCTATTATCATCAAGGCTGATGGGATAAATGGGAAAGTGGTTTGCATTTTTTTTAAATTTAAACCTGTAAAACATATATGGATGCTGTTCTGAACCATTCTGTGCAGGGCAATCCAAACTGGACTTGTCCTCTCTTCTCCTACAGAGAACCCGCGTGCCCCATAAGGTGACAAGGTCTCTGCCTCATCGTCATTCTCCAGCATTGCCTCTCTGGTTCTTTACCACGTTACTTTTGTCCTTCCCTCCTCGTGGAGCAGCACTCCTCTGTCTGCTGTGAGCCAGGCTTCAGAGGCTCTGGCTTTTAAACCAGCTGGCTGCCTCACACACAGGTCACAGAACTTAACTGCCAGACCATGGGTCCTGGCTGGCAGACATCTTGTTCTTAAACATAATTTATCCCCAGAAAGCACCTATCTCTAAGCAGCACCTGTCGTCAATGAATGTTTGGTGGAAATACTGATCAGTTTACCAATGAGAAAGATTTTCTCGAGATTCTCTAATTTGAACTGAGTTTCCTGCTAACACTGAACTCCCTTTGACTTCTGCTTATAAATTCAAAGAAATCTGAAATACTGCCTCTCTGTTTTACTATTTTTTTTTTCCCTCTAGTTTTACTATTGTCTTCCTTGTGCATTGTTCTATGATAATCCGGGGTGCCTTTAAACATTTGGGACAATTTAACGAAGCTAAAGAAAAGGAGCCACGTACTGACTCCTCTGTCTTTCCTCAGCAACTAAGGACTAAACATTTCAAACAAATGAAGAATGAGAAACTGGTGTTTATACAAGGAAATTAGAATGCCATCATTTGCATGACAAACTATTTTGTTTGCTTGGAAAATTATTCAACACAGAGTTCCTTAAAATAGCTAAGTTTCTCTACTGTAATTAAACTAAAATTTGTGTTCTACGAATAAGTTTTATCTTCAAGCATTTGTTCATGAAGAAACTGCATCAAATAAAGCAAGCAGAAAAGAGGACGCATCCCCCTAAATGATGCAATTAATTAGTGATTTTTCTTTTCTACCAAATCTCTCAAGCTGAGAAGAACTACTTCCAGTTAAAAAATAAGAGCCCTCTGGAGGCACCTGGGTGGCTCAGTTGGTGAAGTGGCCGCCTGCAGCTCTTGTGATCCCAAGGTCCTGGGACTGAGACACCTCCCCCAAAGCCCCCCCCCCTCCCCCCCCCCCCCCCCCCCCCGCACCAACTCACACATGGGGCTTCCTGCTCAGCAGGGAGCCTGCTTTCACCTCTCCCCTCATGCACTGGCACATGCTCTCTCTCTCTCTCTTAAATAAATAAATGAAATCTTTAAAAAAAAAAAAATGAGAGCCTTCACTGTGTTGGATAAAAGAAGATCAAATAAAACATTGTATGTGAGATTGCTTTGTTGACTCTTTCATTTTTAACAAGACAGATAAGAACATGGGCTCTGAAATAAAATGGACTCGGGCTTTAGATTCTGGCTCCTGTGCATATCAGTTGGATGAACTCAGGCAAACCACTAAGGTTGTGCTAAGGATTCAATCAGGTAGAGTGGTGTCCTGTGGTAAGCGTCCCCTAATAGGAGCTATCACATCACAGCATCTATTAGAATACAAACTCAGTGAGGACAAGGGATACCATTTTGGCTTAAATGCTAACATGCTGACTGGCATACAGCAGGAACTCGAGGCCTATTTCTTGGCTCCGTGTACTGAGATCAGAGGATAATGGTGAGTAACATTGTTCATCTCCTTCCATCAGGATCACTCTCACCAAAGGACATTCAATCCCACAAGTGGTTTGATCAAAATCATTACTAAAATCCCTATCCAGTGAGAATATAGCTGGTATTTTTCCAAACATCTTTCTTAGGAAGCTAAGCAGGAAGTGGTGGGTGGGGAAGCCAACTTCTTTTTAAAAAGGAGTGAAATCAATTTGTTATTTTTTTTTAAATTTGTTATTTTAAACTAAGATTGGCCACAAAATGTTAAGAAAGGCTGAACCACTCCCTTTGTCCACTGGAAGTATCTGAAGAGGAAGAGAAGGACCGGAAATCCAATCTTCCTATTTAAGTCCTTGGTGACCTGTAGGTAAATGCATCTCTAGTAGAAACAGAGGGGATTTATTCCTCACTATTAAAGGTTATTTCATCTCATTATATGTATACTGACAAAATAGGAAAATCTCAAGGAGGTCCTTTCTTAAAGAAACATTTATTTATAAAAACGATTTCGCTCCTTGATACCACCCACCCCAGGATTTCCTCCTAAAGAAAGCAGATTAATAAATGTATGCCCCTATCCTTTCACCCCCCTGAAATTTCGCTAAAATAAAAAATAAGGGATCTTTTCTATAAAAGGTGTAAACTCAGGGGTAAAGGAAAAGGAGACGACAGCAAGTAGAGTTTGGAATGTGCGAACTTCTCAGCAGTCCCCCAAAAGCTGAAGGCTTAACTAGTAGCGAGGAAAACTGAAAACAACAGAATCCCCTGAACGCTCAGGTACTGGCAGATAGGATGGATGGATAGGGGACACGGATGAAGGTAGGGCTGAAAACAGAATGACTTGCTGCAAATCTCTTTAGGAAGAAGTTAGACCCCATGTCCCTTTCTCCATACTAGACAGCTGGGTGACTACCCAGACCCACCAATACAGAAGCTGGGGTATTTATCCTGTGGAGACAGCAAAACAGAGGACACTAGAAACAGTGGAAGACAGAGTACAGTACTGGCAAAGATCAGTGAAGTTCAAATTTACACACTTTTTCACAAAGGTTCAAAATTCCTATCAAACCAAAATAAGCTTTGGATTTCTAGTAGGATACTAGAAGCTAAAGGGCAATGGAAGAATGTCTTCAACATGCTGAGGGGGAAAAATGATTTCTAACCTATAATTCCATAGCAATTAAAATTATCATGAAAATGCAAATAGGGCCATTTTTAGCCATAGAGACTTTTAAAAATGTATGTCCTCTGTATGTTTCTTCAGGAAACTACTGGAAGATGTGTGGACAATGACTTGGAATCTAGAAAACAAGGATCTAAAACAAGAGTGAGGTAAAGGTAATCCCGGAATGGTAAGTAAAGGGACAGCCCATAAGTGCAAGAGTTTCAGTGGGTCTAGACTGGAGAGGTCTAGGATGTTCTGAGATAGATTTCTTTAAAAAAAAAAAAAAATTCAACTGAGTGCTCCAAATATTTGAGTATATAAAGAGAGGAGCTACACCAGAGTTTAGAGTTGAATTAGACAGAAATACATAGAAAATAGAGTTACTAATTCCAAGAAAAACAAAGTTATTATTCCAGAAAGAATAATCAAACCCAGTGTTTCCCTGGCCCAGCTGTGAATAGCATTTACATAATTATAATCTTAAAGACTGAACTATCCGAAGTTATGACGTATCCGTGTCGAAGTGTGACAGGAAGTTTGCATGGGAGGTTGGGGCGTGAGGACAGGACAGGGTGCCAGATCTCCATCTTAATAAGTTCTTCATCGTAAGAGGTCAATGGGTAGTGCTTAAAGCTAAAGACTAAAAGAGTGTGAGAAGAGTTACATAAATAGGAGATTTAGAGATGGGTAAGTAAATTCTCAGGGAATCTGCTAAAACAATATTGAAAGTGGTTACCTCTTAGAGTGGAAAATGGGAAGGTGGAAGACTGCTATTTCTCATAATAAGACTTTGAGAATTAAATTAACTGTAAATTATGAAGCACTCCGGTAAAAGTAAAAGCAAAATTAGAACAAACAATAGTCACGCTGAAGCCTTGACATGAAAAAGAAGAAAGTCGGAGGGGGAAGGATGATCTAGGTTTTACATAGACAAAGTTATTCAAAAGGCTGAAAATTGTAAGTGGCCCAATTATACTTCATGGTTACTGGAACTAAAGGACGTGGGTGGCAACTGGAAACTTTATGCTCAGGTGCTGTCATCTTTTTGCTCAATGTACCTTCAGTAGTTCAAAATAAGAGTGCTGTAACAGAATACAAAACGTATAGTTAAATGTGATTTATAGACCCAACTCAGAGGTCTCTCTCTTTCACTAGACTGTCTTTGGCAATTAGGACCTCTCCTGCAATATTGCTCATTAAAACCACACATATGGTCTGCTTAAATCAGTGTGAGCTGGAATATTTTCCATGCAAGTACACTTCAGTCACTGAATTATGAAGCTTCGAACTCTATGTTACGTACAATTTCATTCAATGAGGGAGGCCTAGATTTAGTTCACTTTATGGGGAGATATATATGTTTGTATATTCAAGTATGGTGAGTATATAAAATGAAAAGTATATAAGAGTATATTAAAAGTATACAAAAAATCAAGTATATAACTATATATTCAAATATGTGTATGTGAGTGCACACACACACACGCACACATAAATGCATGCACAGAGATTTACAAGCACTATATAATTTACTCCTTAAGAAATATTACAAAAACATCATTATTTCTATTTCTTTGAAAGAGAAAATGGAGCCATAGGCAAATTAATCCCCAGCTGAGAGACAACAGACCACTAAGTCTTACGAAGCACAGGTTTGAGGTCAAGCCTCCTAGATTCTGATCCTAGCTTCGCCCCTTAATAGTTGGGCAAACCATTTAACTTTTCTGTGTGTCAGTGTCCTCATCTATGAAATGGGATAACAGTAGTGCCAACCCCATAGTCTGGTCAACAGAAGTTGATGGGTCAATGCATGTAAAACACCCAACAGTGGCTAGCACATAGCACGTGTTCTATGAGGGACTGTGGTGGTAGTGTTAGCCATACTTCATAAGCCACCATCTCTAGACCCACAACTTCTTACCTTTCTTACCTTTGAGCTGATAGGGAATGATTTAAACCTTATGGCAGGTGATGGACATTGGGGAGGGTATGTGCTATGGTGAGCACTGTGAATTATGTAAGACTGATGAATCACAGACCTGGACCCCTGAAGCAAATAATACATTATGTGTTAATAAAAAAAAAAAAAAAAGAAAAACCATGTCTCCCTCCTTGATCCTTCCTAGTTGGGGAAAAAAAAAATAAAAGACCACCAATAATATCAAAATTTTAAGGATGGCAAAAAATTCTGCTTTTTTTTTCCACCTATGATGGTTATTTAAAGTCATAAAAGCTGCTTCAATTGCAAAGTAAAAACCTTGACAAGTTATATAAAAAATTCCATCTTTTCTTTTTATGTTTTGAACTTATATTAAGTCAGTCAGATCAGCTTCTTCCCAGTAGTAAAATTAATTTTTCCTTTTATTCACATTTTACAATTTTATAATGAAGTCTGGTGCCGTGTAGCCAATGAGTGCTTAACTCTTCATTAAATGGAACTTTCATAAAAACTCTAATAAGAGCAAGTGATTTATTTTCTTTTTATACCTTTAATTATTTACTGTTAATAACCAATAATAATAAAATTTCTAAGAAAGTAATATTTGTTTTGTATAAAATATCAAATAATTTTCACTTTTGGGAAAATAGATTAATTTTAAATTTTTATTTCTAACTTTTATTAGTCTAATAAAAGCATAAAAGCAATATTTCCTAACAAACAAAGCCAATCAATGTATTGAGCACTTAAATTCAGAGAGTGTTGAATTTTATAAGTAGTTGAGAAATATAGGAAAAATATTTTTGATTACGAAGAATAATTTTATAGAAAACATATTCTATTAATACAAATTAATACAAATACAATCTTCATTCTATCCAGCTTTATAGAGAGAGGAAGCAAAAAAAAAAAAAAAACAAAAACAAAAAAACCCTATATCCAACCTACCACAAATAGACCAGGCACTTATTTTCCCAAACTGTTTTTTTATATTAATGTCAACTGGAAATTAATTTTTATATTAAAACAAAATATAATGTTTTCCCTGAACACCTTTAAATAAATTTCTCTGTGTGAGCAGATAATCAACCAAGTATCACAGAATACTTTCGGTAAGAATATATTTCACTGGGAGAAAAGTAAAAATTATAAACACTGTGGAAGTTATTTTAGCCTGTTACTTTCTTAGTTTATAACTAAAAACTGAGGTCATTTTATCATAAGTAACATTCAAAGTAATTTGAAACTGGAAAAGTCAGATTTGCTTATCTTGGAAAATTAGTACAACCTGAGATTCCCCTCCCTCCAAATACAAATAATTTCAAAATATAACATACTTTACTGGACATTTTAATATTTTAAAAACCCTGTGCCTTTTGACTTCTAGCTACATGCCACATACTCAGCACTTTTAATAAACAAAAAGTTTGATTAAAAGCCTGCATTCATGAAATGATAAATGATAAACTCCAGTCTCTACCCTGTCAAATATTAAACTCTGCAAGATTTCAGCACTAAGTATCCCTATGTCAGTTGTTTATTTTTCCTTTCCTGGTGATTGGAGGTTTAAAAATATTATATTACTTATAGTTAGTAAATAAGAGAATTCCAGTGCCAAATATTTGTACAAGATAATGGAACAGCTGACATTCTGTTAAGAATCCACTGGGACAAAACTACTAACAGTCCAAGAGGACTTGCTGCTTAAAATATACACCCACACAAAGCCTCCGTTTAAGCCTGCTCTCCAAGCGATGTCATAGGTTTGGTACTTTCTGACAGCCAATTAATTATTCACCGTGTTCCATGTCTTTCTACAGATTCTATAGACAATGCAACATTAAATATCCCTTCTTCTCAGAATCATAAATGAAATGAGATCAGTCTAATTTAGGAAAATTCCAGAACTGTAAGCCAATTTTTGAAGAAACACAATCTTGTAACTCCTGAACCCCTGCAGAAATTCAGGGTAAGGCACAAACATATGGGCACGCTGTGGTCCTTTGTCCATGCTTCTGACTGAATAACTATGGAAGAATATTTCTAGTAACTCCTCTTAATGTGCTCCCTTTCAGCGCGTTTGCCCTGAGCTGAGCTAATTTCTTTATCAAGGATGTTGCCAAAGCTCAGATTTGTATATACTTGCCTCATGCACTGCTCAAACTATTTGGGAAATGTGTTGCACCAGAATCTGAGGGACTTAGGCAGGGGCTGCGAGTTCCAGGGTCAATGATCTATATCATGGGGGGCAAAACATTAAGGGTGAGGCAGTCAAGGAGCTGGATATGATACCAGACAGCTTCTGCTGCTTTGTAGGCTGGGTCAGCACAGGTCCGCGTGCTTAGCCAGAGCTCCAAAGATTTAAGCGGGGGTCCTGGGGTAGAGACCTGCATCAGGCTCTCTGCTCAGTGGGGAGCCTGCTTCCTCCTCTCTCTTTCTCTGCCTGCCTCTCTGTCTACTTGTGATCTCTGTCTGTCAAATAAATACATAAAATCTTTAAATTTAAAAGAAAGAAAAAAGGAAAGAAATATCCGAGGCAACAGTAGCCAAAAGAACACCAGATTCAATTCTCATCCAGAGTGTGCCTCTTACTCAGACCCAACAAATGTGGCCAGATTCTTCCCCAAAACCAGAAGGCCAGGAGCTCCTTCTTGCAGGCACCTTTATGACAACATCTTTTACAAGACAATGATGTGTTATTGGGCAGAAAGAGAGTTTATACTTTAGTATCGGCCGGTAACTTTTGAACCTATATGTAACTATGTCTGTGAAAGTATCTTCCTCTAAACCACAATCTTTTAATTATTTATCCTTTATTTTCAGACAAGATAGGCACTTGAACTTATTTTTGTATGTTCTCCAGAATAATCACAGACCCTATTTGTTAAAGAGTATTAAAATAAAGTGTTCCCTTTAAATTGTACAAATGTATGTATATGAATATTTATTATAAGTACAGAGGTGTGTCTTTTTTTTTCTTGTTTTGATCAATCTGCTCAAGTAAAAACACTTTCTTCCTGAGCCAAAAATATATTTTCTTCCTTAAAAGAAGAAAGCATATGAACATAACTCAATTCACAATCATGCTTAATGTTCAAGGAAAGAAAACCACGTGTGAATAATGATAAAATCTTTAAACTCTCACCAAAGTTGTTCAAACATCAATAATTCAGTCTAATTGAGTGAAGACGAATGGTTTGAATTAAATTGTATGAATTACAGAATGATTTTAAAGAAATGCACCCTTGTCAGAACAAATATTTGAGCTCTATCTATGCTGAAAACTAGAAATCCTCCAAGACCTGCTTTTATAAACAGACCAATGATCATTCGAAGGGAGCAGATCCATTATCTGTGGGTAAATGCTTCATGGGCTTGAGAAGTTTGTTCTTGAGCAAGTTAAGCAGTTCTACAATAATCCTCTGATACCAGCCATTTATTTATGAAACCTTTTCTCCCCGAAGGCTGGAAAATTCCTGTGGCACTCCAAAGAACTACTGTTCTAACCCTTCCCCCAAGCATCCTTAAACCTGGCTTGTCTCCCTAAGGGCACCTTAGCCCAGCACCCAGTTTCCTGGTGCCTACGTCAGCTGGTTAACCATGTTTTTGCTATGACCCCTGAACTAAACACATCCAGATTAACAGAATTTTTTTTTTAAGATTTTATTTATTTATTTGACAGACAGAGATCACAAGTAGGCAGAGAGAGAGGGGAAGCAGGCTTCCCGTTGAGCAGAGAGCCCAATGTGGGGCTTGATCCAAGGACCCTGAGATAATGACCTGAGCTGAAGACAGAGGCTGAATCCACTGAGCGACCCAGGTGCCCCCAGAACTTTTTAAAATAAATACACATCTTAAAAAAACTCTAAGATGAAAGATAGACTTCCCCATCTGAATACCTTTATTTCTTCATCAGTAAAGGCACACTGTTAGAATAAAATGTCTTCCATTCTCTCTTCTATCATTAAAAAAAGGTTTTCTAAGGGGTGCCTGGGTGGTTCAGTGGGTCAAGCATCTGACTCTTGATTTCAGTTCAGGTCGTGATCTCAGAGTCCTGAGATGAAGCCCCATGTTGGTCTCTGAGCCCACCAGATCCTTGAGATTTTCTCTCCCTCTGCCCCTCTTCAGCCCCCACCCCACTGCCGCTGTGCGTGCACTCTCTAAATAAACAGATTAATAAATTAATAAAATCAATCTTTATAACAAACAAACAAAAAGTTATCTAAATGTGAGGCTCCTTTAGCCCAGAGTGGCTAAAACCAGGTAGCTATTTTCTCCCAGGTACAGGAGCAGAAGGCTCTGAAACAAGTAAGAAGCATTAAATAGCAAAAGAGAGATCACATGACTCCTAGGCTCACAGAACTTCCAACAGCAGAGCAGGTATGCATGACATTCAAGACTTTCCAGAATCTGGTTAAAGCTCACATAGCCAACTCTCCGCCCTGCATACCTGGCACATATTTACCTTATGACTGACAAATGCCCTTCTCCTAACACCTCAGGAGCTTCCAAGTCCTATCACAACTGCCCTCTCCACCAGCCTTTCGGTTCCTCCAAAATACCTTCTCCCTGAGCAGGGACCCTGTTGTAAGCCCACGCCTGCCTCTGTCTCCCAATTCATCCCTCATCTGCCCCCACTGATGAAAAGTCAGGGAAAACCACACTTATTTTAGACTAACTCAAATATATTGCTCAACAAATGCTAAGTGATACCACAACAGTATTTATACATTTCAAATAAACTTTAGTGTTTCTGTCACGTGAGTGGAGAAGATTCATTTTAATCTGAGCACATAACCAGGTCCTGTTATCACCCTTTATCTGATAAAAGGGGAATACATATGGATCATAATTCTGAAAAAGTGTTCTAAATCTATGAAATTCCATGAAAAAAGAAACCTTTAATTCATAAGCTATTACTTCATCACCAACTTCATGAGACATTGCATATAAAGTAAATCTTAAACATCATTTTTCTAAGAAGTTTTTCTGAAAGCTACTTTCCTCATTGGCTGAAATGACACTTCTCTGTCCTTTTACCTGCGTTCACTTGCCCTCTTGTTTTAACTCTGTACTTTTAGAGAACCGTTTCCCGAGTCATCTACACAGCCACAGGATTTTAAAGGAACATCTACTGTTTTACATTTGCCAAGGGAAGTCAACCGACTGACAAAGCAGGAGCAAATGACGGAGAAAACCCACCACACAACTGCTGAATTCGCCTCCAAGGTACCCTTTGCTGAGTGGGCGACCAGCACTCCTGGATAGGACGGACCTTTCAGTTGCATGTGTTGCCACAGAGATACCTGGATTTAAATGCTGCGCAGACTAACGACATTTGCCAAATTAATGGATAGACATGTACATGGCTTATATTTAACTGACGCTATTTCAAACAAATATTTTAAGAAACAACATATAACGAAGCTTAAAATGTTTACCACAACAGAGTACACCTAAATTATGCACGGGTCAGAAATATAAAAGCTTGGGGCACCTGAGTGGCTCAGTGGGTTAAGCCTCTGTCTTCAGCTTAGGTCATGATCTCAGGGCCCTGGGATCAAGCCCTGCATTGGGTTCTCTGCTCAGAGGGAAGCCTGCTTCTCCCTCTCTCTCTGCCTGCCTCTCTGCCTACTTGTGATCTCTGTCAAATAAAGAAATAAAATCTTTAAAAATATATACATAAAAGCTTGAACTGCTCACACTTTGAACCGCGAAGTAAGCAAAAAATCCAACAAGCACTCAAAAATCCTGTCACAAAGACCCAATGCTAAGGGCCGGAATATCACAGAGTTGTCCAGGGTCCCCGTCTCAGACACACTAACTTTAAAGACATCTTGCTTATGTGCTTTTCTGGGGCATAATTAGAGTCAGTCAAACCAACATGACTTGAGGAAACAAAAAAGGTCACGGAATTCTGTGCTGGGCTTCTGTGCATATGAAAGCAAGTGGTGAAAACCGAGCTTCTGGACCCAGAAACACTTGCATCACCTTCAGTTTCCTCTGCCTGAGACCTTTTGTGAGTTTAACAACTAACTTTGAAAACGATAGCTTTTAAAGAATTCACAATAAAGAAATGTCACAATAATCTGTATGTGTTGAAGGGATGTGTTTCGATCATAGGGAAAGTGCATAAACGTAGAATAATAGCTCATTTCCTGATGTCAAGTAATACAAATATTACTTGCACGTGCAATTAAATGTATCCATAATTCTTTTTCAGCAAGGTCTACTGGACTCAGCCACCTTCCATCCAGTCCCCAAAGTCTTAGCTCAGACCCCAGCTATGGCTTCGAAGACCCCTGTGTCACTACTAACAGGGCTTCTCAGGGTCTTCAGCCCTAAATGCCAGAAAAACCCATGGGCTCTTCATAGCCCCAGGGACATCAGACTCTCTCTTACAAATCGGACTACTCCACATGCTTCTCGCTGTGCACTGACACTACAGTGTCACATCTAAGTTGCCTAAACTTGCCATGTTCCTTTACTCCTCTGTGTCATTGCACACTCCGTGTAGTTCTAAAGCCCCTTGCCCCCCTGTCTCCATGAGAAACCTCGGACACATTTTCAGTAACTTTTCTAAGTAGCTCAGATAAAGACCTTCCTTGGAAACCTGCTGGAAGTCTCCAACTGCTCCTTAATCTGTGTTCCCACACTTATTTCTTTATAACTTTCATGCTGTATTTCGCTTGTTATTTTTTTGTATTCTCCCCTTCCCCCTTGTATCTCCAGGGTCGACCACAGACCGGGTACACGATATCTGCTTAAGGAGGGAAAAAGGAAAGAAACAGGGATTAGGAGGGAAGAAGGGGAGAAGGGAAAGGAGAAAGGCTGGACTCTTTGACAAAAGAAGAGGGAACTGTGGCAGAATTTTTAGAGGTTCTTTTATGATAAGGACATTAAAAGATTATATTTTCAAAGGTTAATTGACTACTGAATGCCTTGGAATTATAAATGAAGCATACTTAAGTCTTACAGAAATAATGCTGATAATTAATTAAATGTATTGTAACAGTAGCTTGATGGAGTGAAACAGCACAGGCCCCTAGCAAGGGCTGTATTTGAATGCTAATGATAGCAACTAGGGGCTGTATATCTTTGGGCACCTTTCCTTCCCCCATCTCTAAAATAAATCTAACCATATAAAATCGCAGAGAACAGAGTAAGACACCGAGCAGATGCTGAAGATGTGGTCAATCATATGATGGACCTCGACTGAGAAACATATTTGCTAGGCTATCGCCCAAAATCATAAAAAGAAAATAAAAAAGCTATTTAACTTAATAGTTTAATTTTAACTCAATTGCTTATGACTAGCTATATAATTATAAAATTTATAACTACTTGAAAGAAGCCCTTAAATAGAGAGTCTGTAGAAAAGTATTATTTCAAGATCTTCTGGTTTTACATGACGACTTCAACCAACAGAAGAACCAAGGATGGTTCATATCCTCACGGCCATTAAAAATTTACTTGATTTTCGGGGCACCTGGGTGGCTCAGTGGGTTAAGCCACTGCCTTCGGTTCAGGTCATGATCTCAGGGTCTTGGGATCGAGTCCCGCATCGGGCTCTCTGCTCAGCAAGGAGCCCGCTTCCCTCTCTCTCTCTCTGCCTGCCTCTCTATCTACTTGTGATTTCTCTCTGTCAAATAAATAAATAAAATCTTTAAAAAAAAAAATTTACTTGATTTTCATTAAGGGAATCATTTCAATCTGGTTCAATCACAGTATATTTTAAGAAAGCTTTATAAGTGCTTCCATATAATCACTAGCCATATGCAAATGTTATGGGATAATAAAACTGGATTAAAAAAAAAAAAAACCTTCCCTTGGAAACACAAGGTCCTTGGTCTTAAACATATGAAGTGCTTCCAAGGTAGGTTCTGACCAGTGCTTGACTAAACTGGTTTGCGGGAGGTAGAATGTAGATTAGCATCACACTCTGACAAGTGACGATCTCCTGATGGCTACATTCAGCTGTTGTCGATATTGTAAACATGTCTGCTCAATCTGTTTACATTCCCCTGAGCTGGCTCCACTTTCCTAATGCCTATGTTAATAGGAAGGTAAGATTGCAGTAACAAATGAATTTCATTTAGTCTACAGCTAAAAGCCTTGGGAGTACCCAACTAAGGTTTAAAACCAATTTCCATTAGCTTCCATTTGTCTTCAAAAAAGAGAAGGAATTTCTGCTATTAAAATCACTCTGAAAATCATGGCATATTCAAGTTTATTTTCCTACTCATTTTTGCCTTGCTTTCTTAATATAATTAGAATTTAATTATTCCTATAAATATAAAAGATATATTCTTATAAATACATAAAAGTTTCTGTTCTATGACAACTTCACATTTATTAAGAACAAATCCAGTTAGAGTAGGGTTGCCAGATTAAGCAAACAAAATTCCTAGATGCCTATTTAAATCTGAGTTTCAGATACACAATATATAATGTTCTGTAGATATAAATCCCAAATAGTGCATGGAACATGCTTCTACTAAAATATTATTTGTTGCTTATCTGAATTCCAAATTTAATTGTACGTCCTGCATCCAATATGGGTACCTTATATGGGGACCGTAAATTAAGGCATTTTAACAACTTACAACCATAATTCAATAGAAGGGTGAAAGTTCATGACCAAAGTTCACCAGAAATGTTTTCCTGTGGGTGGCCTCTTGCCTGCCCAGTTGTTGGTATTTGGGGGGAGTGTTGTGAGGGGAAGGCAGGTTGGTTATAAAGACTTGTTTCGAGAGTCTCCCACATTTTCTTGATCAGACCAATGAATAAAGATGTTCTGACTTTTGCCTGAGCAGCTCCACAGCCTGACTGGTTTTTGGTAATCATTCAGAAGATATGGCAATCTCAGGAATACTGGTTGTCTTTTTGTTTTGTTTTGTTTTGAGGTACTGGTTGTGTTAAAAAAACAAAAACAACAAAAAACAAACTTCTTCCCGCTAGTCTTATTTACAAGTGAAACAAGACTTCTAATACAGGAAAATGAACGAGTTGGATTGAAGGTACTGGACTTCTTTAAATATTGATTAAGATAATAAGCTAAAGGGCACAAAGGAAGAAAACGTGAGAGTGTTGCATGCAAATATTTGCCAAAGACCTAACATCCTGACATATTTTGCATTAATGTCCCTCCACTCCTTTATGACGCCTTTTCCCCTTAAGGATAAAGAACAAACAGGGTTGACGGAGGGAGTTGGCTGGGGGGTGGGCTAAAGGGATGGTGGGGATTAAGGAGGGCACTTTTTATGATGAGCCCTGGGTGTTATATGTAAGTAATGAATCACTAAATTCTACTCCCGACACCAATATTACACCATATGTTAACTAATTAGAATTTAAATTAAAACTTGGGGGGAAAAAGAAGTCGTTCTTCTTGAAGTGGAACCCTATATCTAAGAGTCAAGCTCCTCCTTTTTTTCATTTTATTTTATTTTATTTCTTTTAAAGATGATCATTTTCATATGGGGTTTTAACAATTTCAGTATAGATCCAAACAATAAACCTGCTTGACATCAACCCTGGTGTTCAAATAACATCCAAAGATAAGGTGGTGAGGATGGTAGTTTACTTCTTGCACCAAAATGAAGATCTGCTTTGATTCTACAGTAATTACAGTTTAGTGGGTCAGTCTCCTTCTTAAAAATCTCACTCTGTTCATGCCTTCCTAGCTCCATCTTCCCTCTGAGATGCTGGCTGCTCCTACTTGCACTGTTCTAATGTCCTGTCCATTATTCGGTGTAATAAACATTTATTAAAGCTACAGGCAGGGGTGCCTGGGTGGCTCAGTGGGTTGGGCCACTGCCTTCGGCTCAGGTCATGATCTCAGGGTCCTGGGATCGAGTCCCACATCAGGCTCTCTGCTCGGCAGGGAGCCTGCTTCCTCCTCTCTCTCTCTCTCTCTCTCTCTCTGCCTGCCTCTCAGCCTACTTGTGATCTCTGTCTGTCAAATAAAATAAATAAAATATTAAAAAAAAAAAAAAAGAAAGGTGGGAGTTTGCCATTGGGAAACAATGGAGGCCCTTAGGCTGTGCTAGGGTTTTTGACAAAGGAGGTTAGGGAAGCACTCATGATCTCTTAGACTTTGAAGGAAAAAAAAAAAAAAGCTACAGGCAAGGTAAATAGTTCATATTATCAAGTTGTCTGTAGTCTGATAGTTTGAGCTTGTTATAAAAAATATATATAATTAGGAAAATGTGCTAGGCTTCAAAGGTTGAGAAGCATCTACTAGAGACATCGGTAAAGGCCCAATGAAAATGGGCTTGGCAGTCCAAAACGTTGAGGTTTGGATCAAAGCTCCACCCATTATTGCTGAGTGACTTCGGACAAATTACTGAACGTCTCTGAACCTCATTTATAATTATCTACCTTAGATAATTGTTACCAGGTTGAAGAAATAAAAAGATCATACAAAAATGTTTTACATAATGTGAAACATTTGTAACTACTTAGGAAAAGGCAGCAGCTATAAAGTAAAATAGTGAAGCTATTAAAAATATATTGTACTGGACTGCCATGGTTTGAAGAGCATATTCTTCATTTACTAGCTAACTCAGGCAGAGCGACAATTCTGTGCCTCTTTTCCTCATCTGTATCATGAAAATAACAATATCTATCTCACTAGGATTGTGGAGGAGACAAAATTGATTAGTTCATATAAAACTCTTCATATAAACTACTTTATCATCATCATCTTTGCCATTATTATGGTTTCAGTCCCCCATGTCACCTTTGCATCATAAGCTTCTTTCCAGCCTCACAAACTAGACTCTCATCACAGGTAACCATGACTCTTCCTACCTCAAGCAAAGACCAAATTATTCTTCGTCAACTTGCTTTACTAGCATTCAAGCAGCCTAACGGAACGCATAAATGGTTCTAAAATGTGTTCCTAAAAGTCTTTGAGGTTCTATGAAATAAGTTAACCCACCCCGCCCCAACCCACAGTCCAGGGACCGTCCAGAATCACACAAGCTGGAGACAGGGGGAAGACAGTTATTCTTAAATTGTTGTGTAAATCAGACAGCATTCTAAGATTGTGGTTTTTGTTTTTTTAAGATTTTATTTATTTATTTGACACAGAGAGAGAGAGAGAGAGAGAGAGAAAGCACAGCAGGGAGAGCAGCAGGCAGAGGGAGAGGGAGAAGCAGGCTCCCCAATGAGCAGAGAGCCAGATGCAGCTCTCCCAGGACCCTCAAATCATGACCTGAGCTGAAGGCAGACACTTAACCAACTGAACCACCTGGGATCCCCTAAGATTGCAGTTTTAAAAAAGGACTCTGAGAGTGGGGCACTTTGGTGGCTCAGTCAGTTGAGCATCAGACTCTTGATTTTGCTCAAATCGTGATCTCAGAGTCATGGGATCAAGCCCTGCATCAGGCTCTGTGCTGAGTGCAGAATCTGCTTGGGATTCTCTCCCTCTGCCCCTCTCTCTGCTCTCAATCTCTCCCTCTTGCTCTCTCTAAAATAAATAAGTAAATAAAATTAAGGAAAAAAAAGGATTCTGAGACTTTTTTAAAGTTCAATATACCTTCTCTGACCTTTAAACTGTAAGTTTCATATAAAGTAAGACCTTGAGTTGATGTTTAAATTATTGTCCAAATATCTTAAATGGCAAAATAAGATTCCAAACCCTTCTGGCATGCTCCTCCCTGTATACTAAAATAGAGACAAGTAAGGTCTAGGCATGCTCCCCTCCCTGAGTGAGCACTCTCTGTCTCCCAATCATGGACCTAAAGAGTCCATGGAGCCAAGACTTAGCCTCCAAAAAGCCAACTAATACATTCACACAGGTTGCTTCTGTGAAATTCAAAGTTTTAGTTCAGCTTCACACTGAGATTCTGTTGTAATTGGCTTGGGATGGGAGCCAGTCAAGCCCTGGTGTGCAGGAGCTGACCCCCGAGAGAGCCGATTTGTGCCCATCTCTCCCCAGCTCTGCATTCAGTGACACCACGTTGGTGGCTGGAAACCAACCACATATTTAGCTCATGGAAATCTTCAAAGGCTACAAATCAGGATTTTTTTTCTGCTCAGATATCCAGCATATTAGCACCCCATTAAAATGTTCATTTACATTCCCTATAAGAATTTAATGCACGGCTAGCACGGAGAACTATTGAGAAGAAAGGAATATATCTAATGAATTAATTCTTCCAGAATCTGAGATATCTGTGATTATTACATGGTTGCAGCTTTTCTATCTGGTGCCACGAACATGCAATATTTTATACACTCATTGTGCTCATACACACACACACACACACACACACACACACACATATGAGCTGAAAATTTAAATTAACTCAAATGTTTAATGTTAAAAGAGAGTTTCCTAATTTTTGAATTAGAAGTTGAATCTTAAATTTTAGCATCATAGAATTTGAGTGCTGAAGGGAATTTAAGAAGAAATCTGCTCCAACTCTTTCAGAATCAAAACAAAACCCTCTATGATTATGGAAAACCAAGACTCCCATTGACCCACTAATCTATGTAAACGCAGTACTGGGATTTTAATATCTATCCTGAGTTCACCACCTGAATTTCCACATAGGTTTTTATGGTAGGCTTGTTTACAAAAAGAAGAGAGAGAGAGAACGAAGTGTTCTGTCATAACTTCTTTGTTCTAGTCCCGAGGGGCCTGTCCGGGTGGTAATAAGGTCCACGACACAAGGAAACAACTCATACTTTCAAATGAAAATATCCACACATAGCCTGAGTGAAATAATTAAACAGCATGCACATTTCCATACCTCATCATTTGAGTACAACAAATACGTGTGCTGAAATCATCTCTCATGGAAAGAACGCTTCCCTTCTCACAGGATGTTGAACAATTACCACAGATTAGAGAACTGCTATCACGGTTCCCTAAGCACGTAATCCTGTGCACTGATGAAAAAATAATACAGTACTGGTTGGTCTTTTCACCCATAATAAAGAGAAGATGTAAACACCATACCCATGCAAGAAGCAACAGATTTCTTTTCACTGTTCCACAGTATCCTAACATCCCCACGATGATAAGGAAGCAGCAAACAGCAATCATGACTGGGTGAACGACAGGAAAATAAGTCAAGATGACAGCCTCCTCTACCCTGAAAGAAGAACAATGATGTCACATTACACATAAAATATGACCGAAATGCACCTACGACACAGTACAAGACACAACGGAGATTCATGTTCATAATCCTTTAAATCGTCCTGCCTCAAAGCTGACGACTGTGTAGCTATTTTCAAAATCACTGCGCTATCACTGATTTGCTTGCTTGTCTTGTTTCTGTTTCATTTCGTTAAGTTTTTTTATACAAGTGGTAGCATTTCTACCTCAACTCATGTAAAATACCTTATAAGATGGGGTCCCCAATAAGAAGTCCAGCTACTATCAGCTCTGAAGCTTTAGCCTGGGGAGTGGGGGAGAAAGAGGCCCCGCTGTATCCCAGCTGAGAAGAGTTTTTCTCCTCTTCTCTGACCTGGCCAGCACCTCTTCTGGGCCCTCCCCCAAAAACCACGAATCCTCCCCCAAATGCAAAAGACTGCTGTGTCCAAGGAAATTGGTCTCTATTAAAAGAAAGAGGAAGGGAGGTGATTTCTGCTGGAAAACCATGAAAAAATCATTAACTAGAATCATACTAGTAAGAGTACTAAAACAAAAATCAGCCATTACTGTGTGCTTAGCTCCCCTGTGCTAAGGACTTTACAAACATGCACCTCAGTCCATTCACCAGACGTTTTAGAGCCATATATGTGGAGTCCGCATTCAGTTATGAGGAAATGGAGACTGGGAGAAGTTAAGTGATTTGCCCCTTGTGATATTAGTGTATTAACCTTTTGACATTTGAAAGGAAAATGGCAATGTTGAGTTTGGTTTTTCCTTAGCTGAGGGAGATGAAGGAAAGAAGGTTGGCAGTAGTTTTCTTTCAGAAAAGTAGCTATGCTGTCCTTTACGCACAAACATGATGTGGCTGCCACACTGTTCAGAGGCCAGGCAACTGGCACCACCATACCCAGAAATGTTTTCTAGAACAAGTGTCATACCTTAAAGGGAATGCTAGAAAATGCAACTGTCTGTAACAAAGGTTATTGATCATGGGAGAGCATTATCATCTAAACAGCTGAGGGCAAAATGACTTAGAAACTAGGGTCTAAGGAAACCTGATGAAAGAAAGCAACCATTGATTATGAAGCCTACCTTGTTTCTGCAGTTAACGTCAGAACATTATTGAGGTAGTCCCTCATCCAAGCAGAAACTGCCAGCACACTGATGGACATTAACTGGAAAGGAAAAAAAATACCAATTGGTGATCAAGGATTTATACAACATTCTCTGCAGGATTAATCATTCAAGCAATTAAGGATTTTTTTCTTACATGATTATTATGCTTTTTTCCAATTACTGTTTAGAAATTCACTATTGTTATAAATATCTGTCACTTCATTTTGTAATCCTGCCATAGTCACTAAAGAGAATGTCACCGGAGGAGGACACAGATAGCTCAACAATTGAATGTCTGATTGTAGGTTCAACACAGGAACTGTACAAGATGAAGAGGCCACAAAATGACTAAATTATTAGATGTACAAGATGAGCCTAAAACACGTCATACAAAATAGCAAGGAAGCCATCAAATCCATACTATTGTTGTTGCCAAGAAAGTCACAAGAGAACTTGAAAGAGTTACCACTGGATAAAGGTCAAACAGTTTGGGCATCAAAATAACAGTAATAATAATAATAAATGCAATGATTTGAAATACCAATTACGCTAAAATCTGTGAATGGATAATAATACTTAAAACTCACTTGTCACCTTTGTAGGATGGTGGACATTCAACTCAATATTCAGAAAACTGGTATGAATCCAATTTTTAATCCTACATTTCCTATACAAACTAAAGAAAGAATCAAAGACTTCATGAAAGTTTTTATAGAATTTCTGCTAATACATGCAGAAAGCATTAAAAGAATATTACTATTTACAACCCTTATTGAAATAATGGCTCTCTAGGCAAAGATCCTCAATGACTACCTAAGTTATTATGTAAGTAGTTCTCCGTCCTGCCTGTGCATTAAAGTCACCTAGGACTTCTTAAAAAAATAAAACAAAACAAAACAAACAAACAAACAAACAAGAACCACTCTGAATGAGCCCAGAACCACCCTGGATGAATTCTTGAAAGTAGGGCAAAGGCATGAGAAATGTGTAAGGCTCCACAGATGTTCTAATGTGTACTCAGGGCTGAGAACTGCATAATGTAAAATATGCATAAAACTGCATAACTTCTAGAACAGGGAGATCACACTGAAGTAATATACCGGCCCCCACTGATTAGTTTTAGTATTACAAGAAGAGATAATGTGCCTCCCCCCACAAAAGTGAGGCAATCAGAAGTATTTGAAGTATTTTTACCAAAAAGTCAAACCTGCATCTACCCAAGCCTCCAGCTCTAACTATCAGTTTATGGGAAATACAGGGAAAAGATTGAAACTTGTTAAAGGCCACTGTGGGGATGCAATGAGCAAAATCAAGAATATGAAAAATAATCACAGGACAAATGATCTGGTTTCTTTAATTTAAAAAACTGGCCATGTGGAAAAAAAAAGAGGGAAGGAGAAACTATTATAAATTAAAATAAATTTAAGAGATTACCCAAATGCAGTATGTTGACCTTGTTTAGCTCCCAATTCAAACAAAACAGCCACAGAGAGACCTTTATACGACAGAGGATGTTTTCACATGACTGGGTACTTGAAAATGTTAAGAAGTTGTTGTTTTAGATAAGACAATGATATGAAGATTTTTTTTTAAAGGATCCTTATGTATATGCTTTAAATTTTCCATACTTAAAAAAAAACACGTTTTTTTTTGTTTGTTTGTTTTTGTTTTTTTAAAAGCAATAATGTAGAGCACATTCAAAATGAGTCTGGGAAGCTTTTCAAAAAGTTGAAGGTTGGGCGCCTGGGTGGCTCCGTTGGTTAAGCCGCTGCCTTCGGCTCAGGTCATGATCTCAGGGTCCTGGGATCGAGCCCCATATCAGGCTCTCTGCTCAGCAGGGAGCCTGCTTCCTCCTCTCTCTCTCTGCCTGCCTGTAATCTCTCTCTCTGTCAAATAAATAAATAAATCTTTAAAAAAAAAAAAAAAAGTTGAAGGTTAACCCCTAAATTCTGAAGATCTTTCCTATTTAGATGGAAATTTTTCTAATGTGTGCCTTATCCTTAAGAATTTAATTTGACTTGAATTTGATTTTTCATTTCTGGCATCTCAGTGAACATCAATTACCATTATGCATTATAGATTTCGCTTTTAAATACAGAAATATAATGAATACACAAGACAGGAATGGGTCTATAGTGACTCAAACCATGCTCATGAAAACGCTTTCTGGATAAAGGCCCCAAGGCAAACAGAACAGGCAGAACTCTGTGACCTCTTGTACAGTGAAATATGGCTACCTGCTTGGAAAATCAGCTAGTGAATCCGCTCATTCTTCATCCAGTGGCAAATATTTACTCAGTACATACTGTGTGCCTTGAAATTGTCTGTACTAGATTTGGTGACCCAACAATGAATAAGAGATGCTAGATCTCAGCCTTTGTGAAGCTCCTTGTGGGACACAAGGAATAAAAAGATAAGGCAGATAATTATGGACTATAAGTAGTACGATGCAGCACAGGAAAATGAAGTGATCTGTTCAAGGTCTTATAGACTCTAAATGGCAGAGCAGAGATTCAAATCCAAGCCTTTGCTTTAGGCTTAGTCACTAAGTCCCTTCCACATTTAGAAATGAGCATATTAATTTCCACAGGGAGGAGACTAGCCTGCACTAGCCGGTTCTTTTTTAAAAAGGGGAGGGATAGAATGGGGGTAGTCTGTAGTGGCCAGGCTAAGACTGAATGTCTTAAGTATATTCTTTGGTGAACAGAGTCTCAGGGGTCAATGGCCTAAAACAGAGTAAGGATCCTGGGACCACAGTTCAGAGAAGAATAAGGCCAGTTATTACTATCCTCACTCCTGATGGGATAAAAACAGATGATAAACTTAATAAAAGTTACACAGTGGGTCAACCGCAGTTTATCAAGCATGCTTCTAGCTTCTGTGAATTTGATACTTTACCATCTGTTCTGTATGTTCGGGCTGAACACACCTTGGTCTGAACAAATTGATAACGTACCTGAGCCACCCTGCCTTGGCTGCCCACCCTCTGCCACCCTCGGGAGGAGTCTTTCTCCCAGGTTCTCACTTCCTATTTTCCAATACAAACCAACCAATCCAGACCCCACATCCAACCGCCTCTGTTATTGTGGGCTCTCCCTCTGGGCCACTCTACAACTGCTGTAATCACCCCAAGGTCTAGGTGCCAGACAATGGAGGAGAGCCCCTGTACTCCAGCGGCTGCTCAAAGTATTCAAACTAGACAATCCCAAACCTACTTGCTTTGTCTGGCCTGTTCCTTGTTTCTGTTTGTTTGTTTATTAACATATAATGTTGGCCTGTTCCTTGTTGATGTAACCACAGTAAAAGTACAAGGCCAGTCCCTCTCTTTTGGTCTTGAGATGGACCCCAATGCTTCCCCTCTCAGCCCTTGTGATGAGACACGTACTGTCTTGCACACATGATCTGTGAGTATAATAAACTATCTTTTCAATGGCAGTCATCTGATCTGTTGGCTTCTCTATACCTGATAATAATAGAACCTATTAAAATGCACAGGGCTAGCAGGGTACCTGGACCACACGACTAAATCTGAACCTACGTGCTCTCCCTCTACTTGGCTGTATGTGGACCTTTAAATACCTTGTAAGTTTCATGGGGGAACAGGAAAGTCTATTAATGTGCTATTTAATGTAATTACCTCAAATTCTTTTTTCTTTTTTTAATACTTTTTTAAAAAGATTGTATTTATTTATTTGACAGAGAGATACAGCAAAAGAGGGAACAGAAGCAAGCAGAGTGGGAGAGGGAGAAGCAGGCTCCCCACTGAGCAGGGAGCCCATTATAGACCTCGATCTCAGGACCTTGGGATCATGACCTGCGCCAAAGGCAGACCCAACGAACTGAGCCACCCAGGTGTCCCTAATTACTTCAAATTCTTGCCAATTACAAATAATTCCTTTCTTTATCATTCTTTAATGTAATAACTCATCTTGGTTTCTCCATCCTCTAATTTCTTATAGGCTGTTTAGCTAATTTTCAATACGATAGTTCTGAGACAGGTATCCACAAATTAACAGATTCTTTATTTTGGCATAGTCTGTTATCAGTGGTCATTTATACACTGTTTTTCCATTTATAACAAAAAATGTATAATTCTTCCACGTGGTATACTCCAAAACATTTCCGGCAGCATAGAATGGTTAAGTGCATGGGTTTTGAAGTAGTTCTTCTAATTCAAAAAATATATCTTGATCAACTGCTCTCGGCCAGATCCTTCGTGATGTGCTGGAGATATATGGTACGGCAGTAACCAGCACCATCTCTAGGCTATGGTGAAATTTACTAAAAGGACACACATTAGCCAAGACATCAAAGATGTAAATGTGTAACCGCAAACTGTAGTAAGCCCTGGGAAGGAATAATACAAGTTGCTCTAAGCCTCCTTTGTGTGATGCCTGACCTATTCCATGGAGCCAAAGGGACATCTCTCAGAGACGAAGAGCTGAGCGTTAATTATCAAGTTCATTAGGGAAAGAGTGATTGAAAAAGTACATTCAGTCAGAAAGAAAAGCAAAGATCCCAGGATGGAAGACAGCATGACTTGTTCCTTGCCCAAGGAAGGGAAACTGGCATGTGGTAAGAATGAAAAGCCAAGCAGGGACCAGATAATACAGTCTTGGAGGCCATTTAAGGCATATGGGCTTGGCCATAATGATTGTAAGAAACCACCAAATCCAAAAGCCTTGGTTGGAATTCCATGCCTGCCCCTTTTTAGCTCTATGACTTTGGGTATCATTGAATCTCTCCTAAGCCTGTTTTTTCACATAAACTGCTATGATAAGAAGCCCAACTTCACAGAGGATTTATATGATGAAAGGAATAGGATTCTTCCGTATATTACCTACTACTACCTCAAGTCACTTTTGACCTCAGGGGTTTCTCTTAATCTTTCTCAGTCAGCTTATGAGACGACTCCTAAATCAGTTCAGAAATGGAATCTTCAGCTATCTAAAGGTCTAGCAAACAGATCAGGGATAAAGCTCTGTGATACAGCTACCTATTGGACTTGCATGGCCCTTCTCAGTTTTGACATCTCTGAAACTGAACTCATTCCCATTCCTCTCAAAACCTCTGGGTCCCTCCCATTGTGTTTCCTATCTCAGTAAATGGTGTAATCAACGCTTCAATCACAGAAACTGGCAACTTGGCAGACAGCCTGAACCTCTCCCTCTTCCTCAGTCCTACATCTAATTACTTTCAAGTCCTACAGATTGTTCCCCCACCACGGCTGGTGAATTCCTCCCCGCTTCCTGCCACTTCTGGCTAGTTCAGGCCCTCAGTCTCTTGCCAGGTAATTACAACCACTTTCTGATGAACTCTCTGGCTCACAGATTCCACATCAAATTTGCCCTTCAGTAGCTGCAGGAAACACAGATGGAGTTCTGCTTATCCAGCTTTCCTCGCTGCCCCTCGGGCACCTTCTTGGCTCTCACTTCCACTACCCCCAACTCTCTCCTAGAGACTCAAATTTAAATGCTTCAGCAGGGCACAGAGGCCCTTTTCAATCACCTTGAAACTGTCTCTTCAATCTGTTCGCTGCCAGCTGCTTCCCACATGCATTCTGTACTCAGATGACAAAAAGCTGTTTGCACTTCTCCAACATGCACCACGCAGATCTCCCCAAGCCCCTGTGTCTTTCCCTGTGTGGTTCCCTCTGTCTGGGATGCACCCTGCCCCAGCCTTTCCATCCTCAGGAGCAGAGTAGAGCAACCCTACCCATCAAGACCAGCTCAAATAGCCAGCATGTAAAGATCTTCTCCCTACTCCCTCCTTACCCACAGCCAGTGCTCTTGGACAGACTGCACAGAGCAATTATCGACTGCTTTCTGTTTTCACCCATCCATCTCACTCCACAGACTACTGCTTAAAGCCCCATCACCAAGCAGAGTACCAGGCCCAGCAGTGAGGTCCAAGAGATAGTCGATGAATGAATGAGAAAATAATTATAATAAAGAGAAATCATTTCAACTTGCTAGAGGAGAACATTAGCAAAATTAGGAGATGCTTTAAGAAGAGCTAAGCTTTGTACCACTGGAAGTTTTCCAGGAGAGGGATGCTTGCTGAATTACAAGACTGAAGATTTATATATCAGGTCAGGAGCTGGTTTAAGTGTTCTCAAGTGTCCTTTAAACTACAAACTTCTACTTGACTCTACTGTTCTTTTGCACAGTAGTTACCCAAGCACAGCAGCCGTGCCTAGAACATTAGTCAAAATAAATAATATCAATCCAAAGCCTTATCTTATGGCAAACAAGCAACTCTGAGACTAAACTGTTTTTTATTATGACATTACTTCCAGCTACATTAAATGTCTGAGAACAGTTTCATTCTCAAGGAGTGATGTTACTCATCGGGGTTGAGAATATCAGAGCCATAACATACAGAAGGCAGGCTATCCCAAGAAACTATGCTAAAATGAAATGAGGTCACTTCAATACTAACCTTGATGCTATTGAATCTAGAAGCACAAATTATGCAAGCCATTCAGTACTCCTTATTAATAATGGTATTTTCTACTAATTTCCAAATTAAAATAATTCTTCAATTCATCATGATTAAATGATTAGGAACACCTTGGTTATCATATGTAACTAGGCATATAACTCCTTATTACATTTTCTCCAGCATTGTAAAATATTGTTTGTAGTTCAAGGAAATGTTTAGAAAATAACACAAATGTTTAGAAAATAACACAAATATTGCTTTAGAGAAATATATTTAATATACTACTTAGCAGGACATTTGCTACATTCTGTCTTGTAAAACATTTAGAAAATGTTAGCTCTCAACAAATATTTATACATATGAAATTTGCTGTGTTGGAAACATATTCTGGTTTTGCTCAAATCTAATTATGTAAAAATGAGGATTGCATCAAGTTGTTTTCTAAATCAGAATTTCATGTGTGTGCACATTCCCTAAATGTATTGTGAAGTGTACATCTATAGTTTCCACCAAATAGCAATGGCATAGTCGCAAAAGAGAATTTTAAGTCCTTCAACTGTCTGCCATCCATAACATAGAGTCTCATATAAGGTAACAGTGACACCACTAATTTCTATTCTAGGCTGACAGATGTTTAAAACCACCTACCTGAATTTTCCTTTCTATGTCAAATCTGGTCGCAAAGAGCAGAATGCAGAAGAGAGATGGGGAACTTAGTTACAGTTTGATCTCTACAGAGAACCTGGACAAGTAATTCAAACTTCTGGAACCTTTGCTCATCCTGAAAATGGAGAACTGGACTAGCCACTTTTAAAATTCCTTTTTGTCATAAAAAAGGTGGGGGGGATTCAAGTTGTGATTTATTGAAATATAAAGGTAAATCAATTCTCAATTATTTGGAGACTGGCAGCCCAATGTCAGTACCCCTCGGGTCTGCAGTAGGGACGTGCCCCAAAGAATCCCCCATGCCCTTCTCCAAAGTGTGGCTCTTATGGACCATGTGATGGCTTATCTTGGCTCAGCAGGGGCCACACTATATAAAAAGCATGTAACTTCATATAAAGTTTATTTTGAAAAAGCAGTAACCTTTGGGGCGCCTGGGTGGCAGTTGGTTGAGCATCTTATTCTTGGTTTCACTCAGGTCATGATCTCAGGGTCGTGGCATTGAGCCCTTCGTCAGGCTCTGTGCTCAGCGCAGAGTCTGCTTGAGATTCTCTCTCCTTCTCCCTCTGCCCCCCCAATCCTGTGTGTGCTCTCTCTTTCTCTCAATAAAATAAATAAATCTTAAAAAAAAAAAAAAAACCCAGGGGCACCCGAGTGGCTCAGTGGGTTAAAGCCTCTGCCTTCGGCTCAGGCCATGATCTCGGGGTCCTGGGATCAAGCCCCGCATCAGGCTCTCTGCTCAGCGGGGAGCCTGCTTCCTCCTCTCTCTCTGCCTGCTGCTCTGCCTACTTGTGATCTCTTGTCTGTCAAATAAATAAATAAAATCTAAAAAAAAAAAAAATTAAAAAAACAAAACAAAAAACTGATATTTGTTGGAAGGCTCTCACCTATCCCTTAGAATTAAAGAAAACATCAATGACTTTCAGAGTATAAAGTTAGGGGCATTAATTTTAAAAAGTCGTGTTTTTATATAACTAAATAAATGCCATGTGGACACAAATGTCCTCTTGCCAAGAATCTCTTTAGGGTCTGCCATGAGCCAAACAACTAAGGATCACTACCTATGGCCAAGGAAAAAGAAACATAACACTGACCTTCTGCTGTGGCATTTACCCTGCATATAGCCCCAAGTGTGAACTAGAGTCCCTGTCCATTTTTCAGGTTTTCGTTAGAGAAGTTTATCTCTATTATTACGATCTTTAGTAATGGTAGGCGAAAAGCAATGGCTCTTATAGGACTTAAAAACTAAAGATGGGATGTTATATTTTTAGAAAATAATAAACAAACATATTTGATAAATGTTAAGTATTCATCAATGGCAGGAACTTCCAAAAACAACTGTATTTATCCATATTTGTAACAGCAGAAAATTGCCATCTGTGAATGGCAAGGGTTCATATTATAAAGCCACAGAAGCTGTCTTTAAATGGAGGAAAGCTTTTATTTACTTAAATAATATGCCATTTAAACAGTAAAAGTGGGATAAGTTCGAAGTAAAAATACCTCATTTCCTTGCTTCTTTGTGGCCAGAATGTGAATCATGGTGTCAAAAGAGTTCTCGGGGCGGTTTACTCACGTGCAGGGCGTCCCCAGTGACTTCTCTCATGACAAAACCACAACACTCGTGAGAAACCCAGAGGGTCCAATATCTGTGTGCCAACTCCAGTTCAGCTGTACTGGGATCAAGGTTCTTCAAAACATGGAAAAGCCACTCAACAGAGGGCAAATCGAGATGACCGGATCCATAGTAATGGGGAAAAAGCAGTGCATTGGTGACCTACTTGCTTCCTCTTAGGTCCATGCCTCATATAAAAACATACTCAAAAGAAAAACCACTCTGTTTAAGTTTTAGCTCTCAGAACAGCAAACTAAAACTGTATAGGTCTTCAGTTAAGATTTGGTTTTCTTTTCCCTAACATCCTTTGGGTAGAGAAAGGGAAATGCTAGCAATATAATAGAACATAGATAGGGAGAAAAGAATTTCAAAATGCCAAGTGAGGAGTAAAAGGCTACAGCTTTTGATCCCAGAGGTTATAAGGGCAGGATTCACGGTTCTGCAAAATTGGAGGCAAGAACAATCCCTCTGCATACTCCGAATGTGAGGTCTATTTAAGAAGTGGGGCTTATAGGCTACGCTGGTTTATTCTGCTTCTGATTCCAGTGACAGCTCAAAGCAAGGACGGGTTCCTTGTTCTGCAACACGTGGCACTCAGACCAACAGCATCACAGAGGAGCTAGAAAAGCAGACTGCCAAGCCCAGCCCCGGAGGTCCTGAATCAGAATCTGCCTTCTGACAAGATGCCCAGGTGACTGATTTGAGAAGCACTGCTCCAGCGGACTTGGATTGAGGAGGTGGACAGCTAATCCCTTCCTAGGGAGTGTGTCTGCCTCTCCACCGCAAGTAAACTCCCCACCATGTCCAGCAGTACAACTTCTATCAAACCTTGGTGGAAAAAAATTTGAACCTTGAGTCTCTGTTCTGGCACTTACTAGCAAGTTACTGAACTTCTCTGAGCAACCGCTGTTTACCCCCCGCAAAACAAACAATTTTCCGGGGCTGTTACGAGAATTAGATGTTTGTGTAGTGTAGGAAAGCCCAGGAATGCACCTGGCACAAGGTTGAAAACAACATCTGACTCAGTAAGGAAATATACCATCTGCAAACATTGTTCTAACACCGAAAGAATAATGCTAATTCTCCCAAAGTTAGATGTGCATTTCATACAATTCCCAACAAAAACCCCAACAGATATTTTTAATCATATAAAATAAGCTTAAAATCCATAGGCAAAAAGGAACCTTAATGGAAACAAGAAAGGGGGGTGCTTTGAAAGAACAGAGAAAATGAAAGAATATTTAAATTCTTAGAGAAAAATTCTATTAAAAACAGTATATGAAACTTTAACTATTGTATAACAACATAAATGAAATCAATGGGCAAACAATAAGGCATACTATATGGTAAATATGAAATATTTAATGAATATGAATCATGAAATGAAATAATATACATGAAATATATATAGGTCTAAAGAAAATTATGTTGATGCTCAACTGTGGGGGGGCGCGGGGAACAAAGTAACAGTGAAATAATACTTTAAACTTTTCCAACTGACAACAATTATAAGGTGCTTGTACACCAACAAGATGACAACAAATATTTGTGCGCATATAATGGGGTGTTATTTGTGTTCTTCCTAAGGAACAGATTCCCAGGACAGGAGTTCTGGGTCCGAGAAATGTAGCAGTGGTAGCGGTATTAATCACAAGAATAACAATTACTGCTATTACCAACACAGGCATTCCTTTGACCAAGCAATCCACTTCCTGATAATCTACTTGAGCGTCATTACTGCAATCAGAGTGGTAACGACCGCAAATACTACTATCTACTGTCACTACTACCACACGGAGAGCATCGTTAAATGCAACTGTTCAAGCACTATGCGTATTTTAACTCTAATCCTCCCAACAACTCTAAAAAACCTTCATCCCTATTTCATAGACTAGGCTGAAGCATTAAATGTGTCTGGTCAGTGTATGAACTATATAAAGATTAGCTACTTTGTTATTGTTGATATCTGGTATGCTCCAATGTAGTCATCCCACTCATGTGACTAAATGAGAAAAACAATTTAACGAAAAAATATATATATATGTATAGGGAATGTACATATAAATGTACATGAATGCATATATGTGGATAGGTATGACTAAATACATCTTTGTATGAAATAAAGGAAAATTCAGAGGGATCCATACGATGCGGTTAACATGGATTATTTTGCTGGAGGAAAAGTTGGCAGAAGAAAGCTGGACAAAGGGTGACGGGATCTTAATAAATAAATATATCAGAACATGCACATAGAAAGTGAGAAAGTTGAAGTACAGGATAAAAACAAAGACATAACATTTTACATTCTTCAAAGATAAAACAAGCCCTGGAGGAATTGAAGGAATAAACTTTTTTAAATAAATTCATTACTCAGAAGAGCAATACATTTGTTAAATAATTGGGGTTTCCCCTGCCCCACATAATATGGATTATTAAGAAAATCCAAATCATCATTCTTTGGACAGCAACAACAAAAATCCTAGTAATTCCAAGATTGATAATTTGGTAATTATCCATGTAAAGGCACTAACTAGGAGCAAGAAGACTTAGTGGCGCTCCTGATACTGTCACCATTGGGCCATTTAACCTCTGACCAGCCACTAACCTACATTTAGTTTTCTCATTCTCAAAGTAAAGAAGTTCAACAAAGTCATCTTTAAATCTCCTTTTAGTTATAAAAATGTGATGATTCTAGAATCAAAAAGCATAAAGCAGAAAAGTGAAAAGCTAGTAAATACAAGTGATATTATACATTAAAAAAAAAAAAGAAAGTTCAAAATCTTAACCTTATCGCTAGGCAGGTAATTGAATGACCCACCGAAAAAGGTACATATTTAGAATTAAAAACTGCAATAAGATTGATTAGTGATTTTACATTTCCAAGTGGTAAATTTAACTATTTGATGCTTATTCATTTTCATGTAGAGGAAAAAAAATTATGCTAGTTTAGGTTATCTTTCAGATTACTCACTAAAGTAAACCTTAATTTGTCACTTTAAAATTGAGGCACCTATAGGAATTAATTCAAACCAAAATATCATCCTCTAGAGACGACAGTTACCTCTTATGCAAAGAGGTTGGCAAATGCTAGCCAGTCACATAAATAAATCACACATTAATATTTCTAATAGAAAAGTATGAATTATTAATAGAACACAAAATTGGCAAAGAATGATCCGCTTAAGTATGACAGCTTCTCAAAGCATCAGTTTTAATTTTTATATTTTCCTCATAAGTTTCACAAATAATAAGGTGATTATTAATAACATATAATGAAAATTTATGCTTGGGCGCAAAGCATAGAAAGTCACTAGCTCATACAGCATAAAGATTTCCATGAGCTTGTTAAATTTTATGTATTTTATTTCCTTAAATGGTTATGGGATTTTCCAAAAGCATACATACACAAAATTCCTTAAAACTTTGCCAACTTAGAAAGAGTTGCATGAAAACCACCTTTTCAGGCTGTATGGAATCTCCTAGAGAAATTTACCCGGTCCTTTGATAGGATATCTGTGTATGAATTCCTACGAAAACAGAGTAGGACTCCTTGCCCCAACCAAATTTTATAGGCTAGTATGAGGTAAGGAAACAATTTATAGCCTGGACAGTTATCTGAAATTCCTGAAAACAAACAGTTCCCTAAGTAGTATGGCATAATTTTCTTATCTACAAGCACAAGCACGTGCATTTATTTATATCCCTAGATTAACTTCAAGTCTAATTTTACTGCCACCAGTATCCAGGCGTCCATTTATTTTTTTTTCTAATCACGAATGGCACTTGAGCTAGATCAAAGGCATTTTAAGGTCAAAATTGACTTCTCTGAAAAGTAGAGGGTGCGATCCTATGTAATTAATTAATGCTTAGCCATGCCCTCTGGCGCATTAAGTGGTGGCTGTAGGAAACCGAGTCCAGCCGTCCCCACCTGTTGGTGCAGAGGAACTGCTCGACTTACCCAAAAAAGCAGATTGAGGGCGTAGAGAAGGCAGCGCAGGCACTTCACGGAATCTTCTCTGGCCATTGTGAGCCCCGAAAGGGAGAAGCCCCATCCTTTCACCACATCCTACTCCCACCGGCCAAGTCGCAGCGATCTGCAGGGGCAGGGAGAACAGGGGACTTATCTCCGCGCTCCGCACCCCCAGCCCATCCCTCCTCTGCCCGCCCTCAGCCGGGTCCCGAGTCTGGTCCGAAGCCTAGGTCATTCGAGACATCGCTTCGTCGAAGATCATTTGTTAAAGTTGTAATTGTAACCTAAACTCGCCTCAAGTTCCAGACTGGCTTCGGATAACACCTGCTGAGAAGAGAAAAGATTGACTCCGGGATGAATGAAGGCACACAGTAAACTCCCGTTCTCAGGGGACGCGCGGCGGTGTCCTCTGCATTCTGATGAGACGCGCTTTAAAACCTCCCTCAGTCCACGCCCCTCCTCGGGGACAGCTCAGCTCCGAACTGTCCCCAAGGTTGGAAACCACACTATCCCCGGGAGACGTCACAGGCGCCGCCGGCGAGTCCGCGGGTGCAAGTGTCCCTCTCGTTAGGACAGCTCCTGGGTCCCCCAACTCCGCATCCCCCTCCCCATCGGCAGTTCCGGTGTGAACACAGGGCACTGGGGTGGGGGTGGGGGGGGGCTGCGGTGCTGAGCTGGGATTCCGCCCCGCGACTAGGGTTTCTTTGGGAGAACGTGAGAAATGGTGCTTCGGCCGGGAATGATGGATTAGCCCGGGGCGGGGGCGGGGAGGGGCGCCGGGGAATTAGGGCCGGTGCAGCTGTGCAGACGCCGGGTTAGTCACTCACGTCCCCCTCCCCCGGCCCCGGCCGCTGCCGCGACCCCGCGCTCCCGGCCGCCAAAGCAGCACAAAGCAGAGCGCGGTCCCCCGCCCCCCCCCCCCACCCCGCTCCGCCCCGCCACCGCGTCCGCGTCCGCGCGCCCCCGGCAGGGCGCGGGGGGAAGCGCCGGCGGCGGGGAGCCCCACCGCCAGCTCTAAGTAGTTTAGCACACAGCGCCGGGGACAGCCGCCGGCGGGCTGGCGGGACAGCCGGCTGGAAAGACGCGAGACGTGCGGCCACTCACCGTCGGCGCTGGGCTCCGTGCCCCACTCCCGCCGGGGGACGGTCGGGGACGCAGTGCGGGGGCTCATCGGGGCAGGGACGCTCCTCCCGGGGAGCCGAAGGGCTGCATCGGCTCTAGCAGGAGACGCTTCCTTCTCTTTTCTCTTCCTCTCCCCCCGCCGCCGCCGTCGCCGCCTCCTGGGAAAAAGAAAAAAAAAAGAAAAAAGAAAAAAAAAAGTCCTGGGCAGCAGTTGCTGGAAAGTCTCTGTTAAGCCACCTCCCAGCGCCGCTGTCCCTCCCAAGTCCTCGCCAAGTCCGGACGAGGCAGCGGCGGCAGCCAGGGCCAGCTGCACAAACTCTCAGCGCATGCTCCGGCCGCCGGCTGCCCGGGCTGGATCCGAGTGGGTGTTTCTTGTCCCTTCACCCGGCGTGAGCCCCCCGAAGGGACGCCTCACCTCGACGAGACACGGTCCAGAAAGAGAGAAAGCCTACGGACTTTGGGAAGGTCCGCTCAGTAAACCCCTTTAAAATGGTGCTGTCCGAGGAGGGCAGGCTCGGTTATAACCATAGGGAAACAGGCTTTTATTATATGAAAATATTTGTGTTTGGGAAGGGGGGGGAGGAGTGGCCCAACCCAATTCCTGCAACGAGAAACTAGTTTTCACAACCTTTCTGGAACCACCCCCTGTGATTTGTCACTAACATGGTGCCCTATGATCCTTCTTATTGCTTTGTTGCCCTCCTGGTTTAAAAGAAAAAAAGAAAAGAAACAAAAACAAAAATTGTTCATTCCCTCTTCCATGGTGCACTGATAGAATTTATGTGAACACCCACTCTGATATGCAGAATAGAAAGAAACATTTTTTTAAAACTCTCACAAGTAACCCAAAGTTTCCAAAATCTTCTCCCAATAAAGTTGTCTGAGTTTTAACTGGATGACTTAACTTGAATTGGGTACAGAGTAATGGGTCTTTGAATTTGTTTTTAAACTAGAAATTCAGGAAGTATTAAAGTAATAATAGTAGACTATCCCTCCAAAATTACCTTCCCTTTTGGAAGGAAGAAGTTTCACACTTAAAAAAAAAAAATCACTCAATCGGTCCCCATATAAAGTTTTGATGTTTTATGCTTCATGATAGTCCACATATCTATGATTACTTCTGTGCACGTTGTGTGGCAAATTAAACTATACCAACAAATACAAAGTCCATGAAATACAAGCAATATCTTTGAGAAAACTTAATAATGGGAGCCCTCCTTAAATTTCTTTAGGGGAAAAAAGAAAATTGGAGTTCTGTGTTTCTCGTCACCCAATTGCAGTCAGTCGCTGCATGACCAGAGTGACAATGAGACACACACTCTCATTTGGGTAGAAGTAAAATCAAGACTGAAAGAGAACCCAAGAGTTCTGGGTTAGGGTTAGGAGCAATCTTGGTAAACAAGTCACTAAGCGAAATGTAAGGCAGCAAGCCCCAAATAATACAAAGATAGACTTCTGACACAAAAGATCCAGAAGAACCTGCAATAATCCATCAGATGACTAACTCTGGCAACAAAGTATGTTCTGGAAACATGGAGAAGAGTAAAGAAACCTGTTTTATGTCTTCTACCAGTTTGTGTTCAAATTAGGCTGTACACCAGCTCTCAGCAGAGGAGTGCCGAGAAACCCGCCATCTGACCACTGTTGATGCACAACTTCCTCTGTGAGGTAGAACTATCCCCATTTGAGGGGATTGTACGACTGCCATGAAAACTGACAAAAAGTGCAAAGGAATTCCCACGTCCCTGAATAGAGCTCTCTTCTACTTGGAGAAAGCAGTTAAGTTGCCTTTTCAAAATTCAGAAACTTTAATAATGTATTTTATTTATTTATGTATTCGAGAGAGAGCATGACTGGCAAAGGGAGAAGGAGAGAATCTCACGTAGACTAGGTGCTGAGCTCAGAGCTCAATCTCATGACCCTGAGATCATGACCTGAGCTGAAATCAAGAGTTGGTCGCTCAATGGACTGAGCCACCAAGTGCCCCATAATTCGTAAACCTTTAAGGGCCCTAGATTAATACAATTTTTGAGGACAGTACTTTAGAAATATGTATATCCCACTTCCTTTTTTTTTAATTTTTTATTTTTTATAAACATATATTTTTATCCCCAGGGGTACAGGTCTGTGAATCACCAGGTTTACACACTTCACAGCACTCACCAAAGCACATACCCTTCCCATCCCACTTCCTTTTAATAAGTAAGAAATGTAGAGCCAAGAGAAGGTAGAGAAGTTGCTCAATGTTCCATCTCTGGAAATCAGATTCCAGACCAAAATCCAGAATTCTAATTTCTTAGTATGTTAGCACAGTGATTCTCAAAGTATCTGTACAATCCAGTCACTTGGAGAGATCTGAAAAAAATCCTAATACTTACGCCATACCCCACACCAATTAAACCAGAATCTCTGCAGATGTGGCCTACGCATCTAGATGTTTCCAAGTTTCCCAGTTACTTTTACTCTGCAGTGAAGTTTGGAAACCATTGCAACTAGCACTGTACAGATGCTGGAAAACCAGCAAACAAGTCTCTTCAGACTTAGCTGGATCAAATCCCTCCCCTGGGAGCTGATAAATTGGAATTAATATCCTCATTTTACAAATTCGGAAGAACAGAGCTGCTATAATATTCCTGATAAATGGTCATCAGAGTCTGTGTCAACACTTCCATGGAGGTGTCCTCACCACCTTGGAGGCATTGCAGCAGCAGGTGGTTCTGGTTGTTCAATCCTGCCCATCCCTCCTCCACTCATCTTCTCCCCTTCAACCATCTTTCTGCCTTTTGGAGTCCCCCAGCATGAGCAGGCCTCCCATCTGACAGCATTTCAACTCCTTAACGGGCTGCCATTCGCTCCACCTCCATTTCTCTTCTTCCTCAGGATTATAGGAGCATGGGAAGATTCTCCGTGAGAATAACTTCTTTTTTGTACAAAAGGAAGATAGAAAAAAATAGGACGTGACAATTTGAATATAGAATAACACAGTAGAAAGATCATGTCATCTTTGCACATGCCCATGAGGTAAGTACCCAACTTTGGGGTCATGTAGGCTTCGTTATATACTTTTTCAGTGTGCGGCACCTACAGTGCCACATGCTAAAGATACTAAGAAGGAGATGGGCCTCGGGGTGCATCTGCCTTCTGTTCAGGTCATGATCCCAGAGTCCTGGGATCAGCCCCACATAGGGCTTCTTAACACAGTAGGAAGCTTGCTTCCTCCTCTCCCTCTGTCTGCTGCTCCCCCTGCTTGTGCGCGCTCTCTCTCGCTCTCTCTCTCTCTCTCTCTCTGTGTCAACTAAATAAATAAAATCTTTTAAAAAAATAAAAAAGAAAGAGATGGGTCTCTACCCTCCAGGAAAAGGAAAAATTATTCTTTTCAGTTTAGGCTCTACCAATTATACTTTTCAGTTTAGGCTCTACTAAGAGCCACTATTTATGAGTAATCTCATGTGTGCGAGTCCCTGAGTTAGGAGTAAAACTCAGCTATGCAAATACATACATACATACATGCCTACTACATACTTGAAAAAAAAAAGGAGTAAAGCTCAGCTATGCAGTAAGATGATACAAGGTTCTCACCCCACAAAGCAACTCATTTGTCCACATCGATTGTGCTCACTCTGCTCAAGTTGTGCAGAGGGTAGGAGGAGCATAGGGACTGGGTTGGAAGAATGAACTTCTCTGACCTCTTAGTGTAAGACTTAACAAGTGCACCTCAGAGAGCTCTTTACAATCAATACGAGAATGAGACTTGATATGTTTTAAGTAATATGTGTCTGACATAAATGGTGCTTCTCAAAATGTATCTTATTAATTCCTCCTAACTAAATATGAGATGCCGAGACTCAGATGGTTGATTTCTCCTGCCCCATACAGGGAGTTAAATAAAGAAACCGAGATTTTAGGATCTGTCTGACTCTTTCCACAGTTAATCTGCTTTACAATAATATTTCAGATTGGGGAATGGATTCATTGATAAGTCTCATGAAGAAAGAGATTTTAGACATTTTTATCAGTTCTTGAGAATATGAGGCTGGATTCCATAAATACACATACTCAAGCTGGAACTGGTAATTCTACGTTCACCTTTTACCTCTGAAAGACTGTATCCAGTTGGATCTGAGAGAAGCCTTTCATTACCAAATCAGGTAAATTCAGTATTAGATAAATTGCTCTCAACTACAAGCCTAATGTTGACAAATAAAATACAAGGTGCCCAGTTAGACTAGAATTTCAGAGAAACAACAAGTAGGATGTTTTGGTGTAAGGATGTTCCAAATATCGCATGGGACAAATACCTCATGGAGCTTACATATACTAAAAACTGTTCATTGTTTATCTGAAGTTCAGATTTAGCTGTGCATCCTACATTTTTATTTTCTACCTCTGACAGCCCCATGCAAACTAGAAAATTCAGCCGAAAACACCACAGCAGTAAGAATATAAGTAAATATACTATTTCACATTACAGTAAGTCCAAAAAGAAGAACTTATCTACTCGACAATTACATCAAGGAATCAGATCTTTCCCTACCTTACTCTTCTGATATAACAAGGTATAAGCTAGTGGCCTTGGGCTTCCTCTTCTCATGATTGCAAGATGACGGTGCAAATCCAGACAAGTCTGCTACTTCTTGTAGAGGAGGAGGAACTATTCCCTTCTATGGGTCTCCCTTAGGATCAAGGAAACCTCTTCCAGAAGTTTTGTTGCGGGTCATCCCTTGTGATTCATTAGCTAGAGGCCTGCCTCATAGTCATGTATGCCCAATTATTGGCAAGGAGTGTGAGCCTGCCATGACTGATTTAAAACAATCAGAACGTGTTCCCTGTGTCTCGGGTAATACTTCCCTGTGTCTCGGGTAATACTTCTCTGAAGTACAAGGCCAAACAGAGGAGGAGGAGGAGGATAGATACCTGAAAAGAGGCAGAATTCTGGTTGAACTTCAGAGTAAAGAATGGATGCTACTATCTTCTTTCCTGTTCACTGCTAATACAAACTAGCCCTCAGCCAACTATTTCTTGGCAGTACTCAGCAAAGGCCCTTAGTTACTGAGAGAGCCAATGAAGCAGGAACCTACTGGCAACAGCAAAAGATCCCAAGACAACCCTATCACATCGTTCCCATCTCATGACATAAGCTTACGTCTCGCATCCGTATTTGCCTTTGTACACCATACCATTGATGAAAGGATCGCATCCTCATAAAATCTCCTGGAAGAATTTCCTCTTGAAGTTTATCCAAACCCAGCATCTGTACAAAGTTCAGAGATTTGGGTTAATTTCATCAGTTGACATTGGTACAAAAAATCCAGTCTTATTCGATAAATATTTATTGAATTGTTGCTATAAAAAACTCAGAATTATGATAGGAGATACCAAAAGTTCTAACACAATTTTGACTGTCAAAGAATTTATCACTTCATTAGAATGCTTCTCTTCAGAAAGCCAAATTTATAGAATGTAAGAGCTCTTTCCCTTTGTAAGAAGTCTGAATTTACAGTTCTTTGAAACAAACTGTACGGGTTCCATTTACAAATAGCTGCTAAAGCCTACCTACCTTTTTGACTAAGATCCCTCAGGAATTATTCCATTATCCCACTACATCAACTTCCTGTCATGCCCATAACACAACAACTAGAACGAAGAGAGTGACCATGAATATTAAACATTTGTCTTCATCTGCTGCCCCTTCCAATCAACTGGCTGTGCTTTAAAGATTTCAGGTTTCTCCAAAAGCGGTTTAATAAAACATTTATTTATTTACACTAGATTAAAATATTTAATTTTAGAAACTATTTTCAGTTAGCTAATGCAAACACACTTATGTCCTCATCTTACCATGTAGCAAACCAACTGTTTTATGTGACTAGAACAATTGTGATTTTGTGGTGATAATTCAGCTTTTACAAAAGTTTTACCATTGCGGGGCGCCTGGGTGGCTCAGTCGTTAAGCGTCTGCCACTCGGGTCATGATCCCAGAGCCTTGGGATCAAGCCTCAGTCCAGGGATCGAGCCCAGCATCAGGGCTCCCTGCTCAGTGGGAGGCTTGCTTTCCATCTCCCACTCCCCCTGCTTATGTCCCCTCTCTCACTGTGAATCTCTGTCAAATAAATAAATAAAATATTTTTTAAAAATCTTAAAAAAAAAACGTTTTACCACTGAAACTTGGACTTTCTGTTCCTATGTTATTATCTGTATGTATGTGTATTAGCTACAACATATATGGCAAACTAAAGATAGAGTAAATTTTCATTTCGTATTTCATAGTATGAATGATTAAATGACCAATGTTTAAGAAGGAAAGTTAGTGTCTCTGCTGTCTTTGATGATGATCCATTTTATTTTTATAAAGAATTAACAATGGCCATTATGTTTTGCTGTATTTGTATTGTCAGTATTCTTTCCTAGAAAGCAGTATTAAATGATTACTATTCACAGTAATAAAAGAAGAGATACCATGTCAGGGACATAAAACATCCATACATAATGCATACAGATAGTTTTAAAAACTTACAAGCATTTCTATCATTTTAATGCCTTTCTTAGCTCTATCATCATTGTAACTGACTAGAAATAAGACTTGGAAGGTAATATGTTTGATTTAGAAAACATATACATATTTTCCCCAAGTGACTAATAGGAATGAAATTATATGTTTTTGCTGTGAGTTGCATACTGATGGTGTTTTATGAACCCCCGTTGCATTAGCACTGGGTCACAGAGGAGAATCATTCCGAGCCTGCCAATGTGAAGATGAGTTGGTTCTCTCTTCGGGGGAAGGTGGCCTAAAATGTAGCAGCAGCCAACGAGGGCTGCAAGGCTGACCATATGTTAACTTAATTAAGTAGGTCCCAACAGCCATTCCTCGAATTGGGCGTAAAAGCTCAGCCTATAGCAGCCAAAACTTTACGTTACTTAGGTGTACTCTGTTTCTTGATCTTTTCCTTCTTTTACTGTTCCCAACTTGCACATATACTGAGAGCATCATAAATCACGTCCCCTCTTCCCTCCCTTCCACAACCTCCCTCTTTAGGCTCGTGTTGCCAGCTATCCCACGAATCCCATGAACTCACCATGTTTACTACACGTGCAAAGTTTCACAAATGTGCCTCCTTCCGTTATGGGAGTGGGCGCGGATGGCCAGAACCTAGAAACTAGACCAATCAATTAGGGTGTGACTGGAACTTGAGTGAAGACCCATCAAAAGGCGATGTAAATTCAGGCAGCCGAGCGGAACTAAGTATGAAGGGAATGTGTTGGCAAGCGGGAGGTGGAAATCTAGCAGGAAGACAGATGGCAGCATCAGAGAGGCCCAGCAAATGGGAACAGGCAGGTGCCCTGGCAGACAAACAGAAGTCAGGGGCACAGGGGTTGGGCAGCAGAAAACAGGAAATGTTCACAAAGTCAAGGAAAGCTGCCCTACCTCCGTGTCCTGGTGATGCAGTCCTTCTCCACCAAGACACGACCTGGAAGATGAATACAGGTCCTTAGAAAATCGGGATTTGACAACAAGAACCTCAGTCCCAGAGAAATTCCTCTAGTTCCTAGTTTAAAGAGTTTTAATATTAAGATTAGAAACGTTTGTAGTGTCCAGATTCAGGGAGATCTTAAATTCTGGGCAGAAGAGTTTGTACCTCATTCAGAAGCAAGGATAGCCACAGAAGGTTTTGACATGAGCAGGAGAATAACAGAAGAATTCTACAACAGGAGTTTTCAGTCAGACCTGGATTTGAAGGCTGGCTTCAACAACTTGCTAGTCATGTGATGATGAGCAAACGGCCTTACCTCCAAAAGCCTCCGTTTCCTTATCTGTGTACTTTCCCTTAAAGTGATCATGAATATTATGGAAGGTGTGAGTGGCCCAAATTTAGCTGGGGTCACCCTGTCCTTAACGGTTGAAACAGAATCAGTTGAGCCTCTTTCCCACCAGCGGTGGGCAAAGTCCTTCTGTTCTCCCCTTGCAGTCCCTCTGGGCATTATTTTGATGAAAAGTAATGGGAAACACTACTTCTAGAGTTCTGAGGCCGTTTATGGGTCATCTTGTCATCCCACAGACTCTTCTTTTCTCTGAAGGGTGACAGCCCTTAAGAAAAGATTCCTCCCCTTTCAGAGTATGGCTAGCACAAACCTACATTCGTAGCTGCCTTGGACTGAAATCTCAGAAACGCTGAAGGGATTTCTGTAGCAGCATCATATACAACTTAAAAACGAATATTAGAAATTCTCAGACTACTCTAGCACTACTTATTTCTTCCTTGTTGCCTTTTGCTGAAGTTTCTACATTGACTCACTCTCCTCTTACCACTGCTTATACTCCAACATCAAATTCCTGGTAACTTCTCATGCGGACGACATAGCTATCTATTTTGTTCCATGGCTGACTTTGAAACGATGCCCCACAGGTCTCAGTTTTCACACAATTCTCCCCCTAAGTGATATTCTGGTGCAAAGCAAGTGTGAAGAGATCCACAGATCTAATGAAGATAGAGCCTAGACTAGAGACCGCTAATTTTCAGAAAAGAAACTGGGATTAAGAGCACTGACCTCAGAAGCTATTCCTTTCAAGAAACTGCCTTTTTTAGTTTAGGATTTTATTTATTTATTTGACAGAGAGAGACTCACAGCGAGAGAGGGAACACAAGCAGGGCGAGTGGGGGAAGGAGAAACAGGCTTCCTGCCAAGCAGGGAGCCCAATGCGGGGCTTGATCCCAGGACCCTGGGAACATGACCTGAGCTGAAGGTAGATGCTTAACAACTGAGCCACCCAGGTGCCCCAAGAATCTGCATTTCGATTGGATGACTTCACAGAAAAATAGGTACCCGGGACGGTGGCTGAAAACAATACCAGGATTGGCAGGCAGTTAGTGGAACTGACCAGCTGACTGTGGTCAGGGGAAGAGTAGATGAGCTCCTGACCAGGACCACAGTCCCCCCGAAATGGCTGTGGTCCCCCCTACGCTGTCCCTTGTGAGGAGCACCACCAGAAGCTTACCCCCAAGGTGGGGAGAAACACACTTCATGAAAATAATCTAGCCAATCGCTAAACCCATAAACAAGCAAACAACAATAGCAAGCCCTGAAGTGGGAGGGAGCGGCTAGTACCTAGAGTTGCTGCAATATATTATCTAAAATGTCTGGTTTCCAACAACCAAAAAAAAAAATTGAGGCCTGAAAAGAAACAGGAAAGGATGACTCATCCTCCAGAAAAAAAGCAGACAACAGAAACTGCCCGTGACAGTGACCTGATGTCAGATCTAACAGAAAAAGATTCAAAGTAGCCATTATAAATATGTTCACAGCACAAAAGGAAGTAGGGCTGCAGAAGGAAAGGAAGGTGTGATGGCAGTGTCATGTCACACGGAGAGTATCAATAAAAAGATATCAATTATAAAAATCACCAAATGTTGCTGTATGTTCTAGGCTCAATAGTTTGGGCCTTTATAAGAACATTTTGTATAAGCAACTATGTGTATATGTATCAATACATTATATATAGTTATACGTGTGTGTGTGTGTGTGTGTGTGTGTGTGCATGAAATGTGTTGTTAGGCCTAGAACACAGAAATATCATATAATTGCAATTCACTTGCTAATACCAGCCCAGAGGAGGTGGGTAGGAGCAAAGCAAGCTGTGAGGGGCTTAGAAGATGACCGTGGGTGATGAAGCAATAATTAAATAGAAAATGAAGCAATAATTAAATAATTAAATAGAAAAAGAAGAAAGAAAAAAAGGAAAAAGGAAGGAAAGGAAGAAGGAAGGAGAAAAGAAAAGAAAGAAGAAAAGGAAAGGGAAGGAAAGAGAAGAAAAGAAAAAGAAAAGAAAAGAAAAGGGAATACCCCATCTGCTTCATCGAAGGCGAGGATACCAACCCGTCTTCCCCAGCAGTTGCTGGCTAAATTGCCGCCGGCCTTCGTGGGCACGCTCACCCCCACTCTGGGGCTGCAACAAGCCTGGTGTTGCAATGCAGATGCTATAACAGGAAAGGCAAGCCTATTTGCTGCCAGGGCTTCCGAGAATCCCTTTGTCCTCCAGCTGCAGCCTATCCTTATTGGCCCTATTGGCCCAGTACTAATTATGGGCTCTTGCCTCTCCTTTTACTACCTGACATTCCAATTTAGAATTATATTTAGAATCAGAAATGTTTCCCCAAACCCCATCTTCTTTGTTAGGCCTTAGTACTATTCTTAATCTCTCCCTCCAGAGGCTAGATCTTGCTCCTTATGTTTCGTTTGCTTTCTTACTTTTCTGGGACCTGTTGGGATTGGACTCTGAAACCATCACAACATTACCGACTGCTTAACTTGGGTTTTCTTGATGTTGTGCACCATTAGCCAACACCCCCGCCCCCACACTGCACTACACACACACACACACACACACACACACACACACACACACAGTGTTGGATCTCCTTAGTTACAAAAGCCAGCATGAAGCAAGTCTAGGTCTGCATGACCCTTCTGTGTTCTAGGCCTAACAACACATTTCATGACCCTTCCAGCATGTACCTCAAGCCCTTGGGACAGTGTCTGGTCCTTTCCTACAGGGATTATTATGGTCTTTGTGTCTTTGTATTGGTTTTGCCTAAACATGTTCAAATTCTAACGTGATCGTTCTGAAGTTTCTTCAGTGTGGCTCTCACAGGTCTGGGAAGTAAGTGGGTTATCAGCTTTTCTGCTGGGTTTGTCATATTGCTTTCTGTCTCCCACTGTCAAGCTGGTCTTTGCTGGTTTGTTTGTTACTTTTGCTGATCAAAATGTCCCTGCAATCAGCTGCACAGCTCTCCCCTTCGCTGCTCCCTGCTTTCCAATCAAAAGCAAAGGAACAAATTTTCTAATTTACTCTGGGCAGAAAATCAGAACCAAGATGATGGAACAGAACTCAAAATCAGAGGAAATATACTCTAATGAAAGTCTAGAAAATTCCCTGAGCTTTAGTGTAAGGATTTTGTGTTACCTGTTTTTGCATAAGGATTTCACATAAGGATCGTGTGTATAGGTGTGTGTGTTCATGTGTTTTTTTACCCCTCTGTATTCTGTGGACCTACGTTTTTAAGCTCGGTGGCCTCTGGTCATAAAAGTATGATTACATTAACCATTTGAAAAAAAGACTGAGGAAATATTTGAAGGGAATTTTACTTTTAGCAGATCATGATATTTCCAAGTCTGATTTTGTATCTGAGCTACTTCACACCTATCTAGTGAGTGAAATGACCCCTGACCTGGGAAACAGAAGACTGAGCTTCTAATCCAGACTTTTCCTGAGCCAGGAAACCCAGAGTTGTGTAATGCCTTTCCATCTGGAAGGATAAGAAAGAATTTAACATCCTTTTCTTAAATCTAAATACTATGTGCTGATGGGGAAGGGATGTCCTTCAACTTTATTGTTAACAATAGTTCAGTGATTTGATATTGTTATGACAGATCACATCCCAATTGTTAAGATTCAATATTGGGTTTACAATATTAGTTTATATATTGTCTTTAATTTAAAAAACAAAAACAATCTCCTGTTTCTAGGATATCTTTAGAAATAGTCCTTGTGTTCTATAACCAAATACTCATGTCTCCTCCAGGCATACTTAGGCATTGTAGATGTTAAACTTGCTTTCTTATTCTTCTTTTGTCTTTCAACTTGGAAGATGGCTCTGATTGAAACATACAGTTGTATTATGCATCCACATTCATACTTAGTCCTGTAATTTTTTTGTTCATTGGACATTCATAGTAGGCATAATTGTGCTTTATAAATCTGTGCTAATTAGTAGCTGCTAATTTCCTCTGTTAATTCAGATTCAAGATCATAAATCATGATGCATTTAACCTACCATTCTTTCATTTACAGGATAAAAATGACAATGTGATACGATTTTTATGACTTGACAGTCATCACAAAATAATTAGTGCATTAGTAATCAGTAATAGCTCAGTTTAAGTACATTTGAGATTTTCAATTGAATGGAAGGGGGAAAGGTGGTTTTCGAAAGACATGTTTTCAGCTAAAACTAACACTAGTGCCAAATGTTTTAGAAATTTTTGCGATGCAGATAATAAAACTGCAGTGAGTTGGACTAGAAATATCAAACTCATTTCAAACAACTGGCTCATTCCTAAGTCAGACCCCCCACTTTGCACTAAGCGCCCTCTACATGAATACTGACGAAGAAACGCTTAACTCGCCTTGATGAATGCAACAATTATAACACAAAAGAAATCATTAATGCATCAGAACAGAAGAGTATGGTCTGTTAGCATCTAATTAGGCTCCTGCTGTAATTATCCTCCATTTGAGAAATTTTCTTAATGTAAAAATGATAAAACAAATCATAAGTATTCACTTGGTTTAATTAGTTAGCAGCACTAAGGCACATTTCATTTAATCTGTATCTTTTTTCCATACTTTGTTCTAATGATCTTAACTATAGAAAAGCTGAATATTTTACCACTTTTAACTTTTTACAATACCCACATCATAAAATCTTTCTTATACGCCCTTGTCTCCTCCACAAAACTTCCCCAGACAAATTTCCAACATTGTGTTTGGTTATTTGTGCTGAGGTGCTAAAGGAAAGGATTAGGGAAGAATTGTGCAGCTTGAGTTCCAGCAGAAAGGGAATGAGGGAGGGAAGGAACAAGAAAGGGAAGGGGTGAGGGCTGGGGAGCCATATGGGCGAGGGAGGAAGAGAAGGAGAGGAGAAGAGAGGGAAGGAGAAGATTGAACTAAAGAGGGAAGGATGAACCAAAAAAAGGAAGAGTTAACCAGCTGGCTGAGATAGAAGCAAAACACAAAGATTGCACTCATCACTCATTGGTGTCCCAACGGTGATTTTTTAAAAAAAAATTATCTGTTTAGGGGCGCCTGTGTGGCTTAGTTGAGTGACTGTCCAGCTCTTGATTCCAGCCCAGGTAATGATCTCAGGGATCACTGGGATTGAGTCCCACATGGGTTCCTAGCTCAGCACTGAGTCTGCTTGAGATTCTCTCCTTCTCCCTCTCCCTTCCCCGATTGTGTTCTCTCTCTCTCTCTCTCTTTCTCCTTCTAAAATAAATAAATAGATAAAATCTTAAAAGAGGATAAAGTTAAGTTATCTTTTTCTTAAAGATTTTATTTTTAAGTAATCTCTACACCCACTGTGGGGCTCAAGCCCATAATCCTGAGATTAAGAGTTGCATGCTTTACCAACTGAGCCAGCTGAGGCTCCTATTTATCTACCTACCTACCTACCTACCTGCTTATCTACTGTCTATCTATCTATCGTCTATATACTTGGCAATAGATTTTTTTTTTAAGTCATTCTTTCTCTGGGAAAAAGTAAAGGAAGAGAAGACTAACTTCTGCCTCTGATTCTCAAAAACAAAACAAAACAAAACCCTCCAACTTCCCCAATGATATTTTTTCCATTTCTCCCATAACTAAGAAAACTTTCAGCCACCCAACTAGACCAAGTCTGTCTTGATTCTTGGGATCACAAGTTCTTACTGTCTCCTGGAAGATATGACCCTTAATCAACAGAGGGCTCTTAAGAAGGTAGGAACAAACTTCATATCAGGACTGGAAAACAACTTAATGTGCATGCTCTATTTTGGATAGGCAGGACAACAGTCCATCTAGACACTCTGCTGAACTGAGCTGCAGCCAAGTCAATTTCTTCCCTGTCTGCATTCATGGAAGAAAAAAAAAATCTATCTTTCCTACTAGTAATTTTTTTTTTTTATAATTTATGATGAGCAAAACTTATTTGCTATTCTGATTATGTTTTAAAAAACCATGCTTGGAAAGGCTGTGCTAAATGAATTCTTTCCAACTCCTTATGTGTAATGGTCCTGAGATATTGCAAATGTGTGTATACATTAAAACATTTCAATACATGAATGAAATCTTGATTTGGACCTATAAAAGCCATTTGATAATTGTTCAGTTTTGATTCTAGATCTGAGGTATAGAGAAAGTTTCCAAATAAGGAGTTTTTAAATCTTTTCTATCATCAAAATTAATGTTTAGTAAAATAAATACTGATGAATAATCAAGGAAGCATGCTCGGATTCATTGATTGAAGTAAGACGTAAAAAATAAGCTGCACACCATGATCCAAGTTTTTAAGACGGAAGAAGCACTTGAGAACTGTCCTTCAATTGCATCAGTTTTTATTCATCTGACAAGCATTGATATGGTCGTCCTGGCCATTAAAACATTAAATGGCCTGAACTACTTGGTAAATGGTTGCTGCTCTGAGCCCTTGACTCCCAGCCACCCTGTCCATTTTCTTACCTTTGCACTAACTAGAAAATAAAGCGTTAAGGTCCGGGCAGCATGTGTTCTCCAGGAATTCATCCCAAGGCTTTGGAACATTCACGCTAACTTGTTGGCATCTGAACCATAATGGTATTAGAAATTTTAAATCTAACCTCTGAATGGGATCTGTGCAGCCAGCGTTCACCTCATGAGAGAATATGTTTGCAAGGGAAAGGAATGATGTAATTACCATAGTGTTTTGTTTGTTTTTACGCTGCAAGCTTGTGTACCCTTCTTTCCTTTAAAATGGTCCAGACTGTTTCATCGAGTCTCTGAATAACACTGGAGTTTTGATGTACAGATACAGGGGCCAACGTAGTGTCTTAATTTCTGTTGCCTCTGTTGAGCTCCATTTCAGTACCTTGTGGCTCCTGGTCATGGGGGCAGATCATGGGACTGCCTTACCTTTCTTCCTACCATCTTTTCCACTCTTCCCTTGAGTGAAGAGGGAGAAGGATATGTCTGTGGAGGAATGAGCTGGTCCTTCTCCCACCAGCATAATAGTTCTTTTATTATTATTTTTTAAAGATTTTATTTATTTATTTGACAGAGAGAGATCACAAGTAGGCAGAGAGGCAGGCAGAGAGAGGGGGAAGCAGGTTCCCTGTCCAGCAAAGAGTCGATGTGGGGCTCGATCCCAGGACCCCCGGATCATGACCTGAGCTGAAGGCAGGGGCTTTAATGCACTGAGCCACCCAGGCGCCCCTAATAGTTCTTTTAATAGGTTCATGATCAGAGTGATTTGGGACCCCAGTATTTTCTCATACAAATTGTTTAGTATGAGTTCTTGATTTATCTCCCCAGGGCAAGCTTTCTCTGGAGCTAGGTTGTAGGTGCCACAACCAACAGAAATCAACACTTCTCACTAATAATTACATTCACAGGTCTCAAATGAAACACCTTTACTTCTCCTTTTCAAATTGAGCTCCCCAGGAGTAGGACTACTGTCAAGAGAAATCCCTCTCTGCTCTAGAGGCTCATCCGCAAAGCCTGTTTTCGGCCCTGGCATGTCCAGACATCACATCGCTTCCAGGTGGTAAATAAAACCTTCAGGGCGCCATGTAGGTGTGAGATGATGCTCTCAAGATAAAACGTGATCTGGCTCTCCTCTCCTTTATATACACAGGACGCAGTGGGCTCCAAGAACTACTTCCTCTCTCCATCTTCCTTCCTACATTTAACATCTTCCTTTAAGCTCTTATCCTCAATTGTTCTATCCTAGTCAAAGACATATCCAAAATAATTGTGTGAGCTTCTCTTTCACATGAAAAAGCACAGAGGTGCTGAATAAAATAGCACCGTCTCTTCTTTCTGCATTTTGTGAGAGGAAAACATGTTGCTGATGTAAACTCTCATTTCAGTTTCGTTATTTTGTTTTCTCCCTTTTCTCTGAGTTAAAAGGGCCTCAGGTGAGAAGTGATTGAACATTGATGTGTCACATGAAACTTTCTCTTTCCCACTCAGCACTAATGAAAATATTTGCCTTCTACTTAACTAACAGGCCTTTTCTTTAAAACTTGCTGAACTTGTTTTTTGACTGAGTAACTTCAGCAGAGACCATAACAGGGATGCTTTAGATTTTCATCTCTTTCATTCCTCAGGAAAAGAGAAAGAAAGGTGGGGAAAAGTACTGAATTTTACAGGCTGAATAAGAAAAACTAAGAAGAGTCTTGGTTTTTAAAACAATAATTTTAAACTCCCTTTGGCTTATTAAATTATTGCTTTCCATTTAAATACCCACCAAAAATCACCTACTATCCCTAATATAATAAATGTAAATTGCCAATGTACTTTAATTGTATGTAATAACAATGTGGAAATCACAAAGAGAATCAAGCATTTATCATTAATCATTATATAGTGCCTTAGAATTTTAACAGTAATGTTTGTTCCTTGGACTAACTCAGACCTAACATACAGCGTATCTAAGTGTTTTACATCTTAAAAACATCTCAGTTCTAAGTAAAATGTCCTTCTATAAATCCACCCATGCAATTAAAACAATTGGTAAGACATAAAGGTATATACAATCAGCATAAGAATATGTTATGTTGTTTTATCTACTCAACAAAATTATTCCACTAAAGCTAAATAAATAGTCATCATCAAATTACTACCCAGAAGACTCCGCAGCTGCTTCTGTTTAAGGTTTACATATATGTCTTTACTGTCCCCTCCCTACTCAGCCAAATTAACCCGAGAAAGAGACAGTCGGATTAATTTCAAGAGCTCTTTCTCCCTGCAGGGCACTGGAAATGATAGAATGGGGAACAGCTGCATATCCTGAGCCATTCTGTCCCTTCTAGTTATTTTTCTTCTTTTTTCTTGCCCTCCACAGTCTCTCCCTTCCCTTATACAATCTCAATGAGTTCTCAAGCTTTAAATTACATTTCTATTTTGATGACAACTGTAAGTACCTCTCTATCCCAGGCTCCCTCTGCTGGGAACTCCAGATTCTAGTATTCAACTACAGAATATCTCGGACTTCATGTGTGCAAAATGTTTCCCGCAGTGATGGAAATCCACACCACTCCTCAGTGAGTAAGTGGAATTATCATTCATTCATTTTTTCAACCAGGAACCCAAATTTTATCTTTGATTTAAATTTCTCTCTTATACTTAATTCACTCTGATGGAAAGTTTTGTCAATTCTACTGTGAAAGGCATCTCAAACCCAGCCCACTCTCTGTCTCCACTGGCAACAAACAAGGCAAGAAAATGGCAGTCTCTCAATTGAACCACTTTGTTAGCTTTTGTCACATCAATATTCGCTCTTCTCAATTCATTCCCCATATAAAATAGGAATTATCTTCCTCTTGTTACAAATAAGAAAACTGAAGTTCCTGATGGGAAATAAATTTGCTCAAGTTTACATGGCTGTATGGATAGCACTAGAATTTTAAGCCAGATGAGCCAGCTCAAGGTTCAACAACTTATTCAATTTCATCTAACTATAAAATGGATCCAGGTAGTTCAAATTTTGAGTTCTTTTTACTAAAACTATACTGTTTCTCTACATGTAAAAGAATAGTGACCAGAGGAATAATTTTTATGTCTCGCAAATTAAAAATGGATCAGGAAACTCACATGTGTAAGTGTGTCAATACATGTATTATAGAAAATATCAAAGTGTTCAGGGATATTAGGAATGGAGTATGAGAGGTGACATTATGATTAATTTGTTTTCTTCTTCATAATTTTCTATTTTTGCATTTTCCTGAATTTTCTACTAATAACATATACCAGCTATAATCAGAAAATCACAATGAAGTTTTATTTTTTTAAGATTTTATTTATTCATTTGACAGAGATCACAAGTAGGCAGAGAAGCAGGCAGAGAGAGAGAGAGGGGAAAGCAGTCTCCCTGCTAAGCAGAGAGCCTGATGCGGGGCTTAATCCTTGGGTCCTGGGACCATGACCTGGGCCGAAGGCAGAGGCTTTAACCCACTGAGCCACACAGGTGCCCCCACTATGAAGTTTTAAATAGGTCTGGATGTAACTAAAATATATATATTAAGTAAACGAAATTAAACTGAAACACTTGACCTTTTTGTATTAACTTTTTGACCAAATTTTCATTATTTCCATAGTTTTTTTTAAAAGATATTATTTATCTGACAGAGAGAGAAACAGTGACAAAGGAAATGCAAGCAGGGGGAATTGGAGAAGGAGAAGCAGGCCTCCTGCTAAGCAGGGAGCCCAATGCAGGGCTCCATCCAAGGACCTTGGGATCATGACCTAAGCCTAAGGAAGACACTTAATGACTGAGCCACCCAGGTGCCACACTTTCATAGTTTTTATGACTTACTTAATTTTTATTAATTTTATAGATTGTGTTATAGGGATTAGTCAAAAAGGTTCTTTGCAAGTGAGATTAGAAATTATAATTTTTAAAAACTCTGCTTCCTTTCTAATTTTCCTGAGCAAAACTATCATCAAAAGTCTTCATTAACTCTTAAGCCACTCTCAATAATACTTATACTTAAATGGCATTTTCATGTACACTTGAAAGTAATCATAAGGAATAACATAGCATTTGCATATGAGTGACAAATGCTTCTTAGAGGCCTTTGGCTTTTTTGTGATTGTGAATAGTCCCTAGAGTTCCATCCATAACCTTTACTTGCTCTAAAAGTTCAACACCACCCTTCCAGCTTCCATTGACAACTTGCTTGCATTTTCAACACAGGACACCTAAAACTAAACTCTTTGACAGCCCCAGGCTGAATTAAGTGTCCCTCATTGACACTCCCATAACACCCTATGTAACCTCTTGTAACACATAAATTGTGTGTCATAATTACCTGTTACTCTATATTCTCCACTGGACTGTAACCACCTTAAGAGCCGTCTCTCTCGTGCATTCCCTCAATGTCTACAAATCGTCTACAGAGATGCTGTAAACCTATTTCTCAAATTTAAAAAAGTTAACTTCTCCAAAATAGGATAATAAAAATAGTTTTACCCAATGAAAATCTATATCATGACAAGAAGAGTAATGAACTGTTGAAGGTAATTTAAAGGTAGTCAATCAACATACATTTCAATGTTTAAAAGATTTAGTCTCCTCTAGGCCAGACTGGGAAGGGTTCAAGGAAACAGATTATCAGCTGGAAAATTTTGGCTTTTGGCATGCTAAAGAGAAGATATCAACAAAGTGTCCTTGGGTCGATGGGAGAGTATTTGATGTCAGTTTCTTTAGTTCAGGGAATGGGTCTTCGCTTTTGCTCTGTCTCTCATTAGATCCCAGCCCTGTGATTCCATTTAGGTGTCTTTAGATGTACAAAGACTTCATGGAAGAGTAATGAATTCCAGTAAGGCTAAATGGAGGGGATCATTTCCCTTTCATACAGCTCTCTACAAAACCTCACTCTTGTGGTTACCCAAATATTGTCAACGTCTTTGCAAGCTCTCTCTGTCTGAATTCCAGGTCATGGTCAATTCTTGGAATGTTGTTTGGCATTGGCACCTGATATAAAACGCCACTTTCAGCATTTCATCAACCATAACAGTGTGTAGAAGACAACTTTTACAGTTTCTACAAGAGTTTCAAAATCTTCTATTTCGCCATCAAATAATAATGGTCTTAAAAAAAAAAAAAAAAAAAAACCGAAGAAGAACCTAGGCATCCACTGGCTATAGGAACAAAACTAACACCAGGGCATTTGGTTGGTGAATGAAGGAGATCTTAAGGAATTAAGTAGGCAGCCCTGAATCTAGTATGTGGTAATTGTTGGGCCGGGGGATTCTTCTCACTCCAATGGATACAGGATATGTGATCTCTGGGAGATTGTATGAGGCCAGAGTTTCAACCCCATGAAGGCTGAACTTAGAGTTCTTGCAGGGTATCGTTTACACTATGCAGATCATTGCCTAACATTGTACAAGGGTCTTTGGAGCCTCTGTTTGGCAGCCAGCCATGATTCACTGCTGTAGTATATTGTCAAAGCAGCTGGTCCTCTGTGTACGTGTATACACACACACATACACACACACGACCCACTGCAGAAATTAACCCTTTCTCACCTAATAATACATTCATACCCTTGACTTCACACTGCCCATAAGAATCACATCTTACTCATTGAGAGCCTGTTGTGTACCAACTCTTTTCATATAATTCCTTTAAGGTTTACAACAACCCTTTAAGATAAGTATTACCATCCCCAATGTACGGATGAGAAACTTAGAGGTTGAATATCTGCCCAAGTTTTCAGAACTAGTATAAGGCTTAGCTGATTTCTGATCAAGATCTATCTGGTTCCCAAACTCCCTTTAAAAACTAGTGATCTAAAAAAAATAAAAAATAATAATAAAAACTAGTGATCTATTCCTACATAGCAACAGGACCTAGAGAAGGAATAAAAGCTCTTTTGAAGTGCAAACTCATGAAAAGTCATTAGGAAGTTAGCTCAATTCTATTATTAAAATGACAAACCTACCTTCATAATTACCAGAGCTGACTTGCTTGAGAACATAAGAAACTATGATTATTTAAAGTATGTGCTTTAATCTCAATGATATGCTGTATTTTAAATATTCATCATTCTAAAGACATAACTTATTTTTAATAAAGCCCTCAATAAATTGTAGACGTTCCAAAAAAAGGAAGGCACTTGCCCATAATGTGGTCAGAATGCAGTATGGTAAAGGTCAGTGCCCATCTCCCAAAGGGCCCTCAGAAGCTGGCATTCTCTAAAGAATTTCCCATGACCTAATTGAGGGACTAGCTTCAACTTTATCAGGAGCTTGACTTGTGTCTGATACTAAAAGCTATTTCTATTAAATGAGAGTTTTCGTTCCTCCAGACTGGTTTTTATGTGGGAAAAAAATCATTAATAGGTTGTTAGTTTTTTAAATATTCAATTTATTATAGTTTTAAGGAGAAAAGGATGAGTTCTTCTTTACAGTTGTCGGTTCATTTTATAAACTGTATTATCTCATGTAGAAGACTAGCAAATTTTCACACTTTAAAGGAGGCCTTTAATTACTATCTAAAATGAGTTATAAACCTTGTTAATTAAACTACTTTTAACATTTTAAACTGCATTGATACAGTTAACATACTCAATTTCTTTCAATACATACATAAATCATCTAACAAACTTCCTCAAGTATTTAAGCATATTTACAAAATTAACAAATGGAATTTTAAAAATGGTTTCCTATAAGTTTTCTTGAGTGTTCAAATGTTCAAATTATATTCCATATAGATGCACAATTATAAGTCAGTTTTTAATTAGCCATTCTTAAAGATTTTATTTATTTATTTGACAGAGAGAGATTACAAGTAGGCAGAGAGAGAGAGAGAGAGAGAGAGAGGAGGAAGCAGGCTCCCCACCAAGCAAAGAGCCTGATGCAGGACTTGATTCCGGACCCCGAGACCATGACCCGAGCCGAAGGCAGAGGCCCAACCCATTGAACCACCCAGGCATCCCAAATTAGCCACTTTTAAATGGTGTCCAGGTTAAAGTCTCCTATACATTATAGATATTTAATATCGTAAGTATGCACACATTAATTAATGTGAAAATAATAACCTTGGGCTTTGGATCTCTAAAACATTTCTGCAACTAATTCTAAATCTTCCTAGATATGTAACATTCTTTTCCACAAAGGAAACATACTGTCTCACAAAATTTTAGGGGTTATATCCCTATATATCCTTTGGAGCGGCCTTCTCACCTTCTCAATGAGCTGAGGCTAGTCCTGTGATAGAATGGATCCTGTCTGTGACAGGGAGGGAACACACTGAACTCTGTAGAATATTGCAAACTATAATAAGGACTTTGAAAGTGAAAGAAGGAAACATCATGTGGGTCATAGCCATTAAAAGGAAATCACATTATTATCTAATTTTCAAGTCAGGCTAGAGTTTCTAACTCCCACCCAGGTGGCCATGCCTCTTAAATGGATTTTGCTTTCCTTAGTTCTTAAGACAAGTAAAATGTATTCACATCTAGGTATAAAGACATTTCAATGTAAGGCATTCCTGCATTTTCTCACATTCATCAAACCATCCAACTCTTCCTGCTATTAAAACCATACTGTACGGAATTCTAAAATGTCTTGGAGCTTTGTCTGACTATTTTGCTCACAACTTCCAAGGTCATTCTATTGACAGACACACCTCTTAAGGGCAGATGCACAGTAACCCGGCTTACAAAAGGGAAGTAGCAAAACAAAATGCCATGGAGAAGTAGGACAGGTAAGGAAGCCAGGCACTTAAAATCCTCTAGTGCACACATTATCTTCCTTTAATCAGACCTCATAAAGAGATGAGTTATTACCTGAAGGTTGCCCGGTGAGTATGAATCAGAACAAGAGAAATTAAATATATGATTTGGATGATTAATGACATCAGCATGAGACCATCTCATCTACCTACCACGGTTTAGAGGAGCCTAATAGATAGCATCCCTTCTCACCCCAAAAGTTTGGTACCAACTATAAGGCAAGCATGGAATCAAACAGATGGAGCTCAAAATGCAAACTTTATAACTCATGATGGCTAGAGACACAGCTTTAACTATGCAACTAAATGTGTTTGATGTTTGATGATATTTCTTCACTGAATTGGACCAACTGACTCTGTCACTAGTCCAGATGCTCAATCCCAGTGACTCCCACAGGCAGTACCAGTACCTGCACCTGTGGTCAGCAGGGAAGGAGGTAGACCAAAATGCAGGCATCCTGTGGGAAGGCTGGTTTCCATAGAGGGGAGAGACTGAGAGAGGGAGAGAAAGATAGAAAGAGAATGGCAGCATACCATCTCTCTCTTCCACTTTTCACTTACGAGGTCAGACATTTCTTCTGCTGGAAGGGGTACACAGAGGAAAGAAGAGCCAGGAATGTTTCTCTTCTCTTCTGTGGAACCCTTCCACAGAAAGATTGGGGAATACGTGCTCTCCACTTATTCCTTGGTGACATTCCTCTCCCCAGGAGGGAGTAATCTGAAATGCCACAGGACCAGGAAAGGATTGTTTGTATACCTGGACCAGGACCGCTTCTGTGCGGATGGAGCCAGGTTAAGCAGAGGCAGCACACGACTCTGGGATTCTCATCTTCCCAGGCTTCTATTGTAGATCAATCCCTCTTCTCATTTGCAGGTGGTTGGGTTTTTGGTTTGTTTTTGTTTTTTGTTTTTCCGGTTAATATATTAAATCAGGTTGATGTCAAGTTCCACTGGGCCAGGAAGCTAGTCTGCCTTTCTAAACACTCTTTGCATGTCTCTACCGTGATCCATTATGATTCAATCTTAATCCTCTCATTTCCAAATTCATGAAGGATGACCAGTCCCCAGGAAAATCGTAATAGATTCTGTGGATCTAAAACTCCCCTGGGAGATGGAGAGCTTCTTCTCTGTTTCCATCCTCCTGGGAACTTTCATTTAATGGCAGTAATTGCTTTCTTTTTATAGATACATCTGCTTTGCTGCTCAGTTTTTCAAAACTGAAAAATAGTTGCTTAGGAACAAATACATAGGTGGTGTTTTGTGGTTTTTTGTTTTTTTTTAAGATTTTATCTATTTATTTGACAGACAGAGATCACAGGTAGGTAGAGAGGCAGGGAGGAAGCAGACTCCCTGCTGAGCAGAGTCCTATGTGGGGCTCAATCCCAGGACCCTGAGATCATGACCTGAGCCAGAGGCAGAGGCTTTAACCCACTGAGCCACCCAGGTACCCCAGTGGTGTTTTTTTTAAATAAAGGAAGATTAGTGTAAAAGTAAAAAGATGTGGTTGCTATTGGGAGAGGAGGAGGGGAAATGCAATTGGAAAGGTGTACAGGAGACTTTCTAAATACTGTGAATGTTCTATTCCTTAATCTGGGTGGTGAGTATGGAGATGTTTATTATTGTCATGTATTCATTAGTTATGTGTCTTAATATTTTTGTTTATGAACAATATAGTTCAAAGAGAAGATCATTTATGCATGATAAAAAATGGCAAGTGTAATGGTTCTATTTATGAAAAATTTTACATCTGTGTATGTATGTATGCATATATGTACAAAAAGAGAGATGTGCAAAATAATAAGTCATTAAAATGTTAATGGAGGATTTCTTGAGATAATGAGAATTCAGATGGTTTTTGGTTTGTTTGTGTTTGTTTTTTCTGAGTTAATGTTCTTAGGTTATGAATATAATTGGAAAAAAAATCAATAAAGCTATTTTCATTGAGAACCCAAAAGAAACAGAACTGCTGATCACAAAGTTATTAAATGAAGTTGCATATGTAGCTTTGTGTTTTGAATTCATTATTTAATTGCATTTCTAGGCAAAGGTGATATTTAGTATATTGTGTACTGCATGGGCTCAAACCGCATTCCTGGTACCAAAATCTGCATTATTTTTCCATTGTTGCTGTAACGTTACCACAAGCTACGTGACTTAAAATGGCACAAATTTATTACAGTTCTGGAGCTCAGAAGTCCAATACAGGTCTCACTAAGTTGAAATCCAGATGTTTGCAGGGCTTCCTTCCTTTCTGGAAGCTCTGGGAGTGGTGCATTTCTTTGTCTTTTGTAGCTTCTAGAGACCATCCATACTTGCTTATGCCCCGCTTTTTCCATCTCTCTACCCATTCTTCCCTCTGGTTGTCTCCTTAGCCTGAAAAGTTCTTGTAAGGGCTCATGTAATCAGGTTGTGCCCATCTATACACTCAGGAATAATTTCCCCATTTCAAGGTCTTTAAGATTAACCATATTTTCCCCATTTCAAGGTCTTTAAGATTAACCATATTTTCAAAGTCTCTTTATTTATATCATGTGATATATTCAGAGATTCTAGAAATTAGAACCAAGACATCCTTGCGTGGCTATTGTTCTGCCTGCCATATGTCTTATAGATACAGAAATATAATTTGGTTGTGATCTATACATAACTTAAAAAATATAGAAATTTATTTTAATCTGCAAGAAACACATTGTCAAATATGGACATAATTTTAATTTATTCCAAGTAACTTCTAAATAAAAAATGGAAGACATTGTTTATGATAATGACTCAGCTGAAAAATAGATACATTTTTAAATTGTCAAATAAAAAAGGCAGTCATATAAATACTGAAAGCTCAACCCTTATAAATAATTTAGGGTTGCAAAACAATAAGGTTTCTTCAATAAACGGTTTTTTTTAAGTATCTGGTGATTTTTTTTTTTTAAGATTTTTATTTATTTGACAGACAGAGATCACAAGTAGGCAGAGAAGCAGGCAGAGAGAGAGGAGGAAGCGGGCTCCCCGCTGAGCAGAGAGCCTGATGTGGGGCCTGTTCCCAGGACCCTGGGATCACGACCTGAGCCAAAGGCAGAGGCTTTAACCCACTGAGCCACCCAGGCGCCCCTCTTCAATAAACTTTTAAAAAGACTATAAAATCAGACTGCCATAGATCAGGAGTAGGAATTATCATGAATATTCATGAATATTATGAATATTCATGAATATTATGTATATCCCTCAGCCATCTTTCCCAAACCTGTGGCAAGAATGACAATGGGAGGGACACCTGGCTGGCTCAGACTATACAGCGGGTGACTCTTGATCTCGGGGTTGTGAGTTCAAGCCCCACATTGGGTACAGGGATCACGGTTAAAAAAAAAAAAAAGGAAAAAAAAAAAGAATGCCAGTAGGAGCCACTTGCTACACATGATCCAGACCTCTTTTTTGCATCCTATTACCTCTGTCGAAAATTCTTTCAATAAAGATTTATTCCTTGGGTTCAAATTCTCTCTTATGCCAGTTCTCAGAATATAAGCTAAATACTGGCAAAAGCCTTGGCCTGAACTTGTTAAAAACTAGGAGAAAACTTGACATTTAAGGAGGGAAGTACACCAGAAGAAATCTACCTGAGGCTAGGAATGGGTCATTGAAATGGAAAAATACGACAATCCAACTTTTCCTATTTTCTGTTTTTTAAATGCACCATCCTGTACCAATAATGACAAATCATGCCAACCAGCCAGGGGAAGATAAAATATAAGGATAAAGAGGCATTTTTATTAAATTTTAAAAATTTGGTGCCCTGGCTAGAGAGGACAGTGACAAGGGATTCTTGATGAAATAATATGAAAGGTAGATGTAATTTTCAAGAAATGAAACAGATAGATGCAGCCTATCATAAATCATTGATCATATTTATGCCTAATATTTTATAACATTTTCCCTGCAGTGCCCATTGTTGATTCATATTAATCAAAAATAATCTGAAATTAATGCCAAATGCAGTAGGAAAATATTGCAAAGAAAGGCCATTACTTACAAGATCATTTCTGCTTCTGCTCAAAAGAGTTTGAAAGCTTTATATCACTCAGTGGCATGTTTCATTTGAAGCAGGCTTGTCTACTTTCATCTCTGTGCTATGTATGGCATGCTGAACTATCTTCGTAAGATCAAAGGGAAACTCGCTGTACTTTATTTACAAAGGCAAATTTAATGGGTAACCGAGGTACTTATTTTACTAAACTGACTAGTCCCTTTGAACTAATAGCTTCACTGATCCATCGACCATGCTCAAATGCGGAGAAGGGTTCCCTGAATTTGGAAAAATGTTCTTAGTCTAATTGGTGCACTTTCTTTGAACTGCATGCCATGGATTTTACTAGGCTGTAAGTGCATGAGAGAGAGAGGTTTCTTCGGGACACCTGAGTCTGAAAATCCTTTAGAAAACAAACAAACAAACAAAAAAAACAACAAAATAATGCACTGCCGCTGCAAATTCAAAGACATTTTATTTCATTGTCAATGCATAAAAATACTTCATCCAAAATGCGTGAGGAAGATACTAGGTGTTGTTATCATAATGAATGCCGTTATTTGCATGCGCCCGGCTCTGGAACAGCTTACAGTGCTCCCTTTCGCACTGATTCAAGTGGAATCTGTGTTGTGTGTGTCACATCAATGTAAATATGAAAGGGAACGTATGTGAAGCAAAGTCATGTGATGGAAAGAGTATAGACTGGCGAGTCTGACATTCTAATACCACCATTCTAAGAACAGAGAGGTTTTGCCTAAGTTGTTAATATCGCTGACCTCAGATTCTTCACGTTCAAAATAAGAAATCCTCTTTTTCGATAAACATCAACGCTCCTCACCAGAATTTCTGGCTTTTGCACTTTGGGGCACAGGAGAGAATCGCATTCTCTTGCCCGTTGAGGTGACACAGGGTGCTGTGATTTGCTTTGGCCACAGAAATATGAGAGCAAGTAACACGTCATTTCTGGGAAAAAGTATTAATTGGTATTATGAAACTATAGAAATATCTTTCTTTCCTGGGACCATCTTGGAAATATGTACTGATAGGATATTGGTCTTACATTGAGTGTTTGGGCTTTTTCTGTTTTGTTTTGTTTTTAATTTACTGTGGGACCTGGAAAATGGAAGCATACAGAAATCCAACAAAATGATTTTTCTAGTTCAGTGAATGCAAGAAATGGCCCAGAACATATTATCATCAAGGGCTAACATAGATAGACTACTGACTATGTGCCCGGCATTTTGCTAAGCGCTTGGCAAGCAACCCTTTCTGTAATCCTCATGATCCTATGAAGTAGACCCTGTAATCAAGAATGATGAAGCTGAGTATAGAGAAATTAAATCACCAACATCCTTAGCTACTAATGAGTGGAGCAGGACAGGTGTCCAAGTGGTTTGACTGCAAAATTCATACCCTTAACCAATTCCCAGTACCCATTTCATAACATCAGTGTTGCCCATTAGGTTACATCATTTGTTGCCCATAAGTGCCCATAAGTTACAGAATGCTATAATTTACTAAGTCATATGGTTATAGAACTATATAAGCAGATCATTCTAAATTGTTTCTTATATACCAAGGACCATCCTTCAACCCCCCAAATTTGACCACATCCCACATTCCCCCATAATTAATGGATTGCCTGCATCTACGTACAAGAATATCACATAAAGAGAGTATTTGTATCTGTAAATTTCCTGGAAGCCAGAGGAAGAAGAGGAGGATGGTTTTATTTTCTCTTTGTCATCCAGGGCCCAGGTAGCAATTATTTCTTTATAAAACTCTTGGATTATTTACAGAAAACGAGATATTTTAACCCATATTTATCTAACTATTGAATATGGATAGAAGTATAGAAGACACCATACTAGGAACACTTATGAAATACAGAAATCTGACTCTTGCCTCCCCGAACTCAGTTTCGGAAGAGGAAATGGTTGAATGGTTCACTAGATTTTTATTGCTGTGGTGTAGCTGTGGTCACCTGGTGTAATGGGGAAGAGGATGACACAGTTCTACTTTTCTTTGTATAGTTTTTAAATTTTATTCCATGTTTAAGTTATTTAAAACTGTTAGGAAAAATTCTCTAGTGCCTTCTGTTTTCATTCCTCTCTGAGAGGAAAGAAAGAGAAGGCATTCATTACTCTACCCATTAACTTCCTCAATGTTAATTTTTTAGTATAAAGAGACTGTTTAGAATCCTTTAGACGTTCTGAGATAGAAAGGAAATATTACATATAATAACTGGAAGAACAGAGGGATAAAACCAAGGAGCAATTGAATAGTTAAACATATGGTTTGCTACATTAGCAAACACTATTGTTTTAAAATGGTAACTAGCTTCATTGTGTTCTCACATCATATTTATTTCTATCTCAGTTTGTACATATAGGTTTCTACTATCTGTATATATATGTATGAGGAAGGAAGGATTCTTGACTTATGCATATATATTAATTAATGAGAGTTTTTTAGTTGAAATTTCTTGAAAGTCTGCCATTCACTTGACTTTATTGTAAAATACTTCCTAATTGTACAGAGACAGAGTTATATGGGAGAACAATATTTGGGGCTACAATGTGTCATGTCATTTCATAGTTCAATCTGGATGAATAAATATATGACTATAACTATTGTGCAGAGTCAAAAAGAATGTGAGAGGACGCCTAGTTCATACCATGCCTTTAGGTAGAGGAGTCCTCACACTCAAAAGCAGACAGTTATTAAGAATTTTTGCTTGGTCAGCCATGAATTTGTTACAGGGAGAAGAGCTACAGATGGAGGGATAAGTAAGCTGATGCTTGTTCAGACAGCAATTTAAAATCTTCATTTTGATAAATGCCTATAAATCATAACATTAACACATGCTAATTATAGCAACTGAACGAAGCAAAAGTCACACAAAGATAAAGGAAGATTCACTACTCCATGCTTTTTTAAATACCTTCTGCCCACCTAACAGAAATAACCTGCATTTCCACGTGATGGAGCAAACCAATGCATACACACGTACTCACACTCTCTCTCTTTCTCTCTTTTTCTCACATGTACACCCTCACTGGTTTTGTTATTTTACAAAAATGAAGTCATATATTCATCAATATATATGCACTCTGTTTTTCTCTTTAAAAATACATCATATGCATCCTTTTGAGTCAATAAACATAGAATTCATACTTTCGGATAGCTGCATTATGTGAACATATGAAATTTATTTACCTGTTCTTCTATTAATAACATTCAAACCTTTTGTAGTTTTTAATCATTAAAAAATTTCCCACAGGGGCCTTTGGGTGACTCCGTCAGTTAATTGTCTGCCTTCGACTTGGGGTCATGATCCCAGGGTCCTGGAATCAAGCCCCACATCCGGGTTCGCAGGCTCCCTGCTCCGTGGGGAACCTGTTTCTCCCTCTCTGTCCCACCCCCCTGTGCCAAATAAATAAATAAAATCTTAACAAGAAAGTTTCAATAAATATTCTTATGTGCAAATACTTACTTATTATTTTTATATTTGTTTATTATTTTTACATTTATTTCTAGACAATAAGTTCCTTGAGGTGATTTCAGCCTAATAACATTTTGTGTAATAAATACTCTCGATATTATTCACAGCTCTGTGAACCGTGGCTCTCAAAGTAGTTCACCTATAGCTAGCTTACCTATAAATATTTCCCTTAATGATCAATCTGTCTGAAAGTCAGAATGAGGCATGTGGTTTACCATGTAAGTTCACCATTTGTTTCCCCTTCTTTAAGTATCTGTTCAATATTAACTCTGTGGGAGAAAATAATTTTCAGCTAATGAACGTTAAATGCCAACTTTAGGTTCAAAAGAATGATTTAGTGTACATCCTCCATTTCACAAAGCATCCTAATTTTTTGTAAATGTCTTTCATTTCCAAATTCCTTCCCCATTATTCTTTAAATTGTATTTTTTCTTTCACTGTGAAAGAATTCCTCCAAAATAATCAGCTTCTCAGGAGGCATTTTAAAGGTTTTTCAGTTTACATAATAAAATAAATCACTTGTTCTTGGACATATTATGTGTCTGAAGAATTAGGGCATGGAGAATTAAAAAAGAAAGACGATAGAAAAATATTTAGTAAGTAAAAAAGTGTGACTTACTAATGTGGGAAATGAAGCACATCATAGTACACTGATGTTTCTTCCTTGGGTTCTTGCTGTGTCTATATCTATCTATCTATCTATCTACCTATCTATCTATCTATCATCTCTATATGCAAATATATATATGTATATTGATGCATTATTGATATATGCATCTATACATAGATGCATATATTGCATATATGCCATATGCAATATACACATGATATATACATCTTGATGCATATATCCATTGATGTATTATTTTTTATTTTATTTTTCATCAGATAAGTACATGATGCATCATTTTAAAAACATTTATTGAAACCATTATGCATAGAGCACTATTCTTTTTTTTTTAATATAATTTTTTATTTTTTATAAACATATATTTTTATCCCCAGGGGTACAGGTCTGTGAATCACCAGGTTTACACACTTCACAGCAATGTCCACAATAGCCAAACTATGGAAAGAACCTAGATGTCCATCAACAGATGAATGGATCAAGAAGATGTGGTATATATACACAATGGAATACTATGCAGCCATCAAAAGAAATGAAATCTTGCCATTTGCGACAACATGGATGGAACTAGAGCATATCATGCATAGAGCACTATTCTAAATGATATCAAGTGCTACGTAGCTTAAAAGACGCTGTCTCACATTTGTATTACGCATTTAGGCAAAACTCTCTGCCTTGCCTCATGTAATGCTAATTTATTTTCACCTTGGTCAGCTGTTCTTCGAAAAAGAATACATTAGCCTTCTTTTATGCATCTCTGATCACTTTACCATTAAATGCTATTTCTCCTAGGGAAGGGTCTTCTGATTCCTATCATTCTTTGACTGCTTTTAAAGAGCAAGCATGGGGAAAAAAAAAAAAAAGAGCAAGCATGGAATTATTTTAATAGTTTATATTTATGTTACGTAATCTGAGGACAACTGAGTCCCAAATGGGTGAGGATTACATTCTAGGCCTAACCCTCAGTTCTAAAGAATTCCTAGATGACAAAGATATCAGACAAGAAATACTTACCTATACTGCAATCATAAGTAACATGTTGTTTTGTCAGGAAAATACCTCCAAAAAAGTCAAATGTAATGCTTTGATTGGACTGAATTATTAAACCACTCTCACTCCCATGAATTCGTCTTCACTCTAAATGGGGATTTAAGAATATAGTAAGAGGGGCACCTGGGTGGCTCAGTGGGTTAAGCTACTGCCTTCGGCTCACCAGGGTCCTGGGATCGAGCCCTGCATCGGGCTCTCTGCTCAGCCGGGAGCCTGCTTCCTTCTCTCTCTCTCTCTGCCTGCTTCTGATCTCTCTCTGTCAAATAAATAAATAAAATCTTTAAAAAAAAAAGAATATAGTAAGAATAAACTAAATGTTTATAGCATTTTTATGTAGTTGCCAAAAACTGGAAACAAGCTACATGATCTTCAGCTGTACATCCACTAATGGGTTACTATTTAGCTGTTCAAAGGAAGACACTTCTTTTTTTTTTTTATTTTTAATTTTTAATTTTTTTTTTATTTTTTATAAACATATAATATATATTTTCCCCCCAGGGGTCCAGGTCTGTGAATCGCCAGGTTTACACAAAGGAAAACACTTCTGATCACACACAGAAACATGGGGGAAGCTCAAATGCATTACACTAGGTAAAAAGAAATTGCTTAAGTTGAGTCAAAGAGTTACACAGAGTCTGATTCTGTTTACACGACATTTTGGAAGTAGCAAACTATAGGGATGGAAAACAATTCAGTGAAGAGTTTTGTGTACCAGAGACTGAGTATGAGGAGTAAGGACAATGACATAAAGGCTATCATTGAATTGGGGAGAAGGATGGAACTATATTATGTCTTGATTGTGGTGTGTATTTTTAAATGTAAAAATGATGATTTTCATTCTGTGTCAATTATACCTCAACAAAAAATAAATATCACACCAACAAAAAGGAACATATTTTCTAGTAACTACAAGATATACTAATGTTAAGTGAAGCATTTAACTCTAACAAAAACTGATGTATTAATTTTTATAGATTTCCCTGAGATGAAAGAGGTAACTGTAGTTTGGGACCGAGCTTTCTTTTTGGTATTTAATTCACAAATGCCTATGTATACATGATATAAAGCTCATCTGTTTGCCTCTTTAAAAATGTATGTTTTGTGTGATATAAGCAGAAAGTTGATGGCTTTGCAGCTGTTGGTGTTTATTA